>NC_044322.1:189848164-190209825 GCF_007399415.2 Gopherus evgoodei | reverse complement strand
AGCCAGCACCCTCACCCCCTCCTGCACCCCAACCCCCAATTTCATGAGCATTCATGGCCTGCCATACAAGTTCCATACCCAGATGTGGCCCTCAGGCCAAAACGTTTGCCTGCCCCTGCCCCACAACCAGCTGGAAGTATGTGGACAAACTGCTTCACCACAATAAGCTCAGCCACCTCAACTCCAGTTTAAGTCTCCAGCTTTGGTAACCTCCAACATAGCCCTCTTAATTTCTGGGCAACCACACAAGGCTGGGATCCCCAGGGGTATTTCTCACCACAGAACATCTGTTGGAAGGTTTCCTCTGTGATGTCAAAGTAGTCAAGTAAGGCCAATTTCACCTGTGCATAGTCTTGGGCAGATACTGTATCCAGCCCCCAATATGCAGCCTGCATTGGTCACATCAGGAAAGGTATCAACAGGGTGGCCCACTGGTCAGGTGGCTATTGGACTGCTGTCATCACTTGCTTAAATGTTATCAGGAAGGCCTCCAGGTTGTCCTTAAGGCCCATCTTTGAGTTTCACTGGCATAGTGGGGCCACTAGACCCAGGCCTACAGCTCCTGGAGGGAAGCCCCAGGGATACCTTGAGGCTGCATCAAGACCACTCTCTGTTGGATCAGTCTTTATGGCTGTTCTTGCTATTTTGCCTCTAAGTCCTGGACTAGCTGCTACTGCTGGGCACCTATTTGCTGCAGGAGTTGTTGCTACTGTTGTTGCTTCTAGTTCTTGATCATCCATTTGAGAAGACACTTTATGTCCATGTTGCCTGATCTACCAACCCACATATATAAGTTGAGGATGTCTGACTGTCTGGGTCAGGTCAGTCAGTTCTCCCTCCTGTCCAGGGGTGGGAAGGATGCCCACATTCTCCATCAGTTATGAAAGGGTCAGCTCCCCACTGTCACTGCTTCATGGCAAGGCATGGCATCTCTCTCTCCACTGGGGTTTGCTGCCATTGGCTGCTCTGGGTCTGCGGTAGCCTGCCTCTTCCTGTGACTTGGCCCTCCAACCAGGTCACTTCCAAGTCTCTCCCCTTCCAGATTGGTCCAAAAACAAAAAGCAAGGGGAATTAACACGAACAAACTGTGTTAACAAGAGATGGAGGGGAATGCCTCCTTTTCAGGGTATATAAGGATCAAGCTCTTCCTTCCCTCAGGGAGGAACCTTCAGGCAGTTGTTGTCAGGGAAGATCCTGCCTTCCCTTGGCCCTTTTCTCAGGAGCTGAGGGTTGAAAATCTGTTTTCTTCTCATGTCTGCCCACAAGTGAGCTGTTCTGCTTCCCTTTTGATTCCTCCACCAACCAGTGCATGCCTGGCAGGTGTGACCAGGGCAGGGCTTGCAGAGCCCAGAGCACCTCCTTAACCCCTTGTTGTCCAGTGTGGGCTTGTATATTCCATCACAATTACCCTTTTCATCTTCCATACCCCTCTTGATCACTCCATCTCCTACAGACTACTCTTACCTTCTTCATCTACCATAAATCCTCTCCTTAATTTGTTCACTTCCTACAGACCTCCCTTGAATCCTTTCATCTTCCATAGATGCTCCTTGATTACAATTCCCCAATTTATCTACCATGTACAAACCACCATCAAACATCTTGATCTCCTATACACTTTCCCCCTAACCTCTTTGTCTCCCAGAGACACTCCTCAGTTTCTTCACCTTCCAAGGGCATGTGTAACCCACACACATTCGGGGTGTGGTGTTCTGTCCCATCCAGTGGCACCGAGACCACTTAGAGAGAGAGTTAAATGAGTCTGCTCTACAGCCTTAGCTCACAGCCAGCTGGCTTTTGGCTCATGCACTAAACTCCAGAGGTCCCCTGGTTTGATCCCGCCTGCCAATGACCAGGGTCTGTTGGCATTACATATGCAGAACACAGGATCATAAAAATCTCCAAAGCAGGTGTTTCTCAAATGAAAAAGATATTTGTATTTTACTTTAGTTTCACAAGCTTTCTCTTACCAAATTATGATTGTAAAACATGAGACATCAAACTGCTCAAGGCATGGGCTGCAGCATTGTGAAGTACTACGCCTCATGTGCAACTCTGTCCTGGGTGATTACTACAAGCCATGGTGCAGCAGTAAGATGCCCCTAGGCACTGAGATTTTGGAGCACCCTAGATACAGTGTAATAATAAAAGCCTCCTGAGTTTTGTGATTTTGAAATACTTTGGGACTAATGCAGCTTTGGGTGCCTTCAGTTCTAGAGTACTGAGGGTACTTTAGGGTAAAATTGGCCATGTGAACCTCCCTGTCCTCCCCCCAATTCCAAAATGACAAAAGTCAAATCCTCCTGCATGCAGCAGGCATGTGAAGCTGTACCAGAACATCAATCCCTGTGCAAGTGGCTTCTTGCTCACTTTCACTGAAGGATTGTGGGGAGGAGGACGCTGAGGCGTTATCAGAGGGTCACAGAAAGGTAGTCTGTCTGGATACATTTTGGATACCTATCTACTCCACTAATCTAGTGCCAGACCACTGCGGTTGGTATAAAAGCCATTCCCTCAGCAATTCTGGTTGCCCGAAACAGTCTTTGTGTATCTCTCCTCTTTATCTCTGTTTAAATTCTCATCTTAAAACCTGACTTTTCTACCCTGCCTCCAGACCTCTTCATTTCTCTCCCTCTTGGTTATTGGCCTCATGACTGAATGCTTTAATATTTTCACCATGCAAGGGCTTTATGTCACTGTTTCATGTAATTTACACTTGTGAGCTGGAGCCTTTCCCAACCTGCTCTCAAACACAGTACACACAATGTGTAGAGTCCAAAATCATCCCCTTCCTGTTTGGGGGTTTGGCTTTATTAACGAAGATACCAGCAATAAGAAAACAAAGTTCAGCTGTTTCTCAGGTTTCTCCCTCATGACTGCTCAGCCCACATCCTAGATTGTCTCCCCAGACAGCCATTTCCATTCCCCTTTTATACAAGTGCAGTAATAAGCCACCTACCTCAATGAGTCAGCAAAACCCACTTAATCCTTTCCCAGACGAGTCAAAATTTGCTAACAGGGTGGAGCGTTTCAGGCTTGTTATACAATCATATACTGTCCTCTGTCTTGAATAATTAAATTCTGCAGCAGCCCTGGGATTCAGTTTAAATGAAAAATGTAATCAGAATTTACTGCAAAGAAACAAAATAAGTAAAATCTGTTCCTTTTCTTATTTCCCTCCTTCTGTTATTGTTTAATCACCTGATTTTGAGAACCCCTTTCCCTCATAGATCACTGATCCTCTAGTGGTTAACCTTGTCTTGGATCCTTACTTCTAACAGATCCAGGAGTCTAATCAATGAGAGATAGTTGAGTGAAATGGTTCTAAGCTTATACTGAATTTAAAAAAAGACAGACACATTTTATCATTAATTATTATGTAGATGACACTGCTGATGTGCATGGCACCACACAGACAAGTAGGAAGATAAAGTGCACGCCCTGTATTGCTTACAATCCATATTAGGGAGTTACCATACTGGGAAGTGATAAAATCATAACAACATCTATCTCTCAAAATCATGGAGGAAGGGAGATAAGATGAAAAGACACAGAAAGAGAAAATTATTTTTGAGGGAAGACTAGTACACCAATGACAGGTTTCTACCTGGGTTTCTGCTTATATTTAGTTTTAGGAATGCTGTTGCGGAGGTGTCTGGTGTTTCAAAATATAATCTAAATATGAGAGGGAGCCGATAATTTCAGAGTGGAGATCAGTGATGGAAGCTGGCTAAAGGTATTTTGAGATAAGATTTGAGGGAGAAATGGGAAATTTGGCTGGTGATATATTATATTATTCAGCCAAATAGTAAGTGTCTTCATGTGTCAGAGACTTACAGTGATGTACAATCCACACAAATAACTCCTACAGTGGTGTCTAGATGAGTTGTCTTGTCACATAGGACGTCATAGGATTCAGCACACCATGACAGGGATTCGAACCAGAGTCTCTGAAGTAAATGAACATAGAGCATGCTAACATTAACCTAGAGCCTGATTAAAATTGCCATCTCTTGAAAGTAAATGTGAAATTACCACAGAGTTATCATTCAACAGAAACAAGATTTTCTCTTTGAGCTGTTATCTTTGCATGTTGTATTTCAGCATGTATTAGTCACCCATTTGTTTATTACCAGAGATTGGTATGAGTACCACCCTTTTATTTAAGGCAATAATGCTGAAAAATAATAAAAGACACAGTCGGACTACAGACATAACAGACAGGCACCAGCTGAACTGCATACGTGCATGAGTCAAATTGAACTCAGGACCTGTCCTCCAAAATAGAGCTTTACCTTTTGAATGAGATCAGAATATCCATTATTAAGACTACTAAGCAGCCAGTAGTATTAAGTATATTTCTTCTTGTAGACCTCAAGCAACTAGCAGGAGACATAATCATATTGGACTGTGTCTAATTCCATCCAGTTGTGAGCAGTGGTATCACACAGACAGATCCATGAGTGTATTAAACTTCTAACAAGGAGGATGCATTCTTAGAACATAACAACAGCCATACTGGGTCAGACCAAAGGTCCATCTAGCCCAGTATCTTGTCATCTGACAGTGGCCAATACCAGGTGCCCCAGAGGGAATGACCAGAACAGATAATCACCAAATGATCCATCCCCTGTTGCCCATTCCTAGCTTCTGGCAAACAGAGGCTAGGGACACCATCCCTGTCCATCCTGGCTAATAGCCACTGATGGACCTATCCTCCATGAATTTATCTAGTTCTTTCCTTGTTACTATATAGGTTATGTTAGCTCTACTATGTACATGTCAAGATCCACCACCCTAAATATAATCATTTTTAAAAGGGTCAGACACTGTCCAGTAGTAATTTCAGAGTTTGGTCTTATGCTATATACAGTATGGGACTATCCTTGCGTTTCAAAGTCGCTTTCCTCCCTGTAGTCTCAATCAATTGACAGCAAATAAATTAAGAAACCCTAAAATATAAATCCCCACAATAGCTACATTTAATGGATATTTTGTTCTGCTGCAGCTACTCAGTGGAACAAACCTTAAATGTATTGTATGCCTTAAAATCATGTTGATATTTACGACACTGATGAAGTACACACAAAAAAGCCAAATTGGCTTTTGCTTAATAAGAAAAGGAGTACTGTACTAAGAAAAAACCCCTCAATATTTTCCATATGGGAAAAGGCAATGCTGATAAGAGATGAAAGCACACTGTCAAGCATCTAGAGAGATTGTTAGTTCCCCATTCCCCTATTTATAATCAAAACAAAGCTAGAAATAATGCTAGAGTGACTCTTTAATGACTCCAGAAAAGTGAAATAATCAAAACAAGACCTGACCAAACTCTTGACTTGTGGGTGCTGTCCCAGAGGGAAGAATAGCTTTACCTGCTATTGTTACTAAAATATTCTCCGGATACAAGTGTTTCCTAAAGATTTATTCACACCTGTGCTAATCATTTAGCACAAGCTTCTTCTTTTTGATAAACCACAAAGACTTCAAATAATTAACCTTCTTCCTCCAAGTCTGTTGATTAAGGTGAAGAAAGCTTCTTCAGGACATCAGCAGTGCCCTGGAAATCATGAAGGATGATCTGAAATATAATGATGAGTGATTCAGGTGAGACATCTGTGTCTGGGACTCCTGCTGAGGCTGGGACCCCACTTCAATCCTGATGGTGTCTTAACAACCTTGTCCTCAGTCATTCCTCTCTTCTTCGCCGGAGCTTTGCCTTAGTTTCTTCTTGCCGGCTTCTCCAGGCAGCAATAATGGCATCATCATCCATTTGTTCTTCCTTGTGGGTGCTTCGTCTGTACTGTGAGAATTGCCTTGATGCAAACCTCTCTTCACTTTCTTCCACCTTCTCTTCTCTGTCTCCGTCATCTTCAGACTTTGAAAAACTCTGAATGAACTTTCTCTTTGCTCCAAATTCTGACATGTTGGAACTAGACTCCTCTTCAGATTTTTCCAAGTGACGGCATCTGACTCGACTCTGCATTGATGGTCCTGGGGATTCAGAATCATAGGACAGCTCTGGGCTTTCTTCCCTAGAACTTGTCTCTCTGGTCTTTGTTCGTGTGAACTTGTACACTTCCTTGTCCTCTTTTGCAGAGGTGGAAGAAAATCTTGATGTGGTTCTCAGTGAATCACCTTTACACTGATAGGAAGAAGAATTGTTCACCTCTTCTCTTTGGGATCTGGAGAAGCTATACTTGCATGCTTCAGAGTCCACCTCTCTGAGAGTGGATGATCTATTGTATTTCTCTCTAGCCTTTTCAGCATGGTCATGATATGATGTCTTTTCTTCTGCTTTCAGGCCACTCAGCCACTTATCAACATTGGTCTCCACTTCTGAATTCATGGCACCAGTATTTGCAAACTGACCGGTGAAAGCAGAAGCTGGATCAGTTCTGTCAAGATCTGTTTGGAAAGGGTACCGAATGCCACCTATTGTGTTCTCTGCGTTGTCTTCGACTTTCTCTTCATCTTCTCCCTGGGTCTTCTTCTTAAATAAAGTGCTGCGCTTGTTGTCTCTGACAAGCTTCTCGATTTGATAATCTGACATTTTTTCTCTCATCTCCATCTGCATCTCCTTCTCCTTCCGACTGAGTTTTTTCAGGTCAATGTCATCTGCAAAGAGGCTGTACAGTGGCTTGCTTGTTTGAGTCACCCTCATGCTTGAGCTAGACCCTCCTGCCTTCATGCTCATTGAGGGATTGGAAGACAGAATGGACTGGGTGTCAGCACCGTTCATGTCCCTCTGGCAGAGCAGAGAGCTAGCTACAGACAAACCACTCTGTGCACTGAGAAGGGAGGCCTTGTCATCATCGAGGCATCTGCCAAAGTCACCTGACTTCACGCTGGAAGCCAGTGTGGAGGGCGGGTGGGACAACATCATTATCTCATTTTGTTTCTGAGCAATGGTTTCGTTAACCACACTGGCAATCCAGTTCTGAATGCTGGCCATGGATATCACATCACCTGGGCCAACTGGGATGTTGGGTAGAGGTGTAGCTGGCATTTGGGGTTGCATAGTCCCAGCACTGCTTCTGTTCTGAGGTAAAGATGAACGGTTGCTCTGCATGCTCAGTGAAGAAGCTGAATCTTCAGCACCGCTTATGGAAGGTGTTGAGGGCCAAAGAGATGACAGCAGGATACTCCCACTCATTGCACTCTCTGTCTCCCAGCTGCACAGGGACTGGCTTTCTTCCAGGATCTTTTTTGAATGTTCAAGTAGCTCCATTCTCCTCTGCTTCCTTTTGGCTGAAGCAGAATCTTCACCCTTGGCAAGCTCCACAATATCATCCTTGTTCTCATTGCCTACCCTCTTCTGGTGTTTTATTTTCCAGGCCTGGTAAGCTGTCAGGTTGACATCTGATAGATCCTTCTCTTCTTCTGTTGCCTCCTCGACTGGCTGGCTGCCATCTTCCATCTTGGGGGACACAGAGGATTCTAAATCCTTCTTGTGAAAGCCAAACTGGATTCTCTTGATCTTCCACCTTTCAAGAGGGGTCAGCTTGTCTTTGTTCTTTTTGCAGAAGTTATGAAAGGAGCTGGTATCTGAGATAACACTCTCCACATCCACATCTCTGCCCTTTCTTCCTGGCTTTGGTTCTGGACTTTCATCACCACTTTTATTCCTGGAACGGTATCTCTGAGCAGCTTCCTTCTCAATCTCCAGCAGCCTCTGGTTCCACATATCCCAGGTGCTCTCCGTAGACATAGAATCTGTGCGGCCCCTCCTCAGTCTGTTGATGTTGCTGGCTTCCAGTTGTTGCTTCAGGATTTGGATGTCAAGGCTGCTCACACTCTCCGTGTCACCCAGTTCACTTGAAGGATACAGCCTTTCTCCCATGTTGGAGACTCCATCATCCTCTCTGGGTAGCCAATAACCTTCCTTTTCATATTTTGCATTTCGACTCTGCCATTCTTGAATAATCCGTTCCACATTCTCCTCAGATTCCTCTCCTCCCTGATCTGGAAATTTTGTAGATGTGCTTTCCACATCCTGATTTGGTGGCTCTCTTGCTGGCAGGCCTTGCTTCTGCCTCCATTCCTCATACAGCTGTTCCTCCTCCTCCTCACTGATCAGACTGGGTTGTTTGGAAACCAAGCTAGCTTTTCCCATGGAGGAAGAACTCATAACACTTCCCAGAATGCTGGTGGTATCCTCTTCCTCTACCGTGATGGAGTGCACTTTGGCTCCCACAACACTCCCAGAGACCTCCACTCCAGACAGCAGGGAATGGGTCCCTGCTTCGATGACAGAACTCTGGCTGGTTGTGTCATCATCATCCCCAGGGTCTTCCTGCTCTCGTTCCTCCAGCAGCTTCTCATTGAGCTCCCTGAGCTGTTTCAGGAAGCCGTCATTGGGGTAAATAGCACGCTTCTTCCTTATAGTCATCAGGGCCTCTAAGATGGTCATGTGGTGGAAGATCATCAGGTAAGCAGCCACCAGCACAGCCGAGCGGCTGATTCCCATTTCACTGCTTACCAGGATTTTACCTACAGGTACGAAATATAAAAGTGTCAGATGCTTTCAACAACCTACAAGGTTAATCTGCAGTGCACCCCAAAGGGCCTGATCGAAAGTCTATTGATATCAATGGATTTCTTGATTTCACTGCGGTTTAGATCAGACCGATGTTAAATATTTTTTCTGTTTTATTTTCTGATTTATCTTAATTAAAATTTGAGACAATCAAAATAATACCAAGTAACATGTGTACATGTGCCACAAACTGTGGATGGGCACATTTTAAAATAAGCTAACTACAGAAATTGTATTAATAGTTTGTACTTATATAGTGCATTTAATAAAAAAAAATCTCAAAGCACTTTACAAACATTAGTGACTCAAGCCTTACAATACTCTTGACTTGCTGTGTGACCTTGTCTAAGTCACTGTGCCTTAGTTTCCCCAGATGTAAAATGTTTGCACTTCTCCCATTTATCCCATGTATATCAATGTGCTATTCACTCTGAAACCCAGCGAAGCAAATCTAAAGTGTCAGCTATTTCACTATTGATATTTTACCAGAAACATTCAACTTTCCCTACTATCCCAAACTGCCTCTCACAAATTCCTACTTGCCAGAAGCCCCAGCTGCCTCCTTTTAGTTCACCAGCTTTTCCTACTGAGACCTTTTGCAATGTAGTTACATTGTCAACACAAAAATTAGCGGCACATTCAAAATGTAAGGGCAGAATAAAATTAAATGAATTTATTATGAAAATAAATAACTCAAGGGATACTGAAGACCACGGTAGAGGTAGAGGAAGACTGACTGTAGTATTCATTTTCATATTGAATTTAGTTAAGATCCGTATTTTTAATTTTAGCTGTTATTGCTACAGAATTTCCAGAATGCTATACTATAGTTCCATAGAAATAATCAGGCCAGGAGATATTTTGCATAGAATTTAGGTCCAACAGAGCATGCAGGGCTTTGGCTATAACCACCTAGAAACGCATTACCTGTTTTGTCTTTCAACAGCACAGTGACCCCTACTGTTCTGCAGTAGATAATCTAGCAAAGGTAAGGACTCAGCATACAGGACATAGCAGCAGATAGCCTTGAACAATAGCTCGATATTATTGCAATAGTAACACGTGATATGCTGGGCCTTATGTGGGGGCAGTGCAGAACTAGGCCTGGGGTATTCACCAGGAGCCTTCCATCTGCCATATACAATGGAGCCAAAGGGCAACTAGAAATCTGGTCCAAAATGTTCTCTGTGATGCCTCCCGCATCACTGGATTTCCAAGTGTCCAGGAACTAGCCCAGTCTCCTTATCTTACCTCTGTATGTCAGCAATGCTTCATCAAGGAACTCTGCAGCCTGATGAAAGTGTTTGGAAATGTCCATCTCTGGGAAATCATCCACCTCAATGCCCAAGTACTGGATATTCAAACCATTGTAGAAATCTGGCCCTGTGTACACACCAGTACCATGAGCCGCATTCAGGATATGAGTGATCCCAAGCCTCTTCAGGCGGCCTTTGTTCACTGCAACACTCCTCCAAAGAAGAGAAAGCAATATTAGAAGTTGGCTCCTGTTCTGAGGCTGGAGAGAGCCAGTCCATTGTCCAGGGAGCCAGCAGAAGTGGTTTTAGAAGGGGAGATATCAGTAAGAGGGTAACCATGGCTTGATTAAAATGGGAAAAGAACTGAACAGAATGAACATAATGGGGCATCGAGAGTGGCACGCCAAATTGGATTTAACTCTTTGCCAGCCCAGTGAATGCTGTGGAAGGATCTCTACAAAGGTCCTTTGCAATCTGAGGGGTTAGAAAAGGAACAGGTTTTTGGCTGAGAGGTGTGTACCAGAGCCCTGAACAATCTAAGGGCAAGAAAAGGTGCATGATATTGAAAGACGAACTCTTTAACATGTATGATTGGTGCCCTCAGATTGACCTAGGAACAGCTTAGATAGATTCCCATGCAGGGACTTTCCCTTTGTCCTTAAACTCAGGGACAGATTGGAAAAAACACTGTGTGAGGAGGATACTCTCCCAAGCTCCTGCCACAACTGAAACTCCACCCACTCATGACTCCACCACCCACTCATGACTCCAAAATGAGATTACACTCTCAGTAGACTATGCAAATCTTCATCATATGATAGTCCCTCTCTTTTCTTGGAAGCTTTGATTAGTAATATAATAATTAACAATATTCACATGTAAGTTGCCATAGGTAGTCTTCAAAGCTGACTCCCCATTGAGATACATGAAAGAGTTCAAATCTCTTAGAGCTATTGTTTCAGGCTCTCTTCAGATTCAGGCACACAGCAGGGGATTGTTTAGACTCTGTTCACATTTTGAAGCTTCCTTTGCAATCATAAGAGCCAGAGACTCTTAAATAAAAGCTGAGATTCTGGAGCACAAAACAGTGGCTGTCAGGCAGATGTACCCAGTCACAAACTTGGTGCAACTCTTCCCAACCTGACCTCTGCTTAAAGGAATATTCTATCTGTTGGGCTGTCTCTGCTTTATAGACACTGATACGGACACACAAGTTTACCCTTTCCACCCAACCATCTGACTGCTCTGTCTCTCAAATGTCTAATGCAGATTTCAGAACTGTGAGTAGCAACACAGGCTGTCAAGATCTGTGAATGGTGAAAATGAGATAGGAGCAGGAGATAGGGCCAACTCAGCACCTGAGAGTAGGGTTTCGATCCCATTTAGGTGAACAGAAGACAAGCCCAAATGCAAGTAAGTCCAGCCCAAGAGACTGAGGTATCTGTAGATACAGTAGCCTCCCTCCCTCTATTATAAGATTAGGCAGAAGAGTAGCACCCTCTCAGTGGTCTTCTAGCAGTTATATTCAATACATACCTGAGAGATGCTCAAAGAGAAGCAAGGTGCTGCAGGACACATTACTGGTGATTCATTAGATAGCACTCTTCCCTCTTAGTGCTGAACCAATGCCTCAGCGCAATGTTAGGGAGCACTAGGCTGCTGAAGGTGCTGTCTTTTGGAAGAGCTATAAAACAGAGACTCTGGCCACTAGTCTTCAATAAATTGCATGACTTTTCCCCGTCTGGGCCAAATTCCAACTGCAGTAATTTCATTTTGCTTGCAGTTTCCTGGGTACTTTTAATTGGATATGGTGTTCTTCCCCTCCTTTCCTAAACTGTTGTGAAGTGTCAATGTGTGTGGTGCAAAAGCTGTGGTTTTTCACAGA
The DNA here is from genome assembly GCF_007399415.2 of Gopherus evgoodei. NCBI lineage: Eukaryota > Metazoa > Chordata > Testudines > Testudinidae > Gopherus > Gopherus evgoodei. The sequence continues at coordinate 190,198,145 of NC_044322.1, read as the reverse complement.
AGTGGTTGCTTTTCAGTGCAGTGTGATCTTTGTACACATAGACTGTAAAATGTCTTTGGATCTCTGGGGATGAAAGGCATTACATGTAATAAATATTATGCTGAGGTGACTTTAGTGACTCCATCAAACCCTTCACTAAGAATTTTGTGCGATCTCAAGGACAAAAGTTCATACTCACTTTTCTGCTATAAAGACGTTGGGCCAGACTTCATCCACAGGATCCCAGGGGGACTCCAGCCTGTCCTTCATGAGTGCCCTCTGCAAGTCCATCACACACGGTGTGTTGAACAAGCTGGTGTCATCAATCTTTTCTTTAACTCGATTGTACAGGTCCTCCACCAGCAGCTGCTCTGCAGACTCCAACATCCCCGGACAAACTGAATCCACTTTGACCTCCTTTGTCTTCAGCTCTGGAATGAACTGACTGTCACTCAAAGCATGTGAAGAATTCACTATTCTTTCTCCCTGGAACAATCCTGGGGGCTTCTTAACTTTGTTGAACAGTGTCCACCCAGCCAGTCTGAAATGTGTGCATGTATGTGCTTAGGCAGTAGCCTCAAGACAGTTAATAGGGGACTGAGCATAGTAATCTTTCCTTTCATCCCTTGTAGATCTAGGCTGGCTGTTTACAAGTGAAAAGGTGTCTGAGGCAGTCTCATTCTAATCCCAAGCATATGGGGAAGGGAGCTTGCCCAGTGGTTAGAGCCAGGAGTGGTGGAAGTTCCCTAACAGTGTGTGTAGGGGGGGACGAGTGCCCAAACCAGTAACTCACCCCCTCTTTTCCCCAACACCCTGCACTGCCCTGCCCCTTCTCCCCGAGAACCTGCCCCTTGCTGGCTCTTCTCTGCCACCTCTCCACCATTGCTTGTCCTTATGGCCGGTAAAAAATCAGAGGGCATTGTCCTCCCACTTTTAAAAGTGAGGGGGCCATGGACCCCTGCCCCCTCCACCCTTGTTCCAGTGCCCCTGGTTAGAGCAGGCAGCTCTGAATCAGGACTCCTTCACTGTATTCTATGACTTTGCCACTGACTCACTATGTATGTGACTTTAAGGCAAGTCTCCAAACATGTCTGTGTAATGGTAGGTAAAATGGAGACAACCTCTCTACCTCATGACGGGGGGTGAGGGGTTATGAGGCTTCATGAAAGTTTTTTTAGCACTGTAAGATTCCCCAGATGAAAGAGGCTAACCTAGTGCAACCAAAGTCTTTCTTACTTACCCTGCCCCTTTGATTCGCTTACCTTCATTTATTATCTGTTTAGCAGCTACTGCAGAGGACAGGTGGATAGGCTCCATGAAGATGCTTTCTGTGTCTGTGTCCGATATCGCTGAATACCTGCCAGTCAATGATATTGGTATTAGACAAACACTTCCTCATCTGCCCTGCACCTCTGGTATTGCTTCGCTTCTCAACCATTTCAGAGGGAAGCAGCAGGGAAGGCAGACAGAGGACCTTATGAGGGATGGAAGGAAAGATACTCCCCCCTGGACAGTGTGACAAGTGCCTTTGGAAGAGATCTCTATCATCCAAAGGATGTCTGCAAGAAGTGGTGGTGGGGTCCTATGGGAGAGGATTTGGCATTACATGTAATATATGTAGTATAGGAGGTAGGAATTAGGGGCTATGTGGCAGCAAGTGGGTGAAAGTGAGGCCTGCAATGAGGATCTGTGGTCAGTGGAAAGAAACATCAGAAGAACAGACCTGGAGAGTGAGTTCCTGCAAGTAGGTGGGTGGGATGGGATTGTTAGATGGGTTATTCATGTGAAGGAGAATTTAAGGGTACATCCACACAGTTAACTTTTTTGCTTGAAAATCACTTCTTATTTATCATTAGTTATAATAGAAGGAGGCGCTAGAGATTGGCTCTACAGATTAAAGAGCATCCCACTATCATGGCTTCTGAGCCCAAGCTCCAGCCCAAATGTCTACAAGCTATTTTAGCATAGCAGCACAAGCCCCAGGAGCCAGAGTCTATAGACTTGGACTCTGAGACTCACTGCTGCAGGCTCCTCTTGTTGTGTAGCTGTATTACTCCTGGGTGATTTTTCACCACTGTGTATGTGCATAATTCATGTGCCATGCATATTTTTATTTTTTTCAGCAGCAAATAGCTTCTGCCAGAAAGTTGCTGGCATTCTGCCTCTTGCCCACCAGAGGGCACTGTGATGCTGAAACAGAGCAGCCACTCCTGGCCATCCCCAGCTATGATAGGGAAGAGAAAAAGCCTTCTTCACAGCCCATGTTGGGCCAGGTCAGGAGACAGACAACATGGGGCACACAGGGTTGCTGGGGGTCACAGACAGGGGCAGGGGCTGAATGGGAATGGAAGCACAGGGCCATGGGGGGAATAGGATGCAGCACCATATGGGGGAAGGAGGGTGGTTGAATGGGGGTACAGAGGCAGATGGGGATAGGAGGGAGGGAGATGCAGGGCCACATGGGGATGAGGAAGGGAGTGCAGGGCCACATGGGGGAATGGGGGTGGCTGAGTGATGACACAGAGACACATGGAGATGGGGGAGGGGGTTCAGGGACACATGGGGATGGGGGAAGGGGCTGGCTGAGGGGGTACAGGGACAGGGGAATGGGTGTCTGAGTGGCGGTGGAAGGACAAATGTGGATGGGGTACAAGGACACATAGGGACAGGGCAGATGTGCCTGACTAAATGAGAGAAGCTAGGGATCAGTCAGGGTCTGCATGGGGGAAGTTCCCTAAGAATCCTTCTCTGACTCCCAAAAAAATCTGTTCCATACTTTTCCCATCCATACCCAACAACCTTCCAAATTCATACCCATACTTCTTCCCAGGAATTACTTCCCTCTCCCTTAGCTCCTCCATTACTCGTAACTCCCTGCATGGCTTTTGAGGGGTGTAGGAAATATGGTTCTGTATTGTAGTTTAAATGAATTATTATTCAAGAGTTCTGTATTAATATGCCTAGTAAGGAATCTATTTGTCAAAAAAAATTTCCTGAATCTTTTTTGTTGTCTGTATTGTTAGACATATTTGCTGACAGGTATTTTGAAATAAATTACCAAAATAATTAAAATTGGTATGATTATATTGTGTTAACTTGACAAATAAAATATGCAGAATTTTACAGAATTTTAAAATATTGTGAGCAGAATTTTTAATTTTTTTGTACAGAATTCTCCCAGGCGTAATGTATCCCACGTTCTTGTACCTCCCTCATCACTAATATCTGAGTGCCATTCCAGACACATCAACTCCAAGTCTGCTGCTCTGCTTTTATATGAAGGGTGGCTTCTGACTAGAGTTTGGTGAAGAATTCAGAATTATGCTGCAATTTTGGCCCTTTTTCTGTTAACAAATTGTCTGCAAACACTATTCGACTTTTATAGATGTGTTTGTTCTTCCAGATTATTTGATGGATGGTTTAAGTGATCATCTGGCAGGCTATGAATCTCTTGCAAACTACTCACCACAGTGGTTGCATCATAATTTGACATTCACAGTATGTTTGAGCAATCAAGTCACATGGTATTGTTTCTGTTCTCTGGTTGGACAATTACTAATCCCACCAACAGCTTTCATAATGGCTGCTTGTACATTCAGGACCAGATTTTCAAAACTAATTAGGTGCCTAGTAAAAGCAGCAAAGAATCCTGTGGCACCTTATAGACTAACAGACGTTTTGGAGCATGAGCTTTCGTGGATGAATACCCACTTCGTCAGATGCATGTAGTGGAAATTTCCAGGGGCAGGTATATATATATGCAGGCAAGCTAGAGATAATGAGTCAGTTCAATCAGGGAGGATGAGGCCCTGTTCTAGCAGTTGAGGTTTGAAAACCAAGGGAGGAGAAACTGGTTTTGTAGTTGACAAGCCATTCATAGTCTTTGTTTAATCCTGAGCTGATGGTGTCAAATTTGCAGATTAACTGAAGCTCAGCAGTTTCTCTTTGAAGTCTGGTCCTGAAGTTTTTTTGCTGCAGGATGGCCACCTTAAGGTCTGTTATAGTGTGGCCAGGGAGGTTGAAGTGTTCTCCTACAGGTTTTTGGAGGCTCATTTATCTGGCCTATACAAGAAAAAGGCAGCAGGAACCAGTCCACTGTTATTTATGTCCTGAACAACAGATCCTTAAAGCCTGTGTCGAAAGTCAAAGCACATTTGCAAGAAGAGGCATCATACTCAGAGGACAAAAGAGAGGATGATCCATTCTTATCTTGGAGCTTGCTTTAGTTGCTTGTGGAAGAGTGAACTCCCCATTGGAGTGCCCCCTTGCAGCTGGGTGGGCATAGCAGCAGTCCCCTGAGTGCTGGCTATGGTGTACCAGGCTCTCCTCATCTAGTGTCCCCTCTTGACAGCTGCTCTGGACCTGCAGTGATCTCTGTCCATGACCCGGTGTGCCTGAGGCAGCGTTTTAGGCACCCAGTTGCTTTTGGAAATCTCACTAGGCACCTAAATACCTTTAAAAATCTGCCCTCATTTGAATACACATTCATATGAGTATTTGTGACCCATTCTCTGCCTGTGAACATTTTCGCAAAAAAAAGTGCTCCTTTGATTGTCAATGGAAAATGAATTAAAAGTTCATTAATATAATCATAGTGGTTCTGTGAACTATGTGAAATATGTTTGGCGTCTCAATTCCATTCCCATGGGACAGGTAGCCACATAAAAAAGCCTCCATTGAAACTGCTGCTAACTGGGCTCCTTGTTGATAGTCTCAAGAGAGATGTCAAGGACAGAACAGGTCATATATACTGAGCTCCCCTCTCATCCCTGGAGGAGGTCCCTCTGGGTTACTTCCACAGGGGCTTGTATAGAGGAAGTGTATTCTGCTGCTGGTGGTGCTGTACTTGTTCAATGGATAAATAGAGAGCATCAATCTCCAGAGCTGTCAGTCCTACACCTTTCACCAGGGATAGATTTATATACAAAGAATACATTAAAGAAAGACATGCTGAGTTCATTGTGAGCAAGTAAAGGATAAAACCCCAGGGAAGCTTGTTCCCTGTGCCCCACTCTGGTCCTCAGGGCCCAGCATGGCATTGGGGTTAGACAGCTGACTGTGGAGACTCTCTCTCTCTTTGACTTGAATTGGTGGCTGTTTCCTCTTCCTCCATGAGAAGGCCTGGACATCACAGGCTTCTGCACGCACCAGCCTCGCTGCCAGCGGCATGGATTAAATTGGTTCCCATAATAACTGGCCATGGGAGGGTAGGTGGGCAGCATCATTCCAAACCCAGGAGCAGCTGGGGAGACTGGGGTAGGCAGAAAGGACTGTGCAGTGTGATGGGTTGGTCCAGAAAGAGTTGGAGAGTTCAGACCTCGGCTGATACAATTAGATGGAGGCGGGAAGTGGTAGAAGGCGGGGCCCACAACTGAACAAATTTTTATGATGGGAAAATGTATTACCCTTCCTTTCCGCTCAGTCAAGACTTTCTGAACAGATTTTGTACATGCTTGGTCCCCAAATTCCCCTCCAGGTTGACACCATGCATGTGGCGTCTCAGCCCAAACCAGTATTTGTGGAGAGAATCTTGATGAGCAGCTACAGACAGGGAATTGAGGGGCACCCACTCCTGTTAGCTATGCAGGGTGGGGAACAAAAGTGGGTGGGAAACCCCACAACATCTGCTGAAGAGGGATTTGCAGAAGGCTCCACAAATCTAAGTGTGATTCTGGGAATAGGGAGGGAGAAGAGCAGGGTAGTAGTCACTGCATGTAGCATGCTCCCCTCTGCAGAGCTCAGCTTTCGCTGTGGAAATCCATGTGCATGGTGGAATGTCCAGGTCTGCAGTCTGTTTGAAAGGGAGGAATGGGGCTTGACTGTTGGAGCCACAGACGATGGTATTGTCTCCAAAGGGAGCTGTGCTGCTAGGGGCACCCAGAGACCCATGCTGAGGGGATGGCTCTACATCATCAGTTCCCAAACTGGGGGACGTGAAGAAATTCCAAGGGGGGCACGAGGCTGTGAAATGTTCATAATGAAAACAAAATTATCAGTGTAATTTTTTTATTTTTTTATTTATTTAATAGACCAGACAATAAATTATACATATTCTGTATACATAATAATAACTATTCATAAAGTTGTCCAATTACAGGCCTATATTATTTAACTGCAATAAAGTGTTAACAATCTTCTCATTTTTAATTATGAATATAAGTAAACAAGAATAAAGGTATAACATAAAGTACAATAATAATAAAAATACAACTATAAATAAAAGTATATAACTGCAATGTTTTCAAAGTTCATACCATGAAATGCTAATTCTCTTTGCCTTTCAACATGTTGGAGTGCCATTTTGGTCGGTGGGGAGGCCGAAGAACAATGTAGAAAGTGATGGAACTTTTAAAAACTTCCTAGCTTGCTTGTGAGAGCGTTAGAGACTGTTCTATTGTGAGAGTGGTTACCTCCACCACTCACCATGCAAAACGGGCTACTTGCCAGATTGGTGGTGGGGTATATATAGGGTAGCATGAGTCTGTACATAATAGTAGTAGTAAATAAATGTTCGCGATAACTCACATTAACTTGCATCCATTATTAGTCACAAATCAGGAAAATTATTTTTATAGATTTTTTTTATTAATATATTATGACTGCGATTAAGAAAAGGAAGTACGATGAAGACTACATTAAGTTTGGCTTCACTGTCATGGAAAAAAACGGGATTGATCATCCTCAATGTGTAGTATGCCACACAGTTCTCAGTAATGATGCCTTGAGACCTAGTCATCTTGAGCAACACTTGACAAAGAACCACAGAACTTTGAAAGACAAACCAAAAGAGTTTTTTGCTGCTAAACTTCAAAATTTAAAACACATGAAGCTGGACATTATTGGCGCTTTTCATCAAGCATCAGCCAAAGTGGTGGAAGCATCTTATAAACTGTCATTGTTCATCGCTAAAGCCAAGAAAGCGAACATAATAGGAGAAACTCTTGTGAAGCCTTGCTTGTTGAAAGCAGCTGATAGTGTGCTTGGTGCCGAAAGCAAGAAAAAAAATCAAAAATTTCACTTTCCAACAATTCCATGAAACTTCGCATGGATGACATGATGAAAGATCTAAAACTTCAAGTTGTGGAGACAGTGAAAGCTTCTCCTTTTTTTGCAATTCAGTGCGACGATACCACTGATGTAGAACAATGCTGTCAGTTGCTCATCTATGTTCAATTCATTAATGATGGAACTGCAAAAGAAGAACTGCTTTTTTCGAAGGAATTGACAACCACATCAAAGCTTTCTGATGTTGGTTAATGGTTTCTTAGGCAGGTCTTCAGTGACTCAGCTTTCTGGACAAGTCACACACGCTGTCTGTAGGTGGAAGAGAACAAACCCCTTCTGGGTATACAGACTTTACCTTCTCCCGGCCCTGGTATGGGGACATACCCTCAGGGCGTCCTCCCTGGAGACACTGTCTTCTTGTTGCCCTCCCTGGGCTCAGACCCTTCCTAGTCCCAGCAGCCATCCAGGAACTCCTTCTTAGCTTTGCTGGTCCCTGCCCGTACTGAACTGTCTGTGATTCTGCTGCTCTTTCAGCCAGCCATGAACTCAGTCCTCTCTCTGCCAGCTCCAGGCAGCAACTGACTGACCAACTCTATCTCTGCTGCTCCTTTTTATATAGCCCTCCTGGTGCCTGATTGGCCACTCCTGCAGCCCCTTTGATTGTCTGCTTTCCCTACAGCCAACTCTAGGCCACTTCTCCTCTCTGGGATGGGGTATGGAGGGCCCTGACGCCTCCAACAGGGAGCCGCTGGACCTAGTCCACCCCGTCGCACATCTCAACAAAACAAAACCATAAAGTGACTGCACTGGAGTCCCTTGCAGGGGTGTGCTGGTGCCTCAAGTGCTTGTGTGAGTACTGCTCCTAGTGCTTGCTTCAAAGGGGAGTTGTCATGGTCCTGAGCTACTGCCAATAGGGATTGCAGGAGTTTCTGTGCTGCTGCCGCCACTTGAACAGCTCCTTGGACATCTCCTCCTGAGAGCCCCCTTCCAGTTCCTTCAGCTACTGCCCTTCCCTGACTGGCCAGTGTCACTGACCGGCAGAAAGGGAGCGGGGCCGGATGCCAGTAGGGCATATAACACTGAGAGATCTGGGTTGTCCGTGGGTGGGATTGAACCTGGGACCTCTAGAGCTTAGTGCATGAGCCAAAAGACATATGACTAGAGCTTCCTCCCCTCAGTGGTGTTGGTGCCACTAGATGGGACACAACACCGCACCCAAGAGGTGTGTGAGTTACAAGCCCTGATCCTGGGAGGGCGGCTTGTAGCCGTTTGAATGGAAGTGTCTCTGCAACTTTAACTGTGGTATTTGGTACTGCCAGCAGAAAAGGTAATAAGTGAAGGAGATGGTTCTGTTCAGTCTGAATGGCTGATCAGGTGAGGAGGAGGAGAGAGAGGTGGTGATTAGGTGATATTTCTACATGATTATGTTGCACATTAGCCCAGAAAATTGCATGAGTGAATACAGTGAAACGAAGCAAACATTCTAGCTGTTGCTGGTAGCAAACCTCATGGTTAAGGCTGTTTATGGAAACCGTGTATTCCCTATTTGCATACAACCACATGCCCCAAAATATCTCCTGTTTAGCAGAATCTTTTCATTGTTCCCTACTTCCTGCTGCAGGTGCAGTTTGAAAGTTTCTGGGAAATCCTGTCAGGAATTTTGTATTAAGAAGCAGGCACTTGAAAAAAAAAATCTCACACTTATTTTGACTAAGACACCTCAAAACTGGCAGAAGCCCAACTTTTGCTGCCCTGTAAGTGGCATCCTTCTGCTTTGTTCCCAGCCCTCCTGTGAGAGAGAGGCCTGAACCAAAATCCAAATAGCCTCAACCTCTAGGGGGTTAAAATCCACACATGGGGTTTGCAAATCCATATAATGGGCTGAATCAAAAGCCTGGGTCCCAACATACCTGGATTGAAAGCCAATCTGAATTTTGCAAGTTAACAGGAGGAGGGAGAGTATAAGGAATGAGAAAACAATAATGCTTCCTCCGAGTAATGCTTCTCTCTCTCTCTCTCTCTCTCTCTCTCTCTCTCTCTCTCTCTCTCTCTCTCTCTCTGTGTGTGATCTAAGATGAATGAATGGGATAAATAACACATGAGCTCCATCCCCACAGCGTCTCCCCACCACCCTGTACGGCCTATGCTGGTATTCTAAATTCCTGCCTATTAGAGGAGAGGGAAGCCTGAGGCTATGATCTTGATCTGAATAAGATGGGTCTGTGCGGGGTAGGGGAGGAAGGGGAATCAATTTGTTACATGCAGTCAGGAAGCCATGGCAGTCCCTGTGGCAAATGCACTCACTGGCTGGGGGAGGGACTGCGGAGGTAGCGGGCCTGCACTGCCTTCACGTCTGGTCTATCCTCTTCATCTGGTACCACCTGCTCGCTGTCTGAGTCCTTGCCGCTTGCCATGGCCAACTCTGAGGATCTGATGGAGGCGGGGAGATGGCAGGGAGAGAGAAATAAGAATACAACATAAGCACTGCACTCAGGAAAACCCCTTCAGGAGAGGCACTGGCTGCCACCTGTCCAAATTTTCCTAGGATAATCATTTTATGAGGTAGTTGTCCCAGGAAATCTCTAAGGGTGCTCAGCACACATGGCCAGCTGTGCAGTTTTATGGGCTCAGGATCATCCTGGATGTCCTGCTTTTTTGTACCTCAGAGGTGGCAACCCTAGGCTGGGCAGGCTGCAGGCAGGGCATTCCCCATGCCCTGCGGTGTAGTGGTACAACAATGATTTTGCATTGCAGACCATTATTACAGAAGTGGCATGAACACCTTCCTGGTTGGCAGGGGCTGGGAACTGTGCAGAGAAGGAGCAAACAGGCATGGGGGCCAGGAAGGAGGATGGGCCTTGGGTGGCTGTGCAGAAACTCTATCTCCTTCCACACAGCGCAGCCCTGCTAATAGACACTAGAACAGAGGTACCTGAACTGTGGGGTGTGCCCCCTAGGGGGGCATGGAGGAACATTTGAGGGGGGCATGGCTGGGGCCAGGTCCATCCCCCACAGAAAGGCAAGGAGGGAACGCCACCCAGCTCCTCTCCTGGCCCTGGCCCTGTGCCGGGGGCTCCGCACCTGGTGCCCCGGCTGCTGGCCCTGTGGCCAGTGCCCTGCTGCTGGCCTAGGCCCCTGGCCGAGGCTCTGCTCCTGCCCCCAGCTGTGGCCTCAGCCTCAGCCTCCTTATCCCTCTCTGTGTCATCCCAATCCCCTGAGTCATGTCCCTGGCTCCGGGGTGAGGGTGGCATGAGGAAAAAAGTTTGAAGGCCTCTGCACTAGAAGGAGACTCATCCAGCTAAGTATGCGGGGCTGGACATGGAGACTGAAGAAAATGAGGATAGGGAAAATGAGGTCTACCCTCCTCATAACCAAACACTGCAAAGGATCAAGGCCAAACCCTTGATTCTGACCAACTCTAAACCCCAGGACTCGCCCTCAGGAGGCCTTTGCCATGAGCCAGCCTCTGCCAGTGTGCAGTGGAGTGTGTGTGTGCGTGTGTGTGGTGGGGGTGGGAGTGGGGGTGATATTATTTGGTTGGGAACCTGGAGAAGCAGCAGCCAGTTCCACAAGCGTCACAGAGTGACTTCTGGCTCTCACTCAGGGAGTGTCTGTCCCATTCCAGCCCCAGGGGCTCAGATATCCCTCGGCAGCTGGTCTCAGATATCAGTGCAGCCGTGTCCCATAAACAAGGGCTGACGTTGCAGCCGCTCATGGAGTCGGGGAGATGGGAAGCAAAGATGTTAAAAAATGGCACTTACTGTCCGTGTCTGGAGCTCTCCTGACAGCAGAATGGTCACTCCCCGTCTTAGGCTCAGAGACAGAGCCCAGTGGATGGGGAAGGAAACTTGGCAAGGGACACAGCTAGAGTGAGAGATCAGCCGCCCTTCCTCTCTCTCTGCGACTTCTTCTCTAAGGGGCAGGACAACTGTCAGCACCAAACCTTTAGCAGCTTTCTAAATATAGGGTCTGCCCCACACTGGCTGCTGGGTTGCATGGGAAAGGAATTCAGTGCCTCATAGACAGTCCTTGGTCAAATTTTTAACTCTTCCCCTACTGGGGGCTGAATCGCCTGATATTTTTTGGCTTGGATTTTCCTCTCACAGATGAGGCCCAGAGAACAGCCAAAATTCCACCAGCAGGGAGCCCCCAGATAACCGCTCCCCTGCCCCCCAGGGCAGTCTGAAATGCTGGGGAACTCCCTAGTGCCTTGCTGCAGTGCAGCGTGTGATCAGCTGCTTCATGCTGACTGGGAACTCTGTGGTATCAAAATGGCTCCCTCTCCAGTAGGGCTCACATGGGAGTGAATGGCAGTTTCCCTTTTCCTCTTGCTTAACAAGAAGATCTCCATATCCAATCCTTTCACAGGTTCTCACAACATATTTTTTGGTGGCTTCAGAGTGCAGCCATCAACTCTTGCTGGTGGCTGCTCTGAGAATTTTTCCTAAAATACTTAATTAACTTTAGGAAAAACAAATAAATATGCACATATACAAGCCCAGATCATGGTAATTTATGTATGTAGGATTTTTTTGCAGACTCAATAATAAAAATAATGTATGGTTGTCTCTATTCTTTACTGGACCTAAGCAGAATAGAAACAAAAATAAGGTGCTTTGCATGTTTTGAGTTTTTTTTTTTAGATTGCTAGTTAGTAAGTCTGCTCCTGCGAAAAATGATATTTGTATATTTGTTAATATCGCTTTTCACAGCAGACTTACACAGCCCTGGCATGCTGGGGGACAAATTAAGCCCTGGATGAGGAGGTGGGTAAGAAGGCAGGGGGACCAAGGGCAAGGGGAGGCTGGAGGAGGCAGTGGGGGTTGAGGTGATGGTGGGGGGGTGAGTCCAGGGATGGAGCCCAAAACCCTGCAGCTGGAGGACACAGCCCTCTGCAATGTGGCCAGAGCCTGCCACTGACCACCCCAGAAGCCTGAAGCCCGAGCCCCACTGCACCTGTGAAGGTGGGGAACTCACACTGGTTGCTTGCTCCTACAGTGTTTGTGGCTCTGGATGGGGTAGGGACCAACTCTTGCAAGCAGCCCAGGGGAAGGAGCCACTGCTTTGCTGCCCCCCATTCCTCCTCGATCACAGCCCAGGAGGTTGTGGCCACAAGAAAAGCCCCTTGGGGCTGCATGCAGCCACAGTGGCTGCATTTGAGAAACACACAAACCAGCCCAATGGAACCTCTACATACCCAGGTAGTAGGTTGATTTGCAACTAAATATGGCCTTTACACTAAATTTGGTACTTCTTTCTGGCTAACCAGGATGACACTCTACTTATACACATGTATTTAAGCAGTGATAGAGCTCAACATATGTTTATTCAGATTCTTAATTTTTACCTATTTATGTTGTTAGAAAATGATTAATATGTTTCTTATTTACTGAATGATTATTAAGTTTTTGCTTGTGATTTGTGTCAAGCTGCATTTGGCTGGAAATTGGAATTCAATTAAAAATGCACAAAAACAGCATTTTAAACTTTTTATCAGTTAAATAAAACTAGGATATATAAAAAAAAGTAAGTTAATCAAAACCAGTTTTGCATTTAAAACTAACTGATTTTTAAGCAAGGGAAGTATTATTTGTAGTTAGTGAATTGAACTGATTGTTTCTGTTTCTGGTCATGATGTCCTTCTAGATTTTGGAGGTAGTAAATCTCATCCTCTCATACCTCAATTTTATGAATTAATTAGAAGAGTAAAAAAACTTCCCAGCTTGTTCAACTTCCAACTAGTAGCTTAACTTTGAATGGACTAATAACTGAACTGAACTGGCTGAATAAACTGAAATGAAGAAAACAAACGTTCTCTCTGCACCTGCAGAAGAGGATACTGCTGTCAAAAGCTGGCATAGCACTTCAACGAAGTCTAGTTCTAGATGCTTAGCCAGTGATTTCCAATGGTTCAATGGTTTGACTTTCTTTAAAATTCAGCAACAAGTATGTACTACTTGAATATTATTTTTTATATAATTGAAATTAATAGATTATAATAAATTTAGGCCAGAACATATCTGCCACAATTTTAAATTTAAATCATTTATTTTTTAAAATAAAAATGTGTTTAATTTAAATGAAAAATATTTGGCTTAAAGAAATATCTAATGTAAATTAAACAGTAATACAATTAAAAGGGTTAATTTTTTTAAATTAATCTGTTTTTATCTGCCATGGCTATTTGTCACTGTACAGATCGCTCTAAGTGCTCTCTTGTGTGCACTTTTACCTGGCCCTTTGGATTAACTCGTCATTTCCTTTGTGTACCTATCAATCAGCAGAGACCAGGAAAGGTGGTTTATTTGCCTGAGAGGGTAGGACGAGTTCATAACATACAGCAGCTTCCCTCGGGTAGAGAACAGCAAGAGATTTCTATCTCTAGTAGTGAACTAGTTTGTCAATCTAGCTGAAGGGGCTGGGGAAGATGAGCAGAGTCAAAAGAGCAAGTGAAAAAGGATTTGGGAAGTGAATCCAAGCTACAACCGTGAGGCTGCCCTGTTAGCCCATTAACTAAAATAATTCAGCTACTGAGCAATCCTACAGGGAAATACTCTGTAGGGAGGATAAGGAGAGACCATGAGAGCTACAAAGGGATCTCAGCTGTTCATGTTAAGTGTGGGTGAGTACTGTTTTGGTACTACAGGGGATGGGTGGAGACTGGAGGGAGGCGAAGGTTACACAGGCAAATATCCCAGCCGTTCCTATGTGTCAATGTCCTTTGTTTAGTACAAATCTTAGCCTGTTTATGAGATGGCAGGTACAGTGATAATGCCTCCATATTACAGTGTCAGGACTCACAGGCAACTCCAGAAGTCTCTGCAATTTCAGGGACAGAAAGGGAATGGAGTTTTGTATCATGGTGGCAAACATTTTTTAAACCAATTTAGAATGGTTTCCATAGATATTGTATGTCCTTTGTCCCTAGAATTCAAAGGGGGAAAGTCCTTATCTTCTACTCTCTACACTGTATGTAGCTGTTTCGGACCCAAGGTACAGACCTGCCAATGTCTATAAATCAAATTGCTTGTCCTTGCTTTTCTAGCAAAGAGCCTCTGCCCACTTCTCTGATCCTCTGCCCTCTCATTTCCTCCTGTACAGCCCGCTCTGCCAGTGACACCAGCCTTGACCTGCCTTTGTTTCCTCACACAAATATCACTGTGCCTTTTTTCCATGCCAGCTTAGGCACATAACACTCTCTGCCACTCCCCCTGCCTTACTCAAACCCCTCTGAAAAATCTCACTTCTTCCGTGAAACCTGAGAGACGGGAATTTGTATTTAATACTGTACAATGGAATTACAAAAACTGTGTTCCTCAAGAAGTGGGCACAGACTGAGTCACTGGCTGATCTTATTGATATAACCTGTTTTACCCCATCCCAGACCATTCCTCTGCTATTTGTTCTCACTCTCACCTCTTGTGTCATGAGTGATTCAAGACCTAAAGCTGTTTGGAGCAGGAACTTTGTCTCTCTTTTTAGTGACACACCTTGCACTCTTTGCCAGGGGCTGGAATGATGAACAGGTTGTTCGCAGTGTAGTCAGGGCTGGTGCTACCATTAAGGCGAACTAGGCGGTTGCCTAGGGCGCCAAGATTTGGGGGCGCCAAAAAGCATTGCCCCCAATTTGTTTTTACAGCCTTCCTCCCTGAGCGCACGGTTGCTGCTCCACTTCTCCCGCCTCCCAGGCTTGCAGCACCAATCAGCTGTTTGGCGCCGCAAGCCTGGGAGGAGAATTAAAGAGGGGGCTGCGTGATCGGGGAGGAGGTGGAGCAGAGGTGAGCTGGGGTGGGGAGGTGCCTCACAGCTCCCTGGGGTGCGGGGAGCTGCTGCGGGCGTTCCTCAGGGTGGGGGGGAGCAGTCATGGAAAGGGTGCCTCAGGGTGGAGAGGGTGGGTGGGGAGCTGCCGCAGGGTGGGGAGGGGCACGCAAGGTGGAAGTTTCGCCTAGGCCGCAAAACTTCCTTGCACTGGCCCTGAGTGTAGTTGTAGGCTTGTTGGTCCCAGGAAATTAGAGAGACAATGTGGGTGAGGTAATATCTTTTAATGGGCCAACTTCTGTTGGTGAAAGAGACGGGTTTTGAACATACACAGAACTCTTCTTCAGGTCTTCTTCAGGTCAGACTCAAAGAAGAGCTCTGTGTAAGCTCAAAAACTTGTCTCTTTCACAAGATTAGTTGGTCCAATAAAGATATTGCTTCACCCACCTTGTCTCTCTAATAAGAAACAGGGCCATTTGGGCTGAGTATAGGCCATGTCTTTTAATGCCATTATTAAAACAGTGGTGTGGGAGAGATTTTGGAAGAGATTGTTGAAGCCAAGAATGGTGCAGCATAACCAAGAGAGGACTCAGGCCCATACACAGTAGTATAGACAGTCTCTAAAGAAAACGCTAGGTCCAAACTTTGGGAGAGTTCAGATTCAAATTTAGCAAGATGGGCTCATCTCTAGCATTTTATTTATTATTATTTATTTGTACTGCAGTAGCACTTAGAGGCCAAGACTCCACTGTGCCTCCATCTCTCTCCACTTTACAAACATATAACAAAGAGACAATTCCTGCCCCACAGTGCTTACAATCTGAATAAAGATAATAGATAATCTAAGTAAAGATAATGGGTGGATACTGCAGACAGATAGGGGTGAGGGGTAGGAAAGGAAATTATCAGGTATGAAAATAGTAGTTACACTGAATGGAGTTCTGAGGTACAGGAGCGTTTCTTAGAAGAGTCTGCCAGCTCATTCTATTTCAAGGTGATAAGAGCAGTGTTTTCTTTGCAATTATGTAAACTTTGGTTGGATTTGTGCAGCTAGAGTAGCTCCACATTTTGTCCTATTTGTTAGTTCCATTTGATGCAAGATGTTTTAAAGAGATCATCACACAGGGCATGGATGGTTGGGGGGAGGGATGGAATTTTGTTTCTGCTGGGCTGGTAGTTTATTTTGTTTTGTTTTGTTATATGTTTGTAAAGTGGAGAGAGATGGGTCTACCTGAATGTTTCCAAGGGTTGTTTGTAAAAAAATATACAGTGGCTGGAGTGCTAGACAAGTGCTCAGTAAGGAAACAAAGGAACGTTATCACCCTCCTACTCAGATTTTCTTTGCAAAAATGTTCTTAACTCTATCACTAATGACACCTGAGATGATTAAAACAGAAAGAACTTTTGCAATCTCATTAGCTTTTCGCCCTTTGTTCTGTTTCTATGCCACTTACCGTTCATTCAGTGTTGCCAGTGGAAGTAAACAAGTCACTGAGACTTTCTGGTTTCTCTGCTGCGTTTCCAGTACTGCAAGGAGTGTGGGAGTTATCTTGAAGGGGGTGGGGGGAGGAGAGGTCTTTTCAGTGATTTATTTAAAAAATATGTCAGAACAAAATCTAAATCTAGGGTTTAAAGCCTGTTGACAATGTCTCTTTATCAATATTATAGGCTATTTTCCCTCTGAGTTTGATTGGATTTTAATGCCCCTCTCCCTTCAGTTGGATTTAAAACAGGTTCAGTTACCCATCCAAAAAACCTGATTTTGGACATGCCACCTGTTATTAACTAGCTAAGCTGTTTGGTGACAGAAAGCATCTCCCGGCCCTGCACTCCGTTGCTGAATGGACTACTCCATTGAAAGTGCTGGTGACCTGAGGGGGAAAGAAACCGGGACTGGATGTAATTAAACAGAGATTCAGAGAACCAGAAGGATAGGTAGTGGGCAATCTTTATTCTCCATTGAAAAATTGGATTATGAGCCAGTCAAACAATCAGACTAAAGATGTAGGAAATAAGTGAGAGGGCACCAAAGAGATCAGCCCTTTGCATAGGGGTGCCAGGCAAATTAGAACAATCCTTCACAGTGACATACAGCTCTCCTATTACTGGCTGCTTCTGTTACGTGTGGGGTTTGGTTTGGCACCTTTGCAACTCTGAACTGGTAGTGCTTTTAAAAACCTGAAGTAAATGAGAACTTTGGCATTGGCGGGAGGGTGAGGAATAGCTGTGAGTGCCTGGGGTTAGGCCATCTCTCTTTCTCTCTCTGGGAGTTGGGTGAATGACCTGTTAGTGAACCCTAGGCGGGTGGAACTAGTTTCTGAGGAGTGACAGTGGAGTAAGAATAACCTGTTCTACCAGAAACCATTGGGGGCACTGCAGGTGCTTCCTGGGAGAGTCAAGATACTGCTCATGCTTCTGGAGAGGAGGGAGGGACTCTTCCTACCCACACAAAGCAAGCCAATGTCTTTGTGTGTGTGTATGTGCGAGAGGTGAAAGGTTGAAAGGATGGGCAGAGCCAGCTCTGGTATCATGTACACAGTGCTGTTGTACAAGGTGTCCCGTAGCAGCTAACATGCGGGTGGCAGCTGCAATAAAGTAATAATAAAAATACTTTGCCCTACTAGATCACCTTCCTTCTGAGGCTCTCAGAGCACTTCACAGCTGTGAATGAATGAATCCTGCTGTGTGGGAGGGAGCATCACCCCCATTTTACAGATGGCGACACAGGCATAGAAATGCTAAGTGACTTACCCAAATTCACACAAGAAGTCAGTGACAGAGCTGGGAACAGAGCCCGGGAGTCCTGATTGTTCTCTGCTCTAGCCATCAGCCTTCCTTTCCTCACCATTTATTCTGCTGATGGAAGGGGTGAGAAGAGCAGGAGCAGCAGTAGGAGAGAGAAGGGAAAAGCCAAGCAACTGGCAACTTCTTACACTTCTTGTAAATATATGTCAGGCTGGTTCAGGAGGTGTTGGGTAGGGGGGTTCCTGCCAGGTAGCAGGAGAAGGTGCTTGCAAAGCAGGAGTGACCCAGGGTCAAACTCTCCATTGCAGTGACCCTAAGGGAGAAAGGACACACTGGGACTGCAGTCACACAGGTCATTTCATAGGGAAGGTCCGAGTCTAGAGGGATGGTTTCTTCTGAAGAAGGTGTATCAGGAGTGAGTGACAGAGAGGAGGGTGTGAGCTGAACCAAAGAGGAGAGCTATGTACAGTCAAAGGGGGAGTCCATCTGACAGGGCTTTCCCAGACTTTGCCATTGCTGCTGCCTCTTAGAGAGGAAATGTCTCCCAGAACTAGCTATTCCTGTCTATCCACGGCATGTCCCTAATATCCTGCAGGCCTTTACCTAACTCATCATAACGGGCCCCGGCCTCACTTTCCTCGTGACATCCCTGCACTTAGGGCAGACAGGTGTGGTCTTTCTTCACCTTTGGGAACACGTATTAACCCTCCAGACATCAACCACTGGATGGAGTCTATACAGCTCATCACAAGGAGAAATTAGCTTTGCCGTCTCTCTATCCCATGCATTAAATTCACTCGTGAGACTAATCTGAAAGTCTGATATAAGTAGCAGAGATGTGACTCAGCCCTAATCTGCACTTAAAATACAGATCGACCTATCTATGTCACTGAGGGGTGTGAAAAATTCACACCCCCAAGTGCTGTAGTTAGTCTGACCTAATCCCCAGTGAGGTTGCAGCTAAATTGATGGAAGGCCTAGCTTATCACCACTCGGCAAGGTGGATTATCAACATTGATGCAAAAACCCTTCTGTCACTGTAGGAAGCATCTACGCTATGGTGCTACAGTAGCACAGCTGTAGCATTGCAGCTATGCCATTGCAGAGCCCATAGTGTAGGCATGGTCTGAGACAGGACCCAGAGCTGGCTCTCCTGCACTGCATCTCAACCACCAAGTGACCATCCTGGCACTCTGGGAAGGCACAGCTCTTCACTATCCCCCCTTATGCTCTGTGACAGCACAGCCCTTCACTAGCCTATGTCACTGTCCCTTTTCACCCTGTTCCTGAAGGATGCCTGCCTCTACACTGGGTGTGCCTCTGCCCCTCCCGCATGCTAAGGTGAGGTAGTCAGATTCTGGTTTCGATCCCATTCCTTCTCTCCTCTAATGACTCAGCGGTGCCATAAAAAACAAAAACAAAAAACCAACAACCCAGAAAAGACGGTTACTCACCTTTGTAACTGTTGTTCTTCGAGATGTGTTGCTCATATCCATTCCAGTTAGGTGTGCGCGCGCCGCGTGCACGTTCGTTGGAGATTTTTACCCTAGCAACACTTGGTGGGCCGGCAGGGCGCCCCCTGGAGTGGCACCGCTATGGTGCCGGATATATACCCCTGCCGGCCCCTCCGCTCCTCAGTTCCTTCTTGCCAGCTACTCCGAAAGTGGGGAAGGAGGGCGGGTGTGGAATGGATATGAGCAACACATCTCGAAGAACAACAGTTACAAAGGTGAGTAACCGTCTTTTCTTCTTCGAGTGCTTGCTCATATCCATTCCAGTTAGGTGATTCCCAAGCCTTACCTAGGCAGTGGAGTCGGAGCGAGACGTTGCGGAATGTAAGATCGCTGAGCCAAAGGCGGCATCATCTCTAGACTACTCGACCAGTGCATAGTGGGATGCAAAAGTATGGACGGAAGACCAGGTAGCTGTGCGACATATTTCCTGGATGGGAACGTGGGCCAGGAAAGCGGCAGACGAGGCTTGAGCCTGAGTCGAGTGGGCAGTGAGATGGCCAGTTGGAACGCGGGCCAAGTCATAGCATGTCCGGATACAAGATGTCACCCAGGATGAAAGCCTCTGGGAAGAGATAGGCATGCCTTTCATGCGCTCCGCGACCGCTACAAATAGCTGAGGCGAGCGTCTGAAAGGTTTAGTCCTCTGGATGTAAAAGGCGAGGGCCCAGCGGACATCCAGGGTATGTAGCTGTTGTTCCCGGCCTGATGCGTGCGGCTTCGGGAAGAAGACTGGTAGAAAAATGTCTTGATTGATGTGGAAGGCAGAGACCACCTTGGGAAGGAAAGCCAGGTGCGGTCGCAGCTGTACCTTGTCCTTGTGGAATATCATATACGGGGGATCTACCATCAAAGCACAAAGCTCCAATACTCGTCTGGCCGAGGTGATAGCGACAAGGAAGGCTGTCTTCCAGGATAGGTACAGCAGCGAGCATGTAGCTAACAGCTCAAAGGGAGGGCCCGTGAGCCTAGCTAATACAAGGTTGAGATCCCAGGTAGGGGAAGGGCGCTTAACCTGAGGGTAGAGCCGCTCCAAGCCCTTAAGGAATCTGGAAACTATAGGGTGAGAGAAGGTCGAACTGACAGATTCCCCAGGATGGAAGGTGAAAATCGCGGCCAGATGCACCCTTATCGAAGAGAGCGCCAGGCCCTGCTCCTTGAGGTACCGTAAGTAGTCCAAGATAATGGGGACTGATACGCCTTCGGGAATAAAGTTATGCTGGGCGCACCAATGGGAGAAGCGCTTCCACTTGGCAAGATATGTCACCTGTGTGGAAGGCTTTCTGCTTCCCAGTAGGACCTATTGCACTGGGGTGGAACAGAGCAATTCGGATTGGTTTAACCAGACAGCAGCCATGCTGTCAGATGGAGGGACTGCAGGTCCGGGTGGTGAAGTCTGCCGAAGTTCTGTGTTATGAGGTCCGGGCAGAGTGGCAGAGGTATCGGGTCTGCTAGAGATAGGTCGAGCAGCATGGTGTACCAGTGCTGCCTCGGCCACGCCGGAGCGATCAGGATTAGCCGGGCCCTGTCCCTGTGGAGCTTGAGCAGGACTCTGTGGACAAGGGGAAAGGGCGGAAAGGCATAAAGTAGACAACCTTCCCAGGGAATTAGGTGCACGTCCGATAGGGAGCCTGGGGAGCGACCCTGCAGGGAGCAGAACACCTGGCATTTCCTGTTCTCTCGGGAGGCAAAGAGGTCTATCTGGGGAAAGCCCCACCTCCGGAATACTGAAAGGAGGATGTCCGGACGGATGGACCATTCGTGGGACAGGGAGGACCTGCTCAGGTGGTCCACGAGAGAGTTCCGGACTCCCGGGAGAAAGGAGGCTACTAGGTCTATCGAGTGGGCTATGCAGAAGTCCCACAGTCGCATCGCCTCTTGACAAAGGGGGGAAGATTGCGTCCCTCCCTGCTTGTTTATGTAATACATGGCCGTTGTGTTGTCTGTGAATACTGCCGTTGTGTTGTCTGTGAAGTTAGCTGGGACCACGCAGGGAGGAATGCAGCCAGGCGGTTGGCGAACTGAAAAGGATCCTGGGAGGTCATTGGTACAGTGCTCTCAGGCGCACTCTCAAAAGTTTGGCTTCGGTCCCGCCGGTCGCTTGGTGGGACCGGAATTGTTACCCCCTTGCGGTCCAGACTGTCGTCTGCGAGAGGTGACAAGTGAAGTCTTGCCTTGGCTGAGGCGGTGGGTGGGGGCGTTGAGGTTGCGACCGGAAAGATCGTCTTTGAGTCTGCGGCGTATGCATTCCCAGCGAATGCATAATTACGCGATTGTTCTTCAGATTTTGTAGCTGAGGGTCCGTCTTCTGGGAGAAGAGGCCCTGGCCATCAAAGGGTAGGTCCTGTATAGTGTACTGACATTCAGGTGGCAGGCCTGACACTTGCAGTCACGATATACGCCGCATGGCAATTCCAGAGGCGACGGTTCTAGCTGCCGAATCAGCGGCATCCGGCGAGGCCTGGAGGGAGGTTCGCACAACTTTCTTCCCTTCCTCCAGGAGAGCTGTGAATTCCTGGCGGGAGTCCTGCGGGACAAGCTCTGCAAACTTCCCTACTGCCTCCCAGATGTTGTAGCTGTACCTACTCAGGAGGGCTTGCTGGTTCGCCACTCTGAGTTGGAGGCCTCCCGCGGAATAGATCTTTCTCCCCAACAAATCCATTTGCCTGGCCTCCCTTGATTTAGGAGCAGGGGCTTGCTGGCCATGGTGCTCCCGTTCATTGATGGACTGTACAACCAATGAACTAGGAGGAGGGTGTATATGCAGGTACTCATACCCTTTGGAGGGTACCATGTATTTACGTTCAGCCCCTCTGGCTGTGGGCCGTACGGATGCCGGAGATTGCCAGATGGTATCTGCTCTAGCCTGGATCGAGCGGATGAAGGGGAGGGCCACCCTGGTTGGAGCCTCCACCGACAGTATACTGACCACCGGGTCGTCCACCTCAGGAACTTCCTCTACGGGCAAGTTGATATTGAGGGCGATGCGGCGCAGAAGGTCTTGGTGTGACCTGAGGTCGATTGGGGGCGGTTCAGATGTAGACATCCCCGCCACCGCTTCATCCAGGGAAGAAGAGGATGAAACCCCGGGGACAAGCGGGTCTTGGATCGACTCCTGGTCTTGGGGGATGTCCTGAGGCGGCAGATCTTGTGGGTCTGGTACGTGGGCTGGAGATTCCTCCGTACCCGCCGGGGGAGGTCTGCTCACTGTGGTCTCTGGCACCCGATGTTCAGAAGGGCCGGAGCATGATGGTATATGCAGATCACCTTGGGTTTGGTTGTAGGCCCAAGGTGTCCAAAAGGGCCACTGATGCGGTGGTTATCCGAATCCTCATATGATGCAATGTCTGCTTGGGAGGAGATCGACGAATGATGAGACGGCCAGGGGGGGACGGAGACCGTTTGATGTGGGTCTCTGCGTCCACTCGAACCGTCCCTATGCGGTGCCAGAGAACGGTACCGAGAGTCGTGACGGTGCCAGGAGTGGGACCGGGACCTGCGACCAGTGCGGTGCCGGGAGGTCGACCAGTGCCTGGAATAACCGTGCTGAAAACGGCTGCGAGAAGTACAGTGCCGCAAGTGGTGCCGAGATCTGGAGCAGTGCTGATAGTATCTGGACGGCAAACGGGACCTCGAACGGTGCCGCGAGTACGACCGGTACCTCGATGGGGAACGGTACTGGGACTGCGAGCAGCCGTGGGACCGGGATCGATGACGAGACCAGGAGTGCCTGTGGGACCTGGATCGGGACCGGCGGCGTTCTGTGGTACCGGGCGAAGAAGGTCTCATGAGGGCCGGCTTGCCTATGGACTGAAGAACCCGCACCAGCGGCACCAGGGGTTGAGGCATCTCAGGCTCCATCAAGCCAATCAAGTCCTGTGCCATGGAGAACGTCTCCGGAGTGGAGGGCACGATAAGCTCAACCACGGCGCGTGCCGGGGAGCTGGTAAGCACCGGACTCGACGGCTCTTGCGAGATCGGAATCAACGGTGCAGAGGACGTCGGTGCCGCAGCAGTTGACGGTGCCGGGCGGTCCGACTTGGCTAAGTGTTCAGACTGTGGTGTAGATATAGCAGCTGAAGGAGGCTTGTGCTTCTTGCCCCATGGTGAGAACGAATGGTGCCGGGTAGGAGCTTGGGCCGGTGATGCTTGATGTCAAGGAGCCTTCACTGTTGGCGTGCGCTCCGGTGCCGAGGAGGCACTTGTTCCCGGTGCCGCTGGCAGTGCTGAAGACTGGGGAGTCAATGCTGTCTCCATCAGCAGTTGTTTTAGGTGAATGTCCCGCTCTTTTTTAGTCCGGGGCTTGAACGCCTTACAGATGCGGCACTTGTCCGTAAGATGGGATTCAACCAAGCACTTAAGATAGGAGTCGTGAGGGTCTCCTGTGGGCATCGGCCTATGACAGGCCGAGCATGGTTTGAAGCCTAATGAACCGGGCATGGGCCCCTGTACCGGGTGAGGGGAAGGGGCTAACCCCCGATCCCTCTTAACTATCTACAATAAGTACTACAGAACTAATAACTAAACACTAATTATACTTGAAGAAATCGAACTATATACACAATTACAATAGAAACGAGTGAATCGCTAGGGAGGTGGAGATCAGCTAAGCTACGCTTCACTGTTCCAAAGACCGATACGGGCGGTAAGAAGGAACTGAGGAGTGGAGGGGCCGGCAGGGGTATATATCCAGCACCATAGTGGCACCACTCCAGGAGGTGCCCTGCCGGCCCACCGAGTGTTGCTAGGGTAAAAATCTCCGACAAATGTGCATGCAGCGCGCGCACACCTAACTGGAATGGATATGAGCAAGCACTCGAAGAAGAACTATGCAGAACACAGCTTCCTGGGGACACAAAGGTCATGGAGAACTGAGTGTAAAACAGAACGAGGCCTCCATATCCAAGACCCCTGCATCGTGCTCTGGAGAGAGTTCAGTTTTGACCAGAGTGGCATGGTTTTGTGCTCAGCAGACACAGCATTGCAAAAAATCTATAATGTAGCTGCTTCACCAAACAACAGAAAAGGCCCCTCCCTTCTGCAACCTTCAGCTACCCTGCTCCTCCTCCTCCACCACCTCACCACCCTCCTTAAAGTCTGAAGCAAGTACTTCAGTACAGGAGGATGGCCAGTGTTTCCCCACCCATCTCCTCAGGCAGCTGGCCTGCTGTTGGGTCTGCACTCCCCCTCTCATGCCTGAGCCCCACTGATATTCCAGGGTTTCCCCTGTGCGGGGCATCATAGTGCATGTTACAAGTCTGGGAAGCCTAGGGGACATGAGATCTCTCCGTGTGATTCTTGCAGAAGAGGAAGGAATGATCTGATATGCACTGAGGCTTCCCCTGTAAGCATGGCATGAAGTCACTCCAGAGCAGCCCCAGGTTAAAAGGGAGTAGCTGTGTGACCCAGCCAAGATGATGCTGAGCCCCACCACCACATCTCATGTAGGATCTGCTGGTGCTTCAGGAAGGGAGTGAAGGTTCATGATTGTAGTGACTGGGGAGGTGGTGGTGGGTGGATGTGGATAAGGACTTTTTTTTTTAGCACCTGGAAAAGGGGTTTCCATGTCAGGCCTTGGACTGGTTCTCATTTACCCAAATCTGCTCTCCCCTCCCTATAATAAGCACAACTGAACATTACTGCTGCTCATTTAAGCATTGCACTAACAGGGAAAATCGAGTCTGGTGGGGGATTGAAGGGAAAGGTGGACATGAGGAAACAGCTCTGATTGCAAATCAAGCCCCTGCTCTGACACCCCGGAGCAGATCCTCTAGCCTCAAAATTCTCACCTTACCTACCATCAGTCACAGATTCTCTATACTGGATAACTCCCAGGAATGCGCATCCGGTTGCTTATACCATGGGATATCCATACTGCAGCTAACTTAACTAATCCCTGGGGAAACAGTACACCTGGGATCTACCCCCTGGGATTTCCAAGGAAATCCTGTGGGGTTATCTAAACCAACCACCGGGGAACGAGAGCCTGAGATCTGATAAAGTGATGATGGGGAACCCACTCTGGGAATTAACCCAGACACCAACTGGGTTTAAGGGGAGTTAAGGTTGCTATCAGTAACTTCAGAGGGGGAAATATCACAAGAACCTGGTCTTTGTCCCCAAAGCTAACATACAGACCCCCCAGAATTCACTGCTAAGGTTCAGTTTACAAGGAATGCAAACATGACAAGGTTCAGAAATGCACAGGTAAGGCAGCCAAACAAGAGCAACTCTGGACCAGCCCTTCCAGAATACCAGCCAGCTACTTCCCCCTGGTCTGATAGTTTCCCCATGGCACAGCCACGTGCGGGTTTGGGGTGTGTTTTTGCAGTAATACTAGCTTTGGCGACTTGGGCTTGGGTCAGGCCATTGAGGACTGCTGCTTGGGAGAAGACCTAGTCCACAGAAGGACTCTTCAGAAGAGAAGGCGTAGAAATAAGGCCCAGCCTTTGGAGCACAATTCATTATATTGATTGGGAGTTGCCTGTGTGCTCAGTGCTGTGCAGACAGAGAGGAAGACACACTCCCCACCCAGTCTCAAGCAGACAGAGATGGTATACTGCAGACTCATATGATAGCCAGGGGTAGGGCCCAATCTACCCTGGTTGAGTGCAGGTCCCTCCTCAGTACCAAGAGAAGCATTTCTCTGATGGGGGAGATTGACCGTATTTGTTTGTTTTTTATCTCTCTCTCTCTAGTTCTGGTGACTGCCCAGGCCCTCACTGTGAACACACGGGTCAAGGAAGTAAAGGTAGCACAAGGGACTAACGCCACCCTCCCATGTGAATTCCAGACCTCTGTTACCCCCAGCAATGCAGACTTCGTTACCTGGAGCAAAATGCCTCAGGAGGTAAATCACAAGATGCATGAGCGCGTATTGGGGATGATGGAGATGTGGATATCAAGGGGCCTCAGGCCCTCTTTGATCTGTGGTGGAGGGTGAAGAGGCCTTCTGGGCTCTCTTTGGACTCAAGAGACCAGGGGTTGAGGGCTTAGTTGTCATCCTGATTCTGCCAGACACTCATTGTGTGACCACAGGCAAGCAAATGGACCTCCATATTTCTCCTGGACCGCTGAAGGATTGTGGGGAAGGAGCATGAAAGGATCTTTGTAGCCTCAGAGGGATTTAAGTGGCCTTCAGGGAACTATGGGACTCTTCTTTGTCCCAGTATGTTGAGGTGTAGGGAGAGGTGAAGAGGCCCCTGCAGGATGAAAGTCTCCAGGCATTCTCCTTGGCCTCTAGGGAACAGGATATGAGGGTATCTCTAGGAGACTAGGGAAGGGTAGTCCCTCTGCTTTTTTCCAGTTCCTGCTTCTCTTAGAATGTGCCAGTCTGTGGTGTTAGCTTGAGGACACATAGCAGAAAATAAGCTTGCTTTCTGATGTCCCCTTCTCTATTACAGGAAGTTGTTGTCACAAAGTATTTTGATGGCATTGTGTATGCTAGCCAGAGTTACGAAGGCCGTCTGCAATTCCCTAGCACTCCAGTCACAGATGTTAGCATCACCCTCCGTGGGGTGACCATGGCAGACAACGGAACTTACAGGTGCACTGTCCAACTGCGTGACGAGCTTCCCAGTGCCTCTGCAAAGATAGATCTTTTGGTCCTTGGTAAGCCACTCTACCCCCTGAGCTAGTACAGATTCAATGCCCCAGCTCAGTGACAGACAGCACTACGCAACAAGCAGGAAGTGATGTCGGTGGGAGTACTCTGTCATCTCAGTTAGCACTGATCCAATGCGCCACAGCAATAAGAGAGAGAGCCAATGCCAGATATTTCAGAAGAAAGCATAAGCCATCCCCTTATGCACATATGCTGTACCCCATGGGTAGGTTATCCTTTGATGATGGTGGAGGGGAAGTAACATATATGTCCAAACATTTTATGATTAACTCCTGAATTTGGGTGGATGTGGGAGGGAAGGGCAAAGGGTAAAAAGCAGTGGGAGAGGCCAAAATTCATTCTAATTCTTGCAAGAAAATGGTATGAGAGAGACCAGTTCCTGGTTGGAAGAAAAACACACAGCTGCAGAAGATGGATTGCAGGGATTCATAGAAAGAAATCTCAGCAGACCTCTCTGTATAACTGTGTCACACTGCATCTGCTTAGGCCATTCTCCCTTCTTTGCCTCTAGTGGCTCCATCCAAGCCAGAGTGTAAAGTCATAGGGACATCAGAATATGGACAGACCATCAGCCTGACCTGCAACTCTGAACTGGGGTCTCCAAAACCTGAGTATACCTGGCAAAGCTTCAGCGTACTGAACCAGCCCCGACCGATGGTGTCAGCATCAGGTACGTGAGAGGCAAGGAGACCAGGCTACGGTACTTGCTGCAGTTTGGGAGTTGAAACATTTTGGATTGAGGATTAACAGTGCATTTAGGCCTTCTGAGAAGGTCCTTTAACAAAATAGGACTTTAAAGGGTTATCCTCCTAGGATGAGAAACACCTGTGAGTACCTGGGTGGCTGTCTGGAGCAGTAATGGGCAGCGATGCTTTCACTGCTAGGTCACTGATTCAAGCCCAGCCAAGAGCCAACCACAGTAATTACTTCCTAATGACCATTTATAACCAGCGAAGTATTTCACACAGTCTCCCCCGCTCAAGGCAATTTCTCTTAGTGGACCCATCTATACCTGCCACAATTAATACTAATCAGCCCCCTTATTGACGCTTACAGGAGTGAGGCCAAGGAACAAACTGGCCATGGAGTCTGAACTTTTCCACTCTGAGATATAACCGCCCAGCTCAGGGCTGAGAATGGGTGGGATGAAGGCTATCAGGACAGTAACTGTCACTAGCACGACAGTCACTTTATTTTAAAATAGTGTCAGAACAAAAGGAGTGGTTAAGCTCATGAGAAGTGGGAGCAGGGAGGGATGTCTCTAAAGGAGATAGGGGTGCAGCAGTCTCTCACATGCAGTCAGCTAGCAAGAGAGAGTAGCGTATAATAGGCCCTTAGGCGTTATTGCCAGAAACTGCCGTGTGTTTCTTGACCAGCTCCTTGAGTGCTTCTGTGTTTCAGCCTGCCAGTCATGGTTTCAGATCCAGTGCTGTGGTGTGGTTGCACAGATGAGCTGAATATGATCCTACCTAGGAAAGGCATTCACATTTTACTCTCTGAAAATTGCTTGAGTTAATGCCAAGGAAAAAATCCACATGGAATCTCTTATTCACTTGACTGGCCACTGGGTGGTGCCCCGGCCTCAGACATGGTAGCTTTCCTCTTAGCTACTACAATGTATTTTCCTAAAGAAAACAGACCACTCTGAACTATTCTGCCTTCATTATTCTCCTCCCCCCAGGACAGGAGTTTGTTCTAGTCTCCTTGCATTTGATACTGATTTTCAGGGAAATGCTCTCCATTAAGGGTACACATGGAATTTCTCCCTCTGGGATTTAGGGCTGACAGTGGGAGGCTATAAAAGGAGTGGGACTGTCAGGGTAGCCGTATCCGTGAGCTGCTGAAATGTGTGTATTGGGGTAATGTTGCAGGGTATGTGGAATTTCCTTGGTAACCATCCATTCCTGTTTTTCTCGTCTGCCCTGCATCTTTCCAACTTGGCTCGTAGGGCAGGATATTTATTTACAGATGTTTAAATTTTCCTAGGAATTTATCAGTGCTTATTATAAAAAATTATAAACAGATAAAATCAGTGCAGTAAAATTTAAGTTCAGTTTTCTAGGTAAATATTGGGATAAACCTGACTCTCTGTTCGGGTTTGTTTGTCTGAAAATTTCAAGAAACCACTACATTCTAAAACCCAGATAGTTTTTGTTTGTTTTTGACCCATGTTAGCATGTAAAGTAGTTCACTAACTTATTTGCTTTGAATGCTGATAACTATTTGTGTTATCTGTGAAGTTGGTGAGGTATATGCGCTGGGCATGGGATTGACAACAATGTGCAGACCAGCCAGGCTGGACTGATTTAAAATCAAAGCAATTTAAATCATGATTTAAGTCACCACCTGGAGAGCCTCAATTTAAATAATTTATTGTATTCATCTTTTCCATTTATACTTCAGTTATAGTCCAAAGAAAGGTGCATTCTCATTGGCTGATCTAACCATTAAATCATGTTGAGCCATTACACAGGATTAGGTAGATTTTTTTGCTACTTTGGAGGGTAAAACACTATAATTATTATATATTTACTTAAGCAAATATATAGTTTAATGTGTTAGATTCTTATTAATTGTACATTTTAGTATGTTAGAAAATAGTGAATGATATATTCTACTGTAATTTATTAGATAATTAACTTTTTGTTCATGATTTGTGTCAAGCTGCATTAGGATAGTAACTGGAATTTATTTAAATGCACAACTGCATATAAAATGTATTTTTATTAAATAAAACAAGTCCTTAATAAAGTGCATGATCTGCTGTGCCATATTTATAAAGCTTGACCTCAAAAGCTAAGATGTTTTCCTACAATTCTTTCTTTAAATAGAAAAGTAGCCTTTTTAACTCAAACTTGTAGATAGAGACTCATATATACAGTATATTTATTTTTTATTTAAATGTTTTAAGAGAGTATGATAAGTTTCGGGCCCAACATACTTTGTATTAAATTCAGATTTCCTTTTAAACAGGTTTATTTTAAAAAAACTTTTAAAACAAAAACAAAATCCAATTTAAATAAAAAAGACCCTTTGTAAAAAGTTAAAAAAACAGATTTTTATCTGCTCTGACACCAGCGCTTGGGTCATGGTTCTTCTCTGGAAGGCAAAATGACAGGTAACCAAGCCGTGATCTCACCTTTTAGAGCAGAAAGCTGAGTCCAGGGAGTTCTGGCACTTCCAAAATTGGATGAAAAAAAATGGGTAAAAACCAAAGAATGGCTTTTGTAAAACACATAAATTTTTCTGTTAAAAAAAATTGATAAAAACTGGAAATGAAGGGCCTTACTCATAGGACAACCCAGAACTGCACTATTGTGTTGAAAGTTGTAAACATTGTGATGCCAAAAAAATGACAGCCTAGACAGGGACACTGAGAAAAAGGCCTGGGAGAGAACAAATTCATCACTGTCAAAAATTGCAGATGACACAAAAGTTGGACAGGAGAGGTAAATAATGAAGACAGGTTGCTAATTCTGAGTGATCTGGATCGCTCGGTACACTGGGTGTAAGCAAACAGTATGAATTTTAATATGGCTAACTGCAAAAGTATACATTTAGGAACAAAGAAAGTAAGCCATACTTTCAGGATGAGGGACTCTATCCTGGAAAGCAGGGACTCAAATGGTCATGGTGGATAATCGGCTAAACATGAGCTCCTAGTATGCTGCTAGGGCCAAAAGGGCTACTGCGATCCTTGAATGCATAAACAGCAAATCTCAAGTAGGAGTGGAGAGGTTATTTTGCCTCTATTTCCCATTGGTGCGACTACTGCTGGAATACTGTGTCCAGTTCTGGCGCACACAGTTCAAGAAGGATGTTGATAAGTTGGAGAGGGTTCAGAGAAGAACCACGAGAATAATTAAAGAATTAGAAATCATTCCTTATAGTGATTGAGCGGTTTAAGTCTATTTAGCTTAACAAAGGGAAGGTTAAGGGGGTGACTTGATTACGGTCTGTAAGTACCTACATGGGGGAAAATAGTTAATGATGGGCTCTTCATTCTTGCAGAGAAAGATGTAACATGATCCAATGGCTGGAAGTTGAAGCTAGACAAAAATATATCTTATTTCCAGTCTGAACTTAATGCTTAGAATAATTAACCATTGGAATAATTTACCAAGGGTCGTAGTGGATTCTTCATCACTGACCATTTTTAAATTAAGACTGGATGTTTTTCTGTAAGATCTGCTCTAGGAATTATGTTGGGGAAGTTATCTGGCCTGTGTTACGTCGGAGGTCAGAGTAAATGATGCCTTTTGGCCCTAGAATCAATGGCTCTGTGAAAAGAACATGTATGTGAGAAAGCTGTGGTGTCAGATGATGTGCTTAAATATAGTTACCAAGCCCACTTTAAAAACAGGGAGCTAGCTCTTTTCCAACAGATGGTTGACAGGGGCCATCAGAGAAAAAAAGACAGAATTGCCATTTAGGGGTGAAAATGGAAACAACCTGAATAAAACTACATTTATACAGAGGAAATGATAAGCTCTAATTTATAGTATTGAGCTCCACTAGTTCAGGGTAGGGAATGTGCAGCCTCATAGCACTCCCTGCCAAATACATGATTTCTCACCATGGATTGTTTATACAGCCTGATCTGCCTTGCCTTATGCTACCAGACCACAGTTTCCCACTAGCTCCCTTTACTGGCAAATAATTATGGCATTATGACATCCTGAAAAGTGGTGGGTTGAAAAACTGTTGCAAGACTAGTGTGTTAGCTCTTCAAATGGCCATTTCTCTGAGCCAGTTGCTCTCAGCTGCCATACTCCTCCTGACGGTGATATCTCTTGTGACAAAGCCTACGAAGCTCCTGGCCATGTATAGAAGAGCAAGACATACCTTTGCTGAACATTCACTTGCCCACAGCCGCACCCACAATGGCAGCGCTGAAAACAGCTGACAATTAAATGTATTGCCGGTAGCCAAAGGCACGTTTCTATTTAGCCTTCCTTATGTCTCCCACTAAGAACCAGATAGAGACCATACTAATCTCACACAAGTCACAAAACCAGCCAAAAACTGTAACAATTTTTGGTCATTCCCAACTTGGGATGGATTTAGATGTGAAGGACTCCTTTCCCCAGTCCCTTCCTTGACCTAATCCTCGACAATTCTTTTATATTTTGGGTTTGTATTTTGCACCAGGACAACAGATAACTCTGAAGAATGTTTCTGCAGACACCTCTGGCTTTTACATTTGCACTGCCACCAACAGCGTTGGACAGGAGTTCTGCAACATGACAGTTTCCATTCTACCTCGTAAGATGCTACTGGCTGCTTGGGTGGGTGGGGCAATAGAGCGGGGAAATGTATTCACAGACTAAATATAGGCAAAGGACTGAATGGGAGAGCTACTGGAGTGCAGATGAGTGTGCCCCTACCCCTCCAAGAACAGCCCTCTTTCATATCTCCAAAACAAATTCCACTGCCTTGCTTGAAGTGCTCATATTTAGACCTGTCTGTAATAGTGAATAATACTAAGGCTGTATCTAATTAGACAGAGGCCTGAGCCACAGAGTTAAGATCTTAACTTGATCAGAGTATGGGGGGAGGGGTGTTCAGATCTCACGGGTCTGTCTCCATCTCTGTCGAATCAATCACTCCTGCGGACCTGTCCCTGCTGCCCATTGGTTCAGTTCAGAGTCAAGAACAGTTGCTATAACTAAACGAATGTCCAGATCCATCTTTACGTGTTTGGCACCCCCAGAAGGGTGGTGGGGTTTGGTCTCTGATGGGTGTGAATCTGACCTGATTTGAAGTCATTCTCAATGCATGCAGGTTTGTTTTGTCAACTCTACTGTGACTGTGTTTGGTCTTTCCCTCCATAGCATCCATGAACATTGCCCTCTATGCTGGAGTCATTGGTGGCATAGTTGCTGCAATCATTGTCATTGGGATTTTGGCCTACTGCTGCTGCTGCCGGGGCAGCAAGGACAATGACTACGAGATGACGTGAGTGCCTTTCCCCAGAAGAGTGGGTGGGATACGTGAGGGACTCTGTGAGAGGTAGAATGCGCTCCCATCTTCTCTCTGCAGCATTGATGCACAACGGCTGGTGGAGAGGGACAATGATGTGGACAATTAGCTGATGATGCATAGGTTTTATCTGTTGCAAAGTGAACAACTTAACCCAGGAGAGAAGGCATTGTGCAGTCCCATCTTTGCCACTGCAGTTTGCCTCCCAGTTCTCCTTTACCATACAAGTTCTGCTCTTATGGGCCCCTTTGTGATCGTTGGTGCATGATGTCCCTTAAGCACCATACAGGGTGCAGGACTGAGCTAACAAGCCCAAGGAACCAATCAGGAACCACCCATGGGTATCTGAAGTTCAGATCGGTTACCTCATTTTTCCCCAGCCTCTGCAATTTCTGTTCTTGAGGGTCTGAGTCACCCTAGCCGCTCATACTCCTCAATCCAAAAGTGAGGAAAGGGTCACTGCCCCTGTAGAGAGTGCTGTGGAGAGCTCACAGATACTCCAGTCTTTGCCTCTCCACACAAGTGCTGTAGGAAATGGGAGAAGGCAGTTCACAGCACTCCAGCCCCAAAAAGCAGAGTGGGCCAGTGGTTCTCAAACTGAAGTCCAGAGAACAGTCCCAGGCCTGTGGAGTAGGTGGGACATGCAAAAGACAGCAGTAAAAAATATTCAGAATGAAAGTTAATTAAAACCAGCTAATATCTCTATCTACCCCTGGATAATGTTTTAGTGAGACAGGAGATGGTGGGAAGGAGCCCGTCAGGATTCGGGGACCAGCTGAAGAAGAGATAGAGGATGAGGAGGAGGAGGAGGAATATCGGACAAGAGAAAGGCCACGGACGCCACCCACCAACAAACCACGACTAGAGATTTCATACGCTGAGGCATAGTCACCACCAGAGTGGAAAAGGCAAGGAAGAGAGGACTGATTTAAGTAATACTGTTTACTCCCAACTGGTCTGATCTCAGCTGTGGCATAGACTGCAAGCTTCCAACGACTGGGGTCCATTTCTTTAAATCTTCCTGGGAGGTGCCTAAAGCACAGTAGGCACCACTATAAATAAATAAGTAAATAAGTCATAATGTGGAACCAAAACTTGTTTCTCAGCACTAGAACCTCTGCTTCACCCACAGTAACCCACCTTTCTGCAGAAGAGGCAGTGTCAGGTTTATTTGGGGAACAAGGGGTAAATCCATCAATGCAAATTACTCTGTATCATTAGATTCATGGATAATTTCAGATTCATTAATTGGGGGTCAGTGGGAAAGGGCAGAGTAGTTAACTTGGGTACTTTGATAAACGGCACAGGTTTCAACCAATAGCATGCACTGTATAAGCCCACCAGGCACAAGCACAGTGGCATTATGCAGTATCGGATCGTTTCAACTTTAATTTGATTTTGAGAAGCAAGCAAGTTTAGAAAATGTCAGGTTTCTTCTTAAGCGTTCACTAAATGAGGCTTTTGTATATAATCAAAATATAGAACAAAAATATAGAAGACGATTGTAGCTGATTGCTAGGAGACTCCGCTGGGAACAGCTATTGCATTGGTACTAATGGGATGTCTAAAACCACCAGAACTGACCATTTGATCTTACTTTTTGTACTTGCAAAGCTTTTTTGTACTGTATAGGCATTGTCTGCAGCAGCTGGGAGGTCTAACAGTCAATCCATCGCCACCTCACTCCATTTGCCTTTGCACAGAACAGACCTATTCCCTCCCAAAGGGATTCTAAATGTGCATTTTCATGTCCCATCCCAGAGTCCTCTATCCTCTGCTTACTCCCTCACCCCAGAAACAGAAGGGGCAGACAGTGGACCATCTGCCCTTCACACATGTAGTGGTCAGGAGAAGGGAGAAAACATGGCAGTTAGTATCAGAGGGGTAGCCATGTTAGTCTGTATCCACAAAAACAACGAGGAGTCAGGTGGCACCGTGAAGACTAACAGATTTATTTGGGCATAAGCTTTCGTGGGTAAAAAGCCCACTTCTTCATGGCAGTTGGATCTTTTCACAGAGAAGGCGAGAAGAAAAATATCCTAATTTTTCTTCTAGTGCTGCCTGAAGGAAGTAAAGTACAGATTAATGCACTCAGCACAGAGTATCCATGTCCCACACTACATTCAAAACTGTCACACATTCCCTCTCCCACCAGCAGTTTAGGGACTACCCTCAAACTGGCATTTGCAAGTCCCAAAAAGATAGCTCTTCATTTCCCCATCACCATTCTCCTATCTCCTACTTATGACAGAAGGGACAGTCTCATATTTTCCAAGAGGCTTTTACAATATTTTGTATTGAGCTAGTTAAATTCTGTTTTTAAAAAAATCTGATAATAAATGTTTTTTATTGATTCAGTGTTATCTCTTTAATATTATATTGTTCCTCTGCCTTCAGTGACTTTACACAACTCACAACAGCTGCTCAGGGAAACTTAGCCACTGTTAAAACAACAACAAAAATCTAAAAAATAAAAGAAGGTACATCAGAACAACATAAACTCTCCCAATTTTTTCTAACATTTGAATAT
This sequence comes from Gopherus evgoodei, assembly GCF_007399415.2. Lineage (NCBI taxonomy): Eukaryota > Metazoa > Chordata > Testudines > Testudinidae > Gopherus > Gopherus evgoodei. The sequence goes on along the minus strand of NC_044322.1, from coordinate 190,163,011 downwards.
TGTACAGCATTTCCTGGGTCCTAAATTATGTAATCAGACTACCAAAATAGCACCTTTCTTTTGGCATTTATTGTATATCTGATACTCGGCAGAAATTTACAATTTACTCTTTGCAATTATTAGATCATAAGTGTATCTACCACAGCTGTTTTCAAAATATGTACAAAACCATCTCCTTGCACTGAAGAAGTAGAAGTCTAACTCAGAAATGTACAATTCAGATGCATGACAGACAGAGAATCAGACATGGGCATAACGTAGGAAGGCTTCATTTAAAAGTGGGTTTTAAAGGAGAGAATTGTAGAGAGGGTGTTGCACACAGGAACTGGGAAACCATTCCAAGCACAAGATGCATAAAAAGGCACGAAGCTTAGAAGAGATGCCAAAGGTGTTTTAGGATACAGAGGCATGTAGAAAGAGGAGGGGGCTTAAGAAGAATGAGGAGCAGAACTGTAGGTGAGGCAGAGTTACAAAGAACCTACAAGGTGAAGAGAAAGTATCTGAATTTGATGCAGTGAAACAGAAAGCCAATGAAGGAACTAAAGAAGGAAAACTACAGCAATATCATTTCACATACAGTTACAGTAGTCAAACAATGACCAACATCCCACCCCCCGCAATGATTTAGCAGTAGAAGGCAGAATATGAAGGCCAGATTTGAGGGATATTGGGGAGCAGGGGAGCAGCAACAGGATCTAGTGAGTCTGGATGGAGCAAGGCACAAGCAAGGGGAGAAAAAGAGGAGTTGAAGGCAATGCTGTGAGCCTAACGGACAGGCTGTAGTAGTTTGATTGTTATATTAAACTGCAGTTTTCTTTTAAGTGAATTTGCCATTGTAATGTTGTTTCTGTTCAGGGGCAACAACTGCCTTTTCAACAAGAAAGAATGCTGCAAATTATATAACAAGCTGCCTGTTCATCTTGGCATTGCCTCCTGTAGAAGAAAAGCATCTATCCCATTGCTGCTACAGACCTACGTCACCATTCCATTTCCCCTCAGATTGTAGGAAAGTGCACTCACCATTGGTGCACCCCTTCATAGCTGGGCATGGCATCACAGGCTCTCCTTGTCTAGTGCCCTGTGCCAACAGCTGTTCATGCCTATTGGTGGTCCACTTCTTCTTGTAACTTGGCCCTCTAGCAAAGTCATTTACATTTCCCCCACCTTCCAGGGTATCAATGTCCCAAATGGACAGTGTCCCAGGTGACACTTGACAGCCATATGATGTCGTCTGCCCTTTCAGGGATCCTCTTCCACTCCACTCTCCTGCAAGAGCAGTGGCCCTACAGCTTCTCCCTCAAGTCTCTTAGGGTATGTCTACACAGCAAAGCAAAACCCACAGCTGGCCTGTGCCAGTCAACTTGGGCTCAGGCTGTGGAGCTGTTTCATTGCTGTGTAGAGTTCCAGACTCAGGCTGGAGCCCAGGCTCTGGGACTCTCCCACTCCACAGGGTCCTGGACAGGACCGGCTCCAGGCACCAGTAAACCAAGCAGATGCTTGGGCGGCCAATGGAAAGAGGTGCGGCACATCTGGCAGCAATTTGGTGGCAGGTCCCTCAGACCCTCTCCTCCTCTTTGAGCTGCTGCCAAAGAGGAAGAGAGGGAGTGAAGGACGCGCTGCCAAATTGCTGCAGAAGAATGAAGCGGTGCGATTGAGCTGCGGCCGAAGTGCCGCCGATCAGCTCCCCCCCCCCCACTCTGCTGCTTGGGGTGGCAAAAAAGCTGGAGCCAGCCCTGGTCCTGGAGTGCAAGTGCCAGCCCAAGCCCAAAAGTCTACACAGCTATGAAACAGCCCTACAGCCTGAGCCCCACAAACCCTAGTCGGCTTGCATGGCCCAACTGCAGGTGTCTACTTGCTGTGTTTTATACTAGGGGCAGGCAAACTTTTTGGCTCGAGGACCGCATCAGGTTTCAGAAATTGTATGGAGGGCCAGTTAGTGGAGGTAACAGGCAAGTGTGGCACAGCCCCCGCCCTCTATCCGACCCTGCCTGCTTCTCACCCCTGACGGCTCCCCAGGACTCCTGCCCCATCCAACCCCCTGTTCCCTGACAGCCCCCCCAGACTTCCTGGAGTCTTACCCCTAGTCTGGATCCTCAACTTCAAAGCTATCAGTCGGGGGTTTGGTTCTTTCTCAGTCCCACTTTTAGGAGTCTCCTTCAGCCCTGCTGCCCTCTATCATTAAGGACCATCCCAGGGTGTAAACTCCCTCCCAACAGCGGCAGCTCCAGGCACCAGCGCTCCAAGTGCATGCCTGGGGCAGCAAGCAGTGAGGGGCACCCTGCCTATCCCTATGAGGGCGGCAGTCAGACAGCCTTCGGCAACATGCCTGCGGGAGGTCTGCCAGTCCTGCAGATTCGACGGCAATTTGGCGTCGGGTATGCCGAAGCCATGGGACCGGCAGACCTCCCACAGGCAAGCTGCCAAATCCACAGGACCGGGGACCTCCTGCAGGCAAGCCGCTGAAGGCAGCCTGCCTGCCATGCTTGGGGCGGAAAAAAAGCTAGCCCCTGCCTCCCAAAACAATTTTCACCAACTGAGCGCTCTCTCAGCTGTTTGTGCAAACACCCGCGCTCTCTCAGTTGGGGCCAATGATTATGAAAGTTCATCTGATCCTAAGCTGAGGAGGATCAACTGGTAGAGTGACTGATCATCACAAGCAAGGCTGAGCCTGACTCCCTTTAAAGGCCAGCCAACCTATCACATAAGTCTATTGCTCTCCCTGGGCTGAAGAGGCCCCTTTGGTGGACTCACTCATGCAGCTTCTGAACTGGAGAAATCAATGGAAGAGCAAGACAGTTGCCAGCATTATATTTGTGGCTGCTTGGACACATGATGTAGTTTTGGCCTTTAAAATAGTTTAACTTTACTGTATTTCTTCTCCCATGTTCTTGCTCTTAGCTTCTGCTCTGCACTAACAGTGCTTTGCCTAAAGTGAGCAGAAACCAGACACACAAGAAACTAAGGTCACAGTTCTGAGATCATATTTTTAAGTAAGATTTCAGAGAAGCAGCAATACTTGTTCACGATGCTGAAAACAAGTTCCATATAATTACCAGATGACTAAGCAAAAAATGAATCATGAATAAAGTTACGAGTCAGTCATGGAGGTCACAGTTTCCATGATTTTATTAGACCTCCGCAACTTGATCTTGGTCAGTGACTGTGCAGCACTGTGCCCCTGGGACGCGGGCTTCAGGCTGCAGTTCCGGCTGGTGGGGCTCTGAGCTTCCATGATTTATTGTTTATTGCCCATGTCCTGTCCATGACTTTTAATAAAAATACAATACTGGTGCCAAAATCAGAGCCTGAATCGTGAGCAACTGTAACATGACTAAAGCTAGGACTTATAATCTCAGGTTTACACTAGGAAATAAACCAAGTGATAGCACAGTGCAAGTTCAGATCATCTAGGTTTATTATTCCTCACAATAAGTTTATTTATAGAACTAGGATTTTGGAATTACATACTTGTTTTTAGAGAGAGGCGGTATTTATTTTCTCAACTGATTTGTTTCAAGCAAGCCAAAGCTCAACCAGCCAGAAATACCTTCAATTCAAATCTGTAGCTTCCTCCCCAGCTGCTCTGTGACTAACCATCCTACTCTTGACATAAGTTAAGCTCATAACTACTTATACTCATGGGGGCTTTTTGGCTATGAAACACACAGCCCTGGGAACCGCAGTATGCTCCCAACATACAGCATAAGCACATTGTTTTAAAAAAAGGAATAGTATTTCGGGAGGGGGAGGAGAAGACGACACGGTTCACTTCTTAATGGTGGTATATCCACATCTGTAAACTCACTTTCTTACTGAGTACTCATTGGCTACACCCACACTTGAAGCTAGAAATGTTATTCCAAGTTTGCCCAGACATACTCTCGCTAGCTCTCATCAAACGAGTGCTAAAAGCAGTAGTATATCTGCAGTAACATGAACAACCGTGAGTGGCAGCATGGGCTAGCCGACCCATGTACATTCTAACAGGGTCCAGCGCGGCTAGCCGGTGCCATTGCTGCCCCTGCCAGTGCTACTAGGGCTACATTACTGTTTTTAGCACTCTAGATCAATGAGAGTTGGCAGTAGTACATCTATATGAGCTAGGAATCACACCCCTAGCTCCATGCACAGACATAGCCATTGTCTCCCTTGGTTAGCCTCTCAATGAGGTAGGTAATGAATGAATAGGCTAGAGTCTAGACTCCCCTTTCACCCCATATGGCACATCATGTTCAGGACCCTCTGCTATGCATGACACACACATTGGAAGATACACACACAATTTTTCTGTGCAAGGTATAGGAAGAGCCAGATGACAAATACTCAAGTCCCTGCCAAACTGTTCCCCCATCTGCAGCATTGTTACAATCTGCTACTCAAAAGGAAAGAAGTAGAACAGAGACAGCAATTCTTCATTACTATGTGCACGTTCCTTCGGCAAGCACACTAAAAATAATGTAACATTAACAATCTTCTCCAACTTTCAGCTGTGAGGCCATTTCTTGTGTCACCCAAGTAAATTATATCCATGTTAGAGGAGTTTGAGCCTCCCTCCCACAGTCCTGCCCACCAGTCTCACTTGTTTGGGAGTGATGATGTGGTGGGCAGAGAAACTCTCATGGGGACTTAAAAGTAAGGCAGTTTTAAAAAGGACTTAGACAAGACAGCGATTTTAGTGCATGTTTCCCTGTGACGTTTAAAATGAAAAACGGTCCCTCATTCAAGCTGGTGCAGCTTGACAGACCTTCTCTCTCCCTTCCCATCCCTGTTGCTTCATGCAAATACATCAGAATCCTTACTTCTTTATTAGCCTGTGAAGGGAGCATGGGCTGCACACCACAGCGTGGCTATCTGCTAAACACACATTAGCAATCAGACCTGGGTAAACAAGTAAAGTTAACTGCTACAGTGTTTAAGTTTTGGATAGCTCCCCTAGGGCACGTCTACATTGCAATTAAAAACCCATGACTGGCCAGTGCCAGCTGACTCAGGCTCCCAGGTCTCAGGCTGTGGGGCTGTTTCATTGCAGTGTAAACATCTCGGCTCAGGCTCGACTCTCCCACATCACCCAGCCCAAGCACAGAAGTCTACACTGTAGTGAAACCACCCCACAGCCCAAGCCCTGCGAGCCAGCTGGCATGGGCCAGCTGTGGGTGTCTCATTGCAGTGTAGACATACCTTTAATAACGTTGCCCTCATATAAGGACCTTTCACCCAAGGAAAAAGCTTCACGGGAGCATTGTAACCATTTTACAGATGGCAAAGCCAAGACACAGAGGTTTAGTGACTTGACAAAGATCACAGGCAATTTAGAAGCACAGTCCTCAAGACGGTCCAGACAGGAATCCTGACTCTCCATCCTTCGCCGTATCCACTGGAAAAATCACTGTCTGCCACCAACTACTGCAGCTCTTACTGTAGCCTCCTCCCCTTTGCATATTAACCCTCCTCTCTCTCTTGTCCAGCCCTGTCCTTTAGAGCGTCCCCCCACATTTCTCTCCCCAAATATGCCCTCTCCACTTGGGCCCAAGACTCAGACTGAAGATCATCAACAGGAAGTTGAGTCGTATTAGGAGTACATGTCAGGAATCAAAAGGGGCTTTCCAGTGGTAAGAACAGGACTTGTTCCTGGCAGAAGTCCTGTCCTGCTGCTGGAGACCCTCCCTGAAATCCAGCACAACACCTCAGATCTGTTTCGAAGGGGGTGTGTGGAATGGAGGGAGCCCTGAATGACCAAGTCCAGGGTGGGTGGTGGTTTCTTCAGAACTGGCCAGCTACAGCAGGGTTAGCATTATTATTTCACAATGCTAGTTGCTATAGTTACAGCAGTACTTTTCTATTTACTCAAGACATCTGTTCTAGGAAAGAAACATTGCTGCACTATCATCTGAGGAAGCTCACAGTATGGTGAGCAAACCACCAAAGCTAATTCAGGGTGCATCAGGACTAACACCACATGGGCGTGTCCCCACATAAGGGAATTCGGAAGTAATGTCTCAGCCAACTTTTCACCTGTTCTACTGGGAGCTGGATAATCATTTGAAAGTGATAATTACAGCAGCTTGCCAGAGTTTCAAAGATAGAATCAAGGAAAAGTGAGGGAACAGATAATACAGGGTTAGACTAATAATAGCATTCACTGCTTTTTTTTTGTAGTTATATTAAGCTACTTTATTAAAAATTAGCACCCTACTTCAGGCTGGGCTGGGGGAGTATACTATGCAGGGATCCAAGTCTAGATAATATCTTCATTCCTCTTTCATCCTCTCAGCCCTACTACACCGCACCTTCAGCTAGCACATATAAGATGAAAAACTTTTATTCAACTGACAAAACCATTTCTATACTTGTCAGTTATGTACCTTGACTAAAAATTTAAAAAGCTCAATTTCATGCAAAATACTGTAAACTAACTACTCCAAACTCCTTATTTTTGTGGAAAGGTCACACTTTGGGATAGGGCAGGGGATTAGCCACCATAGGAGATGAAGCATTTCACTTTTGGTTTGATTCTGGAAGTGGGGGCAGTAAAGATATCACCCTACAGTAACTGTTTTTTTTTAAGAGGTTGCTGTGAGTGTGTATCCTCTGCTTTAGGAGCACTGGTTTTTCATGTGCACAAGCCTGGAACCTTTTGAACAGCCATGTCCATCCATGCTACCCAAACACACATGCTTCCTTGTGCTCCTGTGCGAGGACACAAAAGGCAAAGTGGCCACAACCCTCCCTCAGTTCCCTCACAGAAGTCCATGACAGCAGACTCTGAGAAGCAGCGAGGGAGTACAGGCTGTGGGATCCACACTGACTACAAACACCTGGATGCCTCATAGTTACTATAGGGAAAGTAACAGTTCTTTTTTCTTCAAGTATATGCCAGTGTGGATCCCACCAAATACAACCAGCAGCTGTATCCCCTCTGGAAGGGAAGAACAAAGTGTTTCAGCTTTATCCGTTGAGCAATAATTTGATTGTAGTACTGCTTTTCTAAACCTGACGCCTGCCCTGGTAGTTAAGTCCACTGCATAATGTTTGACAAAATTCAATGGGTTACTATTCTATGCTGGCAGATTTAAAAAACTGGCATGTTTCTGAAGCAGGGGGAGGATGTTACTTAAGCCTTAATGTAAAAGGAGTACACCAACCAAGTGGTAACACTCTGAGCTACACGGCATTATCGACTTCATTGTCCTTTGTGATTAGAGGGCTTGGTCTTCAGAATGAAAGAGAAACAAATGGAGAGATAGCCTGAACACTTTGGTTCTGTCAATATAATACAGTAAGATTATGGAAACATTCAGCTTGTATAACTTCTCTCCTGGTATTGAGTGCGGTTCTGAGAAGAAAACAAGCAGGTAAATTGGCTGATTCAGAAAAAAACTCTGAGATCACGTTGGGGATGAATTTAGGGAGAGGTTTCAGTAACACTTTGTCCCTGTGACATAAGGTGCAGAAGAGACCATTCACTGTCCTAGCTGAAGCAATAGGAACTAGGAAGATCATCTTCAGAGTAAAACAAAATAAGGACCATTCTGACAGAGTCTGGAAGGGTGTGTGTCAAGAGGACAATGTTGAGGTCCCAGGCAAGAGTAGGTTCTCTGACTGGTGGATAAGTATATCAAGATCCTTGAGGAACTTCAATATTTTTGGGTGAGACCCCAAGCACGACAGCACAAGCAGATAGCAAGCTGAGATCACTGTGACGGGGACATTAACAGAGCTGAATGAAAAGACAGCGCACAGCAAATAATTGAGTATCTTCAGCATCACAGCCTGCCAAGAATCCAAGCTATGTTGGGTCATCAATATTGAGAACCTCTTCCATTTTGTCAAGTAAGTCTTTCTGGGCAAGGTCTTCCTGGACTTGTCAAGAACAGTTCCTGTCTGAGGTACTCAACTAGCTAACATCCAGGCTGTCAGATGTAGAGACTGTGGGTTTGGATGAAGTATCTGACCACAGTGCTCTGAAATCAGGTTTCAGCAGGGTGGGACCTGAATAGGTGAATGGACATCAGTAACAAGTCTAAAACTGCCTTGGCCAGGAGGAAGCTATGACAATGATCATGGATGGCTCAGTCTCATTTGACTTTGGATATCACCCTAGATGAGTCAGCAAAAAGCCATAGAGGAGGTGTCTGTTCTACCATACAGGAGGCAGAAGGAAGGCATCTAGTAATGATCATGGGCTCAAAACTAAACAGGTTTGTCATAGAAATCCTCCATAGAAGGAGCATTGGGTCTATGATGGAGCATTGATTGTTCAAGAAGACTGCCAAGTCACTGTTGACTCCCAGGAGGTGAAGAGCCACTGGGGTTACTCTGTGTTGGCAGCCCCATGTCCAGAGCTTGATGGCTTCCAAAGACAGGAGTGCTGTTTGTTGTGCATCATGGATTTGCTATCATCTGCACTGTGGAATTTTGGAGGACATTAGGAACACCATATGGGCTAGCCTGATGTCTCTGAGGTCCACGACATTTATGGGAAGTCTCATGTCTCTAGCAGATGTCATCTGAGCATCCCCAGACTTGCAAGTCCTCGAGGAGAAAGTCTGGCACACAGATCACTTGTCTGGGATGTCTCTCTCCCCCAAGCAAAACAGGCATCAACTATTCCTGTCCATAGGGGAGATAAGCCCATCGCTGGATGGTCAGAGTTTGAACCCTGACAGCTTAGAGTCCACCGTGAGGTCTGGTGCTGGCACAAAGTTCCTTACCCCACTGTGTGGAGGAGCGTGTGTGCGGGAGGGGCTGCGTAAGCATAGTAGTTCTTTTTTCCAGAAACATCTAATTTAAAGGAGTGGAAAAGATAAAGTTCACAATTTTTTGAGCCAGGTTTTGAAGCCTTCAGGAGAGTAGTGGCTGAGAGTAGAGAGCACTTGCTACATTCTGCCTTGCTGCCATGGGTGTAAGAGAGAACTGAGGGGCGCAGCTGTTCCACCCTTCATGCACTGGCATGGGAGCATGAGGTGGCATAGGGCGCTTACGCAGCCCCAATGGACCCTGCTGTTCAAAAGATTCTGATGCTCATGTACACGAAGCCCACGTGCACGTACAGTGGGATCTACACTAACACCCAGGAAAAAGAATCATGTTACTAGTTGATGAATGTTCATGCATTTACTGTATGGACAAGTTGTTGGTCTCAGTCCAGTTACTAGTGAGCATGTGCTCACATCACAACTGCCACCCTTAGTAGCAGTCTCCTCAAAAAAGCCAGAGAGTAGACAGACTAGGGAGAGAAATTCCTTGAATTCTAAAAGGGAGTTCTTTTAGGATAGATCAAGGTATACTAGAAGGGCTGTGAAGGGAAGTTTGCGCTACCACTGCCTCCTCCATTTGCAGTAGCCAGGACATTGGTCTCCACAACTAAGTTTAGTACCTGACCTTTTCCAGAAATGTGACATCACACTTTGCATATCAGACCAGAACTGTATCAATAGTATGGCTGCACCCTATAGACTGAACACAAAATATTCTACATCAAGTCCAGTGGCCTACAAGTGGATGGACATGTACAGAGACTATCATCTTTACACACACATTTTGAAAAACTAGTTTGTTGCATCTGTTTTGGAGAAGTTTTGCCAGTTGTTTCATTGTGGTTCTATGGTGCCCCATTATCCTTTAGTAAAGTGTTACAAACATTTCAACAAACTCAACTAATCAAAACCTGCTATATCACCAAGTGTATGTGAGACACCCATCATGTTATGGCATAGTACAAAGACCTCCTGGCCTGAAGTTGAGGGGAGGAAGGAAGTGACCCAGGGGAACTTCTACTGTGTTTTCTTTGAAAACTTACTGGTGTGAAGGAAAACTTGAGTAGGCCTAAAACTTTGGTCAAGAGAGCTGTGTACGTGGTAGGGGGTGAAAGGGGAATATGGAAAATTATAAAGTAAAGCAACTATAATAGCCAGTCCTGTGAAATGTAGCTGTAAAAGCAAAATGTTAGGAAAGCCGTTAACCACAAAGGAACAACCTGTTAATCAACAGAAAAGCTTGTTCTTTTGTATTCCTAATAAAGGGGTGTTCTTCATTAATAATTTTCCCCAATATAGAAAAAAGTGTGCCTGACTAATTTTGGCTTTAAGCTATATACGCGTCTGTGTTTCTTTATTCGGGAGAGCTGCCAGACTGGTGGTCTCCCCCTGCATTACTTGTAATAAAGGAACCTCAGGCTGTTCTGATCCAAACACAACACATGGTAATTTTCCCACAACATTGGTAAGCTAGTTAAAAATGTATCTGAGCAATGTTCAGATGTCACCAGAGTAGAGAATTAACAATTTCCCCTGTACAAGGGCAATTTCTCCCATTTTCCACAAGAACATGCTTTCTTTTGAAACAGCAGCCATTTTTATTTCTCCTTTGAAAGAAGCCTTGATTGCTAATATAAGTGCCCATCATATCAACCACTGTAAATACTCTTTAACTAAGCACCAGCTTGTCTTACTTCACTCCATTTTCATAACCCTCAGACAGTAGTAGTTTCTCTGGCCAGTACTGCTGTATGGGCAAGCAAAGGGCAATGTCACACTTGACTAAGCATCTTATTCTGGTAGAGTGAATTCTTTGATACAGCCTTAGCTTAAAAGAGGGTGATTTTTTCCCATCAGTGTCACTGGACTGAGCCAAGTGACAACCCAGATTAGCAGGAGGGCAATGAGTCAGGTCTGACTAAAGTAGTTAATTAAAGATGGCTTTTGGAGGGGAGACACTTAAAGACAGTTTAATTTGTAGAGAGGCTGAACATCCACACACCCCCACAATATTAAGCATGTACTTTACACATAGTGAAGAACAACATTTAAAGTCAGGTTTTATCACTCAAACTTTTCCCAAATGTTATATTCCCTTTGCCTTGTTCTTTATTTCACCAGTATAATTTCCACGGCAAGATGACTGAAAGTTCACATGGACCTGCTGCTGCTTACAATAGTCTGTGCATTAGCAGACTATATGTAATGGTGACCTTCAGTATAGTTTTTTTTAAATAAAGAGCATAACGATTGTGGTTTACTTGACACAACTACCTTCCCCCGTCACATAAATGCAAAAGTCAAATTTGAAAAGCTGAAATTTCAAGCACCAGATGCAATGAGACCATTCACTACATGCTCTCACATCTATTAACAAGATCCTCCTTTACACAACACACGTACACTAGTAAGGCAAAGTGTACTACATAGCCATCTTAAGTGTAAAACACTCTTTAAGACATGCACTTTAATATTTGTATGACAGTAGCAGCTCATTTTGCTGGACACAATAGAACAGTCACTGTCTTGAGTTTACAGTCCACTACCTATGATGTATAAATGTATACTGTATAATTTGCATTCTGTTGTAACACAAACATGCCGAGAAGCAGATTGGTGAGAATCTTAACTCTGAATTTGTGTTTTTTTTTGGGCAGCCATATCTCAGCTGTCACAGCATCTAGATGTCACGTCAATAAGCACATTAGTGTTACTCATTGCTTTAATTTGTGGGCTTGCTATAACAGATGCTATGAACCAAGAAAGTCTATTCTTTTAAATAAAGAGAAATACACAGTTTTGTGCATGAGCAACATAATTAAAATCAAAACACTTTTTTTATTACAACTTTCAATTCTCAAAATAGCCAAATGATTATCAAAATTTTTGAGTAAATTGAGAGAGAAGGGGAGGAGCAGTGGTGTTCATAAGTATGATCTTAGCCTAAAGGTTTGTCTTCATAAAAAAACATCTGGGCTGGTATAACTACAATGATGTAATCACCACTTCAAGTTTTCTGAATAGAGACAAACCTTCAGTGTCACCCAAAGATAACTGGTGTCTTGTTTCTTCTTCACAATGATCACATCAAATATTTCCAGATATTTCACTGCCAAAAAACTCAGTTTCAAAGGCTTTCTGGTCTCCTGCCTCGTGAAAGTTCATCACTAATACTGGAAACCGGGAGACTTGTCAAGTGGATGGGTGGCCTCTATGGAAGGAGTCATGGGACTTTGGAATCATCCAAGGAAGCTTCATGGGCATATAGGCTGGTCTGCCAGGTAGGAGGTATCAGCAGGGCCGGCTTTATGACCTGCAGGGCCCAGCTGGAATACTTGGCAGCGGTCTGGGGCTTTGGCAGCACTTCGGCAGTGGGCGGTCCACTCCAGGTTTTCCACGGCACCGGATCCCCCGCCGCCAAAATGCCGCCAAAGACCACCGGAGTGGGGTCCCCTTAGGCATGGACCCCTCTTTGACATGGGGCCCAATTCCAGGGAATCAGCTTAAAGCCAGCCCTGGGTATCAAGGCAGTTCACTTGATAGCCGCCACACGACTGAAGCTAATTTCCAGATGAAACAATACTTATCCAGGCACTTATCCCTAACTCATTACTGTGGCATCTAAGCTCCTTATAAGAGTAAGCACATTAAAGATTTCTTAAGTGCCTGATGGAATGAGCTAACTCACCTGAATGTTGCTTCCTACCAGGGACACAATCCATTTTGTAATACCGCCATTAATTGCTGTGGAATTAGTATATAACGGCAACTTCAGTTGGAGTAAACTGTGAAGCAGCTCAGAGGAACTTAGAGGGGGAAAAAAAGAGCTTTTGTTTATTTCTACAGGCAACTGCCTCAAAACGTAAGATTAAAAAAAATAAATTTACAGAAGACATAACTTTTCAGGAAACTTGTAAGACATCTCTTTCCCCAGAGGTCTGGCATCCAATTCTCTAATAAAATGTGATAAACCATCCCAGTTTTCACATTTACTTTCATTCTTACAGGTACTCCAAAATACTAATAGTCAGCAGTCACTCCAGCCCTGCTAGGTGTTTGAAATTGTGCCTGCAGACACGTACAAACAGACTAATGGTTTTGGGGTTATACATATTGTTATGAACCACAAGATCTGAGGAGCTGATGATAGTTTGTAACACCAGTATTCGCCAGCACAGCTACACAGGAAAGCCAAGACCCTTGTCACCCTGGTATATTGTCAATGCCCAACAGGACATGAACAGCTGAACAAGACTCCTACCGTATTTTCACAGTAAGTATAAGACAAAAGGAAGATTTTCTACCAACAAGTATTTTAGTCTATTTACTTCCCCAACTCAACTATTTAATCCATCCCTCCACTCATGAAAAATTTATGGCAGTACCCCTTTGAGACACTCCTACCACCCAGTCTTTCAGCACTAGAATGCCTCCCAGTCACGTGTTATTTTATATGGTTATATGCGGAGACAACTGTCTTCCAACATCTAACAGAGGGATGGAGGTGGGGGAAGACACCATGGTGATAGGGAAATTAAAGAACTAAACCATTCAAACAGCATGTTTAATGCTATATTAACCACCAAAAGAACGTTTAACATGCAGTTACTGACCACCAGCTTCTCTTTCTTGCACTTCTCCTCCCATTAGCTAACAAAAGAAAAGCCCAAAGACTGCATTTAGTCAAGAGAGCAAGAAGCTGTCAGTTCCCTTCAAAATAAGTACTTCTATAGATAAAACCAGGATTTCCTTTTAATTGAAAGAAAATTCCCCTCCAGTCAACAGGTTTGTCATCATTCTAAGGGAACTGTTACATTGGGTCAAGGGAAGGGGAATGTATTTTCGGGTTTTGCATACAGGGACAGACAAAGCAACTGCAATTTGGTAAAGTCCCAGACTACAATGGGGATAAGGAAGAGCAGGATGTGCCGTTCTCCAGGTAAGGTTAGGAGGGCAGGTGAGCTTTCAGTTGCTGGAGGACTTGGAGAGTGTCTCCAGACTTTCCAGCAAGCGAGTGATTCCTCTTCCTCGTGTGCTTGTTCTACATGACGATATCACTCCAGAGGGATGTTCACCTATAAAATTAACCAGTACATTTTGCAAGTCAATCAGCATTTAAAACATTCATAACTCAAAGAGATCTGCTGTCCTATCTCCCCTTGCTCCATCTGAAAACTAGTGGGGCTGCACCTTTTCACTGACCTAACCAAGAGGCAGAGTCTTGGACTTTAAAATGCTGTCCTCAAAGTATACCAAGTCCATCAATGACGTCCTTCTGGCAACGGCAATGACTTGTAGCGTGTGGTCTAAGTGCAAGGGTTGGATTAGGCAGGTCAGAGCACTGGTATTTTTCCCTGTTTGCCATCTTGTGCTCCAGAATCTCAATTTTCATTTAAAATTTCTCCCCTCCCCAGCCTGGTCTACACAAAGGATTGAACCAATTCTAGTCGCTGTTTTGACTGCCCTTACTCAAACCCCTAATGGGTATTGGTCTACTTTAGTGTCAATCAGTGGTAAATTGCAACTCAGCACATCCTAGTTTACCCTGTTTACACTAGGGGTTTGCATCAATGCAGCTACATCACTGGCTGGAAACATGGCAAATGAGGCTCACAAAACCTAATTCTCTAGCCCTTAGGGATGTAAAGGAAACTAGTCTTAAAAGCATGAACAGAGTGTTGAGACGGTGATGTCTGCTAGAGCTTGCAAACAGCTGACAAACCAGATCTGAGGGAGGAATGAACAGCAGCTTTCATCTTGGGTGTAGACCCAAGATGGAACACGCCACTGACAACTATTTTGCTGCTAGGAGGATTCTTTAGGTTGGTATGGAAACTTAGTTTGCCCTTTCACATTTTCTATTAGGCATTCAGATGTCTGAGCACATGTGTAAAGTTACAAGTTAAATGTAAATCTTCATCAGAGTAATGTTAAAATTGAGCATTTAAGGACAAAGTCTAAAAAGGCAAGAGTTAGGTTCTCCTAGCAATGTCAGTCCACCCATATTGCACACAGCTATTGAACTTGAAAAGCAGGAACTGGTCCACTGTCTGCTGCTCCAAGCAAACCACTGCCTTTAGTGAGGTTATACAGAGCTAGAGCAGAATTTGGCACAGTACATGCCAAACATGTGGGTTAATAATGCCAAGAGCATTAAAGGAAATGTTAGTTGTTTTGCTTTTCTTTATGAACTACGTAAAGAGCGTTTGCTCCAACTCCACATTACTGCAACTTGAAATATAGCAAGATTGTATATGCAGTAAAAAAAGATTTTAAAGACTATTTAAATTGTTTTTCTTGCAAACTCACAGCTACTAGCCCTCACTGAAGACTAGCCATGATCTGACATTTCAGATACCCTTGTGAAAATGTCATACTTTGTGGCTTAGGAAGAAGATCTGTTTCCCTTGCTCACTTAACTCAGAAGTACCTGGAAAATGCAGCTCTAATTTTTCATAAAATTAATGTCATCTTTGGGCTCTGACCAACTAACGAATGTTTTAGCCCCAAAAAGGCAGATTTTCAAGGAGTCAAGTTTATAATGGAAGTCATACTGCAACAAGTATTCATTGAGTTTGTATGTACTGTACTTTTTATACAAGATGACATGTTGGGAAGACAACTCTACCCCAAATACCCACCAGGAAGTCCTCTCTCAACCCTGGTGTATGTTGAGAAAGGAGGGCTGTACGAGCTGGAGGTAACAGCACACAAGGAATGCTGAACACAATGAATTGGAGGAGCCCATTTTGGCTCTGGGAATTTTTTCCAGTAAAACCACTGGCCCATCTGATTAAGGACAGACATTAGGCATTCAGCCAAATCTGCAACTGTATACATGAACGAGCTGAAGCTGTACCATCCAAGGGAGGTATTGTGATGATCATCTGGCCATTTACTGTATCCAGAGACAAGGGGGGCAAAGAAGGACAGTGCCACAGTCATTTGATAAAGACTTAATTCTCATTCTTTCCTTTCCCAAATCTGGAAGTCTCAAACTCACCAGCAGAAGAGGCAGCACCTTGTTTCTCAACTGGAGCACTGAAGTATCGATTACAACCAGGATTCTGAGCCCTCAGCTTCTGTAGCAGAAAAAATTCAAGCCCCCTTCTCAGAACAGAGAAATGTTCTCTTTCACATAGCATCCACCACACCTATTCACAATACCCAAGAGTGCCGGGTAAAGATTTAGGCAAGACAGAATATCTGGTTGCTTATTTGCATAGGATTTAAACAGGTTAATTCTCCCTGCCTCTTATTCTAAAAGAAGCATTTTTGCAGATATATTTTGGAGGACTTCACGGTTAGATTAGAGATTTTGTAGCAAATGGTTGGGACAAACTTCAGAAAGATGTCTAGTCAGCTAGTGGAGAACTTTCCTGGTTGGCTTTCCCAATAACCGTTGTGCATTATGAACCAGGATGTCACCTGCTGTACAAGTGAATATAGCCACTCTGACACTGGGAGATCAACTCCACTGCCCCAGAAAGAAACCAGGCCACCTTCAGGAAAAGAGTAGTCATAGCTGCCTGAAATAATTCAGCACAAATTCAAAGATGATGACCTGGAAACGTCCAGCATCCAGTACCACCACCTTGGGATTCATATTGTTGCTGGAATCATAGTCTTGCAGAGGTAGGTGAGCTGTTGTGAGCGAGACTCCATACACACTTGCCAGAGTGTTACTGATGCAATAACTACATTGAGCAAAGGAAAAAAAAGAGTTCTGATGAGAATTCTGTACTGTATTTCTTATATACAAAGGCAGCAGGGAAAGACATACAGAAGGAATAGCTGCTATCAACAACACTTTGAAGTGTGGGGGGGGAGGTGAGATAGGAGGACTACATCCTAATAACATCTTTTCATCCAGAAAAAAGGCCAACCTTCTTTAAAAATTATACATGAAGCTACAAGAATCACTTGCTCCTATCACCCAGGATGAAACATGACAATTGTTTAATGGTGCACAGCATTATTAAATCAGTTTGAACAGGAAGACTGCTTCTATATCCAACTGTTGGGGAGATAATGCAATTATTTAATGGATATTTGCCTAAATTACCCCTACTTTTACTTCCAAAAAGCACAGGGCGCGGGGTCATACGTGAATTTCTAGGATAGAAATTGGTAGAAAGTCTTCACTATATTTCACCCCAACACAGGAACTCTAAGCTGCTATTAAGAAAGCACAGTGAACTATAATGCAGATGGCACAATCCTCAATATAATTCTAATACATCAGAGCAATCAGAGTCACCAGACACCCAAAGCACAGGCACTCATGGGAAGAGATTGGGGGGAGCACTGCCCCCCTAAACTGGATTTATTGCAGAGGTAATGCATGGGGGGGGGTACGCTGAGATTTCTCCCTTCTATTTGGCCCTGCTTCCTACCTCAGAAGAAATGTTCGGGGAGGGGAAGGGCACAAGTGGTGACACCAGGCCCTGTGTGCACCCAGCTCAGTTTCCCCATGTGAGCTGTGTAAGGGAAGGGCAGGAGAGCAGCTCCTGATGCCTCCTAGCACAGCCCAGGTGGGGAAACTGAGCTGGACACACAGGGCGCCTGGTGTTGCTACTTGCCATCACCGCCACCCCCAGCCTCCTAGAGGAACATCTGGGGTGGCGAGCGGTGACGCGAGGGGCTCTGTGCTTCCAGGTCAGTTTCCCCACCTGGGCTGCATAAGGGGAAGGCAGGAGAGCAGTTCCTGATGCCTCACAGCAGAGCTCCAGCTTGCAGCCTTTTCAGTTTTACTAGCCTATGAAAGAAGAGACTTGAACCAGAAACACAACCATCTAGACATCGGGGCTACGTTCTAATCAGCACGGGTAACATTGTAGCAAGTGAACACAAGATCTGAGCTGTTTCCAAGGGTCTGTGCAGTTACCGCATTGAATGTGCCAAGCCCAAGTGAGTGACAGAGTGAACAAGGAAAGTTAAATGTGAGTGGAATGTGCTTAGGCAGATGGGCAAAGGGGACAGGCTTTCGCAATGGATTTGTCTGATGTGTGCATTGCACATTTATCTGCATCTAAAAACAGGGAAACAATTCATAGTTACATGAAATTGCTTGTTTCTGTTTAGTCAGGAATTTGTTTTTATGCACATGTTAATCTTTAAAGGGGTAGCTTGTAAATGGGGCAAATTAAGTTAAAACAAAACATTAAGGGTGATTAAATACTGAACGTAAACTTTATCTGTGATTTCAAATACACTAATTTAAATACCACTAACAATCGATAAAATCCAGACGTTAGACCTATACCTATTAATAGTAGTAAGCCCCTTGCCCCCACAAATATAGAAGTCCAACTACGTCTATGCAGGCACTGATATCATGGGATAATATTATATGATGATCATGTTCCTAATATTCAAACTACAGAAAACAATAAGGGACACTAATGAAGAGATACTTACAGAGAAAAGGAAGCCATTACAAAAACAAGACTTTGGAACAACCTTCCTCAGAGGATTAGAGAAGCCAGAAGTATAGGGCTAGAGAGTCCAGAAGCTAAGAATTGTCTGCAACATATCAGACACATCCCCTTCACGGTACTCACGCAGTTTTCTTGCAGGACGCTAAAGCACAGAACAGGATGTCATTCTCTTCATGCCACTTGCACCTAAGTGCAGATTGAAATTCGTCTGAGTTCACAATGGAAACAAAACTAAACCCTTAATTGAGATGGATATAACTAATCTAGCTGGTTTAGAGACCCCTTGGCTGATGCTACCCTCCCTTTCTTCTAGTCACTTTCAATGTAATTAAACCCAGACCTAGAAAACTCCTGGCACAGTCTGGGTGCCCAAAAGTAACAGATTAAATTTTAAAAAGGGACCATGTCACATAGCTTGGCCCCTTAAATTTACATTTAGTTAAGAGGTTGTAGTTTTATAAAACCTAATAGAAATTCTCTTTTTCTTCTTAAAAAAGGCAAGAAAAGTGAATTTAAGGAAAACCATCCACTTGAAGCCTTTTTAATTTCAAAGTCTTAAAAGTAGTTTTTGGTACTATACCTGCCCCAGATTCTCCCTGGGAGTTTGTGATTTTGTAGTCACAAGGT
The DNA here is from genome assembly GCF_007399415.2 of Gopherus evgoodei. NCBI lineage: Eukaryota > Metazoa > Chordata > Testudines > Testudinidae > Gopherus > Gopherus evgoodei. Next base: position 190,144,188 of record NC_044322.1, on the reverse strand, counting down.
TCCCCCCCCTTTTTTTTAATTATTATTATTAAAAGGACAGTTTCTTTTCCCTGTTGGTGTGTGAATAACCCACAGAAACAGGGGGAAATGACTATACAAAGGAAATAACACTGACTACAGAGAGTGCTGTCAAAAACTAACAATAACCAGACAGATATTTCTCTCCTATAATCTTAGTGTTAAAAAATTTAGTCTTAGTTGTTACTTATAACAATAGCAGGTAAAATGTCAGAAGTAAATTGACAGTGTCACTTTAAACTTCTCCTGCAGCATTTGCAGCCCAGATGTTGCAGCACTGTGCTAATACATGAGAACCTGAAAGTGAAACCAAGACGTCTATCTTTACTGTCCATGATACACGTTCAAAAAGTGAACGTAAGGCAAGAAATGTATTAAAACTGAATCTTATTCAATATAAGGTGTTTCGCTCTCAGACATATACATGAAAACCCAGTTAAATCAATGGATTTTCATGGATGAAAAGAGAACCTTGCTCTAATTTCTAACCTAAGCACCTCTATTAAAAAAACCCTATTTTGGCAGACAGAAATGGATATACAGTCCAGCAGGATAATTCCAACAATTTACCTGTATTTTAATTTATGGGGTACAAATAAGAACATCTGACTACTTTAATCCAATGGATTATTAATGAAGTAAACATTCTTCCAAACATTTTCTTAATGCAACTTTAATGAGTTTACAAAATTCAAAGCAGCAAAGATGTTCATATTTGAGATTATACCTCCCAAACGCAAGCACATGGAAGTATCTCACCCCATCCCTTTCCACTCTCAAGTTAAACCCACAAGCCTTTGCTTCACAGCCTTCAAACCTATGCTTATGCTTGAAAAATCAGAGACATACTGTCCAAGAGCGCATTTACTCCAGCCACATCTGAGCCATGATCCAAGGAGGACCAGCCTTAATGATGAAACTAGAGTTTTCAGCTAACCTAACATTGAAGTAAGAAAGGTATGTGTGCAGGGGACTGGGGGACAGTATAAAGCACCTGGCTAACAGACAGTTACCACTATAGCATCTTCCTGTTCAGGAAATAGGGAAGAGCCAATGCCAGCATACCGAGTGTTACTGGAGTAATCCCACACGAAGACATCCAGCAGGTTGCGCACCCAGGTCTTGGAAGGCTCCTTTTGAAGTTTCCGCTGGTACAGTTCCACCACCAGGTTTTCCACACTGCGAAGCTCCAGCTGGTTCTCAGTGCCTGTTATTCAGAGAAGACCGAGACAAGAAGAGGAGAAAGAAGGGCAGAAATTTTGACAAATATAGGTGAGCCAGAGGAAATGCTGCTGAGATACTAAGACTCCTTACAATCTTAAAAAATTAACTTCTCACCTGCTTCCTTAGCCATCCATTTCAGACACCAGTTGACTCTGTACCAGTCATCAGACTAGAGAGAAAAAAGTTTCACTGTCATATGCTCCAGAACACAACTACAGCTATGGAATGGAGTTTAGTTATCTCCCCCACCCCCACCTCATTCCTAAACCATCTTCTCCAGCTATTTTAATTCTTGCACAAAGCCATTTTCACTCTTCCTGAAAGTTCTCCCTGCGTCCTAAAGAGGGCTCCGGCTCGGGGTGCGGGATCTCGGGTGGGGCTGGGGATGAGAGGTTTGGGGTGTAGGAGGGGGCTCTGGTCTGGGGCCAAGGGGTTTGGAGTCCAGGAAGGGGCTCAGGGCTGGGACGGGGGTTGAAGTGTGGGAGGATGTTCGGGGTGCAGGCTCCAGGAGGGAGTTTGGGTGCAGGAGGGGGCTTAGGCTGTGGATGAGGTGTGATGGGGGGTGCAGACTCTGGGACGGAATTAGGGTGCGGCAGGGGATTCCGATCTGCGGCAAGGGGTTCAGGGTGTGAGCTCCGGCCAGACAGCGCTTACTTCAGGTGGCTCCTGGTCGGTGGAGCAGTGGGTCTAAGGCAGGCTCCCTGCCTGCCGTGGCTTCATGCTGCTCCCAAAAGTGGCTGGCATGTCCAGTCCCTCGGTGGAGGCATGGCCAGGAGGCTTTGCACAATGCATGAGGCCCACCCCCGTAGGCACCGGCCCTGCCGCTCCCATTGGCCACAGTTCCCAGTTAAGGGGGGCTGTGGAACCATCACTGGGGGAGCAGCATGCGGAGCTTCCCTGATTACCACTGTGCCCAGGGGCCGCAGGCACATGCCAGCCACTTCTGGGAGCTGCGTGGAGCCAACCAGACTTTTAATGGCCTAGCAACCCTAGCTTCCCCCTGCAGCGGGACGAGGCAGTGCTTGTGGCTCCAGCCCCATGGGGGGGTGGAAGGACACTGAGGCTCGGGGCTTCCTGCCTGCGGCATGGAGACTAACCACAGGCCGGATTAAATTAAGCAGCTGGCCAAAGGTTCCCCACCCTTGCTATAAAGGCTTCTTTGGGCAGCTACAATAGGACTGTGTGTTCTGAAAGGCTGATCTAACTTAGAGGGGGCTGGATTGTACCTTGCAGTACACAGGTGGCCACCTGCCATGGTTTGGCCGAACAAACGAGTAAAGTTCACGTAACACAACAGGGTGACCAGCATTCGAGAGCTCAAAACCAGAGATGGGGATCTTGTGAGTGGCATCGCCTAATGGAGGTTAATGAGGAGAGAGAAAAATGGGATATGAGCAGTCTTTTTTTTTTTTTTTAAAGAAACATACACTCCTTTCTCTACTCCCAGTCCCACCTACCATCCACAAGTGAAATATGCAAGATTCATGCACCCACCAGAACCTCACCTTTAACATGCACCTACTTATTTTCCCCCAAGAACTGGGATGATCTGAGGTGAGAGCCCTATGCTGCTTTAAAGAGAGTTACCCAAGCATTTTGATAAAGGGAAGCAGGAGCTGCGTCAGTTAGCAGTGTGTGTAGTGACAGAAGTCCACTAACTGGAATCTATAAACACTGCTCAAATGGCGATACAAGGGAAAGGCAAAAACAAAGCAGTGCAAGTCAAAACAGCAGAGAGGGCCAACCGACAGGGTTGTAAGAATACTTTAACTTGCTGAATGTCAATGCTGCATAGAGAAGTATTAGGTTTGTATTTCTAGAGGTTCCTCTTTAATAATGATACTTTATATTAGCATCTTCCAGTTTGGGGAAAAACAAGATGTGTATTTTTTTACCCATTTATTTATTTTTTACAAGCTACGTGCACACCTGGTGGAGATGCTTTACCCACCACTGAAAGGCAGCCACCTCAGAGATGGAAACGACAACTATGAAACATCACACACTGAAGTTACACAGTTGTTTAGAACAGAAATACTGAAGCTAACTGGAATTCTATGTGGGAGGGCAGATCATAACCAACAAGACATGATTACTCACAATGGACATTTGGGCAAGACACCATCATTAGTGAAAAGTGTCAGAGGTTATTCAGAAAGAAGAGCTTTTAGTCTACAGAAGACACAGCATTATGAAATCCCTCAGGAAGTTTGCTCTAGTGCCCATCTCTCTCTTGGATGCGAGATGCACAGTTTTTAGAGACACATCACTTCTCACAAGCAAGGAAAATGTTTGAAGGACTGGTGTACACAAGCCAGTGAAACTGCCAAACCCTGCATCCCACCCCTTTCCTTCTCTGATACTCACTTGCTGCTTGACAATGAAACCGAAAGCCACGTGGCACCTCTCCTGCAAGAGGGCAGAGAGAATACACATTATCAAGCAAGAAACAGATACACAAACACTAAATAATGAATACCTCGTTGTGCTATAAGAATGGCCATACTGGGTCAGACTAAAGGTCCGTCTAGCCCAGTATCCTTTCTCCCGACAGTGGCCAATGCCCCACAGGGAATGGACAGAACAGGTAATCATCAAGAGATCCATCCCGTCACCCATTCCCAGCTTCAGGCAGAGACTAGGGACACCATCCCTGCCCATCCTGGCTAATAGCCATTGATGGACTTATCCTCCATGAATGTATCTAGTTCTTTTTTGAAACCTGTTATAGTCCTGGCCTTCACAACATCCTCTGGCAAGGAGTTCCACAGGTTCACTGTGCGCAGTGTGAAAAAAAACCTCTCTTTTGTTTGTTTTAAACCCGCTGCCTATTAATTTCATTTGGTGACCCCTAGTTTTTATGTTATGAGAAGGAATAAATAACAATTCCTTATTTACTTTCTCCACACCAGTCATGATTTTATCTCCCCTTAGTCGTCTTTTTTCCAAGCTGAGAAGTCCCAGTCTTATTAATCTCTTCTCATATGGAAGCCGTTCCATACCCCTAATCATTTTTGTTTTCCTTTTCTGAACCTTTTCCAATTCCAGTATCTTTTTTGAGATGAGGTGACCACATCTGCACACAGTATTCAAGATGGGGGCGTACCATGGATTTATATAGGGGCAATATGATATATTCTGTCTTATTATCTATCCCTCTCAATGATTCCCAACTTTCTACTCACTTTTTTGACTGCTGCTGCACATTGAGTGGATGTTTTCAGAAAACTATCCACATGACTCCAAGATCTCTTTCCTGAGTGGTAACAGCTAATTTAGACCCCATCATTGTATATATATATATAGTTAGGATTATGTTTTCCAATTATCAATACTGAATTTCATCTGCCATTTTGTTGCTCAGTCACTCAGTTTTGTGAGATCCTTTTGTAGCTCTTCACAGTCTGCTTGGGACTTAACTATCTTGAGTAGTTTTGTATCATCTGCAAATTTTGCCACCTCACTGTTTACCCCCTTTTGCAGATCATTTATGAATATGTTAAATAGGACTGGTCCCAGAACAGACTCCTGGGGGACACCATTATATACCTCTCTCCATTCTGAAAACTGACCATTTATTCCTACCCTTTGTTTCCTATCTTTTAACCAGTTACCAGTCCATGAGAGAACCTTCCCTCTTATCCCATAACAGCTTAGCTAATAGCTTTATTTACCATCGTGTGTCCTTGCATAACCGCCATGAATGTTCACTTATTTAAAACTTATTTTCTTATTTATACTCATTTGCACAAACACTGCACAATGCACATTTTACAACCTGTTGCATAGCTGTGTGTTTCGGCTGCTATCTAGGCAAATGCATTTTACTATTAAATCCAATGCACACAAGCATGCAGCATCCCACCTACACAGTAGTAGTTTTTCTTCCAGCTGATGCTAGACAGCTTCGTAAAGGCTTTTATTTCAAACTACTTTCTTACAAGATTTCTTTTACCTTCCAAGTTCTCACTCAGTCGGATGCCAAAGGCCACCTTTCTGCAGACTTTAGTAGAAGACAGCATTAACCACAGGCATTTATCTATCTACCTAAAATGCTCAACCTCTGGAAACAGGACCGTGTCTTATGAACTGGGTTGGGAGAAGTGAGGTAGAAAGTCTTTATCCTTCCACACAACTGAAATGATGAGTTCCCTCCCTTCCGTCTGTCCCTTAAGGCTCACCGGGATCTACAAAGCGGTGGAAGTCTGCTGTTATGCCATCCTGTAATGAGTATTTGACACAGCCAATCTCACAAGGGAGGAAGCGCTGCTCACAGGGAGAGGGGAGCTCTCCATGACTGTAAATGTTCAGGAAGTAGAAGATGTTCCCAAGCACAGCTGGAAGGAAAAATTTGCAGGGGTCACTAGAGGAGAGAGCAAGCAAGTTTTTTTTCATTCAGTGAACATTATTATTTATATTGCAGCAGCACTTATAGGCCCCGATCGAAGATCAAGGCCCACTATGTTAGGCCACACAACTGAGTAAAGACACAGGATAACCATTGGATAAAACAATAGGGAGTGGCATGTAGGAGGACAAGGTAACCGTTAAAAGGACACTTTTGCATAAATCAGGAGATTCTGCTGTCACAGTTCACCTCCAGCTAAACTCAGATGGTACTGTTTGTAAATATCACAGCACAGGTTAACAAGAATGCCAGGGGTCTGGAATCCATCAACCACCACTGCTCATGCCTCCCTCCAATAAAGCTCTACAAGATTTTGTCTCTAAGTAGGGATGGGAAATGTCACCGATACCAGGAACTCTAAACAACACATTAAGCTTCAACCAGATCCAGTGGGAAGCAGACTGAACTAAGGATATAGTGCTTTTTCCCTGTGGAGGGCTGAAAAGAATCAAAGTGCCCTTAAAGAGAGCTCACCTCTAAAATAACAGTGCAAGAACATGTGACAAGTTACGTATGATACAAACAAGAAACAATGCTCATAGACTTAGCATAGCAACAGGTCCAAACTACTAAAATATTGACTACTCTGTGATAACTACACAGATAGTTGTCACTGAAACACAGACAAAGGGTATTGCCTCACCCCCAGCCTAGCCCATTCTCTCTTCAATAATATTTTACCAAGCACTTGCGCTGGTTTTATGTATCTTGGCTGGTAGCTTGACTGTTTACAGCATTTTGTAAGTGCTACTGTATGTTATACTAGCACTTCTCAGAGGCAGGGTGAAGAGCACTGTGCCAGTGCTCTGTTTCCTTTGTGGCTAGTCAATGCTGATCAAAGTATCAGATGGGAACAGATTGGCTTTTCAGGGCTCTAGTTAATAAGACAGTAGCCAGCCAATGTGCAAGTACAGCACTGACTGACAATTGCTTTCTCCCCTGCTAAGTTGTACTGTTATCCACTGTTTATACTGTTGTTCTGAGCTTGCACTCATACATCTAAACACTCCCCACCATTATACTTTACATAAGCATTGGACTAGGCCTTGTATATCCCTAATAAAATGGAAGTTACAATACTAATGCTTCCCTGCAGCAGTTCATTTTGGTTTATCTCCAATCATTTACAGACATTAAGGGCCTTATTCAGTCCTCAAATATGTACATGCAACTCCCATTAAGTTTAAAAAGAGGTACAGACACATCTGTGGGCAGAAACTGCCCCCAGAACATTATGAACTACATTTCTATTATGAAATCCTCTTTTACTGTAGGACAACTTACAATAGTAATTTTAACGAAGTTAATTTTTGTCTGACATGCTAAATATATTCAGATCTAAATTAAACATGAATTTCCCACTTTCCCCAGCTAAGGCCTATAAACCAGATGTAGCAATTCTGCTCCTTATGGAAGTCATCCAACACTACAAGATCCTTAGGATTAAGCTTCTTTAGGTTTACTCTACCCTGATCATTCTCCCAAGAAAGACTGATGGCATCTGGAAGAGAAGTGCGTCTCTGTATCTGCATGGGCAGTGGTACAGGAACCGGAGAAATCTGACTGGGAGGCTGCAGAAGACAAAATAGAGTTAAATCTATAGTCTGCTCCTCCAAAGTCAGAGAAGGGCCATAAGATAGCTCCTCTTTTGTCCTCTATAAATGGATGGCAGCACTGCTCCTTCTAAACTTACATAATCATAGTTTGCAGTATGCAGGCAGAACCTGCAGATTATGAGCAGGTATGTTTTCTCCTCTGACACAAAGGGTATTAGCGGTGCCAACACCAATTTACCAACACATGGGAAGAACTATAGCCAAGCCTCTGAATTAAAAAAAACATCCACAGAAGGACAATTCATCCATGTTTAGCTTTGTCACATATCTTCTAAGTCTACAGACTTTTGCCCCTTCCCCATGGCTCTCACTAACACAGTTTCCCCCCTAACTGAAAAGCCTATAAAGAGCAGGCTAAAGACAATTTCTTTCACATCAACTTTATTAGCCATTATTACACAATATTTCAGAAATTAGAATGACAGGGTAAGCAATGTCCATTTATTGCTTCTCTGAAGGTATCATCATGCAGAATTTGCAATCTTGGGTCCTGCGTCTCCAGTACAAATCACGAAAAAATTCTCATTACTCTTAGGGTTTTCTACCTTTGATACACCTCCGGGTTGGCATCAGAGCTCTGGCCCCCAGAGTATGCTCTAACTTCAGGAACATCAGAGGCCACAGAACATTTAAACTAGCTCCTTTTAAAATGTAGAAGCAAGGACTCCCCAAACCTCAGTTATATGTAAGAGACCTACACACTTCTCCCTTACGCCAATAATTTTTTCTTAAAAAAAAACAACAGTACAGAGGAAGTCAACCTTCTCAGAACATGTAATCAACAATGTAGAAGTGAGTGCTCATGGTGTGAACAAAAGACAAATTACATTTTCATCTGAACCCCTCAAACTCTGAGGTGTACAAGCATGACAACATTGCTGGAGAAGCAGAATTACAAGGTAAGCAATTTTCCCTTCCTTGAAGATATTATTTAATACAGATGCCCAACCCTGGAGAGGAGGTAAGTTCAAGGGATGTCCTGAAATAGTAAGTTTAACAGTGAACATGGCCAGCATAGGCGTGCACAGACACAGCCTAATGCCCGTGGGCCAGATCCGGCCCCTCAGGGCTTTGGATCCGCCCTGCAGGATTTGCCCCCCATGGTGCCACAGGCCCTGCGCCGCTCTCAGAAGTGGCCGGCACCATGTCCCTCGGCCCGGGGTGGGGTGGGGCCGAGGGCTCCATGCATTGCCCCAGGGACTGCCTTCCCACAGCTCCCATTGGCTGGGAGCAGAGAACTGTGGCCAATGGGAGCTTTGGGGGAGGTACCTGGAGGTGTGGCAAGGGCAGCAGGAACATGAGGTAGGGGAGACAGCATAGCAGAGACATTCTCTCCCACATACAAGATGTGTGTGAGAGAGATGCACACTGCCCCTTTAAGTAAGCTGACCCACTCTTAAGTGCATTGTCTTTTTAAGTGGATCAGGAAGTTGAGACAGCAGCTGCTGCCCCAAGCTCTCTCTGTCTCTCTCTGTAAGTGACCCCACCACTCTATATGGAGAAGGGGTAAGCAGGGTGCAGGAGCAGGGGAGAGGGGGACACCATGACATTAGCCCCCTCCTCCCCTTCCCAGCAAGCAGGAGTCTCTGGGCACAGCTCCAAGGCAGAGGGCAGGAGCAGCACATGGCAGTGGGGGGAAGGAAGCACAGGGAACTTAGGGGAGCTGATAGGGTAGCTGCTGGTCCACCCTGGTTCCAAGCCCCCACTAGCTAGGTGAAACAGGCTGCTCTTCCTGCAAGCAGTGGACAAAGCAGGCAGCTGCCAAATGACGTTAGAAGGGAGCATTGTGTAACTTTAAATGAGCATGTTCCTTAATTGATCAGCAACGTAACAATGAAACAGTGTTAACTGGGACGACTTTAAGTGAGGCGTTACTGTAGTCTAGATATAGCAGCTGCACCAGTGTAAGGCTGTGGCTACACTTGCAGATGTGGAGCGCCGGGAGCTAAACCAGCCCTTAGAGATAGCAGCAGGGAAAGCACTGCCATGTGTTCACTGTCAGCTGCAAGCACAGTGGTGTGGCCACGTTAGCAGCTCTTGCAATGCCACAGAGAGCAGTGCATTGTGGTAGCTATTCCAGTGTGCAAGTGGCCGCAGTGTGCTTTTCAAATGGGGGGAGGGGTGGAGTGTGACAGGGAGTGCATTGGGTGTATGTGGAGGAAGGTGTCAGCATGCTGTCTTGTAAGTTCAGACAACAGCAGTGGGAAACCCTGACATCAGCCCCCACCCCACGCCTCGCGCTCTCTCACCCACACACAAATGTCTGCCTCTGCAGCATTCCACAGTAATGTTTTGCTTTGTCCCGGAGCAGATAAGCATGTCAGTTGTCAGAAATGGAGCTTTGAAAGGGGATATCTGCATGTCTGCAGCAGAGTTCAAAACAATGACGGGAGTGGCCACTTGACTTGAAGGGACTATGGGACGTTTCCGGAGGCCAATCACAGCACAGTAATGAAACACATCATCCACAATGACACTCCACTGCTCCAGCCAGGGTGCAGCAAGCTATATGCTTCTTGTGCAGGTGGACTACCAGGGGCGCTCCAGCCACAGAGTCCAGGTGCCCTATGTGCCTTACCAGTGTGGACATCTCAGGAGCTAGATGCCTTGGGCTGATTTAATATGCTCTAACTTGCAAGTGTAGCCAAGCCCTAAGTTAAACTAGTTTAGTTAAACTGGTGCAACTTGTCTCTTATGTTGGTTTAAGTTTATGTACTACTGTAAATTTAACAATGCAAGCAAAACTAACATAAATGTGTCCACACAGAGTTGCATTGGCTTAACTAAACTGCTATGAAATCACACCTTTAAACTGGTATAATTTTGTATTTAGACCAACATACTTTACAGTTACAACCTCAAGCGCCTGTGACCTTAACAGTACTGTCATAGCAAAAGGAGTAACATTTCCTGTTAACATGATAGCCCTAATTAGAGTTATGCTTCAACCCCAAATCCAGAATAAGGCAGACTGTGGAGGAAAAGTCCACAGTGTGGCAGAATACCGAACTGCAGGCTCTTTCCTCCATTTAATAGCTGTAGGATGAAAGTAAAGCCGCTCAACTATAGATTTATGTTGTTGGTAAATTCAAGACATTTCTGGACTACCAAGGAAGATACAATTACAAACTAATATTCTAGCCATGCATATTTCTACACTAACAAAGGAAAAGGGGCAGAAGGTAGGCTTCTCGTAAGTTCTTAGGGTGGCCCCGTGTATCACAATTTTTTACCAACCCCTGTAACTGTGTTACTCCTCTTATTCAGCCCACTCCAAATTCCAAGTTTCTTCTTCTACTTTCCCATTTACCTGTTTCAGTGATGTCTGGGTGGAGTTCTCCGCTCTCCATTTACGAGCCATCTCTGCATATTTCTTCTTTTCATCCTCAGTCAGCAACTGGGAATAAAATTGTTAAATACGTTATTGTCTGACCATTTCATTCTAATAAGACAAACCTGCTCCAGAATCCAGCAAGCTCTTAGGAGAATAAGTAGTCTTCGGCTTAGAGAAGGTTAGATAAAGCAGCAATGAAGCTGGATTGAGCCAGTACTGGCTGATACACCATATTAAACACTATAAGGGCCAGTTGGCAAGTGAATTTCTTAGTACAAAGATTGTTGGGGGGGTTTTAATATTAAAGTGGGCACTGGGGGAGAAATTATGCACTATTAATAAAGCTGCAAGACTAAGAGCCAAAATGAGGTTAATGAACACTTTAACACACCGATCTTGTGCTACTAGCCACACCCTAGCACAGAGGTTCTCAAATTGGGGGGCAAGAAGAACAGAATGTATTCGAGAGTGGGGGCTGAGAAGCCGCTCTGCCTTCAGAGTAGGGCAGCTCTGAAAGCAGCACCCTTGTCAGCAGCAGCAGAGCTGGGCAGCACTATATGTACCAGTGTGGCAGGAGCAGGGGCATAAAGGACTACGGATACAACAAAAGGGAGGCCCGATCAAATAAGTTTGAGACACACTGCCCTAGAATGAATAAATAAAAATTTTAGCAATCTAATTCACTCTTACTGAGCAGGGGGTTGGACTAGATGATCTCCTGAGGTCCCTTCCAACCCTAATAATCTCTGATTCTAATGCCATTTGTTAACATTTTGCCTTTTCTTCCACTTGGACTATGCAGCCAGACTGGTGGAAGTTTCATTTACAGTTTTTTAAGTATTGGCAAAATGTTTTGTTCCCAAAGATCAAATCCAGCAAATACTGACATACGTGTTTAAAATTAAGGATCAAGATTTTAAATTTTTTAATTTAATTTTAATTTTTTTAAATAAGATTTATTTTTTAAAAATGCAAAACTACATTTCTATATTCAGACTTGTATTTGTTCCCCTTTAAAGAATGGCATATTTGTCCCAAATCTTAGATTTGGTAATAAGCATTTTTAAACTTTTGTTTAAAGTGTCCTTTTTAAAAAATTCTAACTGAAATAATCTTTCATTATCCTGTACTATTTATAATTTAGAAACTTTAACATTGAAAACCTAGGAGACAAACCTCACTGATTCACCAATAACATGGAAAATTTTAAAACAAACAGTATAAATAGTGAAAAAATTGGCTTTTAAATCCCTTTAATAGTTAAAGAGGTTTCTACTTAACAGATCAAAGAACTGTCTACTATTTACATCTTAACAGTGTCACATCTACATTGGACAGTTCAAACCAGTTACCCATTCCCCACAAGAGAATCCCTTTAAAACTGAGCTAACTCAGGAAACATGCAAACACCATAAACAGAGAAGAGAAACAGCATTTCCTACTGCCTTTCTCTATCTAAAGAGGAAGATACTTCACTCCAGAGAGGATCTCTGTGCAGAATGGAACGTGATAGGGTGGGTGTGTAAGTGGGAGGTAGAAGGACTTGTAGATGGGGTGCGCGCCCAGAAGTAGGTGTAGGGAGAAGGTAATAGGGGAATACACATGTGGGGCAGAATGTGTGTTGGTGGGGGCGATGCACGCCAAGAGTTGGAAAATATGTGCGTGGGAGAAATATGCACATCCATAGTTGGGGATCCACACCCGGGGTTGGGTATGTGTATATGGGGGGAATGCACGCCCCAGGGTTGGGTGTGTGTATGGGTGTGATGCACATTCACAGTTGGGGGGGATGTGTGCATGTGGGGATGCACACCCAGGGCTGGGGTGTGTATGGGGGGGATGCATGCCCAAGATTGGAGGAGGGTGTGCAGAGGGGATGCATGCCTGGAATTGAGGGTACATGTGTGTATGAAGAATGTATTGGGGTGGGATGCATACCCAGGGCTGGGGGGGATGCACACCCAGGATTAGGGGCAGGTAATGGGCAGATGCACGCCCAGGGATGGAGGTTGTTTGTTGGGGGCTAGGAGATGCATGCCCAGGGTTGAAGGGGGGCGAGATGCATGCCTGGGGTTGGAGGGTGTGTTGGCGGGGGTGGGGGGGAGGGTTGCACACCCAAGGTTGGCGAGAGTGTGTTGGCGGGGGGGGGGTGTACACGCCCAGGGTTGGAAGGAGCGTATTGGCGGAGGGAAGGCTGCACGCCCGCGATTGGAGGGGGTGCGTTAGCAGGGGAGGGAAGGGGGTGCATGCCCAGGGTTGGAGGGGGTGCGTTGGCGGGTGGGTGCACACCCAGGGTTGGAGGGGGTTTGTTGGCGGGAGGGAGGAGCTGCACATCCCGAGATGACAGTACGTGGCGGGGTCCAGCCCTGGGCGCCCCTCCCGCGGGCTTGGCCAGGCCCCGCTCACCTCCCAGTCCCGCGAGCAGAGCGGGATGGCATCGGGCACGCGGGCCACGGGCAGGCCGCGCCGCTGCAGCTCGGGCAGCTTCTCGCGCACGAAGAAGTAATAGGCGTTGCGCGCGCCCTTGCGGTTCGGCATGGCGGGGCGCGGGGGAGGGGCACCAACTAAACCTCCGAGCCCGGGCCGGACGCCGCTGCTTTATCGCCTTCGCGCCAGCGGCCCCCCCCTCCAATCCTCTCCCTCTCAGCCCCGCCCCTCCGCGCAGAAAGAACCAATCATATCACTGAACAGCCCGCGCGCGCATGGGCCCGATGGAGCCACAAGGCGGCACGTGCGTCAATCTCCTATTGGCCGATGAGAGAGGACCCCAGGGTGCGTGCTCCGCAAGCTTTCGAGAGAGAGTGTCGAGTGCGGCGCCAGCAGGGGACACGCCTTCTCGCCCCGGGGCACGCTGGGACTTGTAGTCTCGGTGTGCGGTTCCGAAGCATGCGGCCAGGGCATGCTGGGAGCGGTAGTTCTGCTTGGCTCGCACACCGAGCAGGGGCTGCTGGTGCCGGCGGGGGCGCTGTGGGGAGGGCGCGGAGGGACATGCAGCAAGGGGGTATAAGGGGCTTGGTTGGCACAGGGGGACCAGACTACCCCCAGGGCCAGCTCCAGGCATCAGCTTAGCAAGCAGGTGCTTGGGGCGGCCACTGTGGAGAGGGGCAGCACGTCCAGGTATTCGGAGGCAATTCAGCGGAGGGTCCCTCTCTCCTGCTTGGAGCGAAGAACCTCTACTGAATTGCCACCGATCGCGATTATGGCTTTTTTTTTTTTTTTTTTGGCTCCTTAGGGCGGCAAAACACCTGGAACAGGCCCTGACTACCCCCACCGACGCAGGTGTGCGCCTTATGTACCAGAGTCGGAGCTGCCCTCTGTGAACAGCCTGCCTCTAGCCCTGTGTCATTGCAAAGGGAGCTCAGCTAGCTGTGAGCGAGGTGTCACTGATGTAGCAGTGGCTGCCTGAGACAGTAGCTCTGAGAGGAGTCAACAGCTCTGTTTGCTCAGTGGGGAGTTAACTCCTGTGAGGGGCAACAGGACATTAGGCCGAGTACCAGCACAAGTGCTTTTCTAGTCGACCTGCAGGCCCCAGCGCAGTAATGAGGATGAGGGCAACTGCAGGCTGCATTAGAACCTGACAGGCCTCCTGTGCTTACTACTAGTTTAACTGAATGCTGCCTACTTGACTGTCACCTACAGGAGGCAGGACATCAGTGAGTACACAGGAGGTTCTAGGCTGCTGGAGCTGGAAACAGCTCTGCCACAGACTTCCAGTGAGACCGTAGGCCAGTCACACAGCCTCTCCGGACAAGATTCTGAAAGGTGCCTAATACCTCAGTTGCCAACCTGCAAATACATATAAATACTGTGTATTAGCTATAGTTGGCCATAGGTGCTGGAACTTGAGTGCGGGGGAGGGGGTTACAGTTTGGTTCAATGGCTCTCAGCCACCCCCACTATAAAAATTGTTCCAGTGCCTCTGTAGTTGGCTGCAAGGGGACACTAACTGATTATATAAGCATATTTGAAGAACCTCATTAAGAACCAAATATGGAATTTCTGTTTGTCTCTTTCTGCCCCACACTCTTTCTTTCTCTCACACAAGCAAGAACACAGGGATTGTACTGTAACCAGTGTATAATATTAATATGGTGGAAGTGAGATGCATGACCCTGCAAGCCCACCCACCACAAACACACACACAGGTGGAATTCCAACTGACTCTAGGGAGCACTCAGACAGTGAGGCTCTGGGCTCTCACCCAAAGATGATAGCTCTTTAAGAATTTTGTTTTCTTCTTCTCCCTCAACACAACACGCATACTCTTCCCTTTAAAGTCTTTATATTCCCCCCCTTCACATTTTAACTCTGATTAAAATACAGAAACAATGCAATCAATATTGTTTTGATCGTTTTTCTCACATTGGAGGGCAGAGTGAGCTGCTCCCACATTGTGCTACTAATTTCTTCCTCTGTCAAAAGCTTGTGCCCTCCATTTGCCAAAATGGAATGAAATCTCAGAGTCCTACCGGACTCATTGCTAATCCTAGCCATGTATGTAACAACAATAAAAGACATTACCTCACCCACCTTGTCTCTCTAGAGATAAATGCTTTCTTCCACTTCCAGCTCACTAGGATGCTGTGCCTCTTCATCTGAGTTGAGGATCTGTCTAATCACAATGATCCATTCATTCATCACCTTCAGACTGAATAATTGCATCTTGCTATATTTTGAGGCTGAAGGTGGAGGCTACCATGTAGGGCCAGATCTTTGTCCCGGTTAAGTGTGCTTTGCCCTACTGCAGCCACTGGCATAGGGGGTGTGATCAGTGTGTGTCCTTGCACAGTGATATGTGGCTGATTTCCTTTTGGGGGCCATTGCAGATGGCACAATTTAGAGCCTCCTCGAGGCCTGGATCTGTACTTGGCAGCTAGAGCATTAGGGGCTATTCTATGTTGGTATGGGCCTTTTTTAATGTATTGCTTGTTTTTATTTTATATCAGGGAGCCAGGTATTTTTGTGATGAGCAGTGCCTGAGCACCTCAAATCATTATGTAAATTAAATCAAAACAGGCTTAATTTTGCATCTTTTTTTAACCCTTTAACTGCTGTGGAAAACTACCTATATTCTGGTTTAGTCCCTGGTACATCAAAACTAAATAGCTAGAGAAGGAGTAAAGGAAAGAGACCTGTGCACAGAGCACATTTTTTCATCCAACAAGGCTATGTCTTTCACAAGATTCTGCTATATTACTGTAAGTGTGTTGTATCACTCAAACAAGGTACTAACAACTTCAACAGGACTTTATTTTTACAGTGGCATCCTCTGTAATTCTCACTCAGCCTCCTCAAATCCTCCCCCCTCCTTCCTGTTTCCTGTCCTTTCAGACTCCCAACAGCCAGTGCTCCCAGTTCTAATAATTACAAGCACATCTAAACAACACAAAGTGTTGTTGCAACTAGTGCATTTTTGCATGTTCATTTCACTTCCTCTCTGAGTACATACTGTTCTCCTGTCTGCAACCTTGCCTTGACAACCTTGTTTCTAAGAGGATGATGCCTGTCAGAAATCTCTGGGCAGGGAGTGCTAGCCACTCATGGACAAACCTTCTTCCTAGGGACAAATTAAAAATAATATGATGTGGATAATTAATAAAGATGGCTCCAAAAATGACACTCCTTAGGATGGAGGTGTGACTGGAAAATAACATTCACAAGCAGCTCAGGGAAAAGGGTGTTTCTGGAGAAAAATTGGAGGCAGCGGATCATCGTCAGGGTGTCTGATCATCAGACATCTTCCCCACTGTCCTGTATAGCTGACTGCAGGAGTTCACACCATTTAACAATTCACTTCTTTGCCTATTAATTTCAACTATACATAGATATGAACCTGCACTGCCTGCAGTTCTTACTATACCCACACACTTTCATAAAACTCTTTCTGCTCCTCTGTTGCAATTACACATACACCAGAGTTTTTATATCCTGTATTGATATTCTGTGTGGCTTGAGTACAATGAAAAATAATTTTAACAAATATTGTACTGGGAGCAGCCATCTTATGTCCATATGTCCGTGGAGAAAAACAACTCACAGCTGAATTGCTGATCTGCAGCTAGTATGTTATTTTAGGTGATAATCTTAAATTCCCACCTGAACAGCAGCAAAGAATCACTATGACTGAGGCATCTGAGAAAGAACTACAGGAAGGGCGAGATGAGGAAGTTAATACAGAAAGGTAACTGAGTGATTTTGAACTACCCACCAAAGAGAGTGAATTAAAAAAAAATCATATTATAAAATAGGGTGACCAGATGTCCCGATTTTATAGGGACAGTCCCGGTTTTTGGGTCTTTTTCTTATATAGGCTCCTATTACCCCCCACCCCCTGTCCCGATTTTTCACATTTGCTATCTGGTCACCTTATTATAAAATCTATGGTCTATTGTGCTGAGAATGTAGAGGTTTTCCACTGAATATATTGAATGCTTTGTTACTGCAAATGGCATACTTGGGAAACAGATTTGGTGTATCCACAGTACGCTCTCTCCTGAGTTTGATGAGAAGTAAAAACATAACACTATTATGCCATCAGGTGCAGCCAGACAGCCCAGGAACAAAAATGTATACAAAGATGGTGCATGTACTTGAGTAACATTTTGCTGTGAAGCTACCAATAATCAAGGAGAGATTCCAATTTAATAGAAGAAACCAAGAAAAGGGAGAAAGTTTCACAGTTTATGGCTGTCTGAACAGTGTGACTCTGATGGTGTATTAAATAACACATTTCATGACATGCCAGTCTCTAGTCTACATACTGAAGAAATATAGCATTGTCTGCTGGTGGAATTTGACCTCACATCCCAGAAGACTGTTGAAATATCAGTTTCTATGGAAATTGCTGCAAGGAGAATCCGAAGGGTTGAACAGATGTGCAAAAGGGCATAAGAAAACTATGGAATTTCCAACCAAAATGTCAAGTTTTCAGGAATGTTACCAGAAGTGAAGTGCTGATGTAAAGATGTCAGATGCCAGCTAGAGCTATGTAGAATGTGTCTGTAACCAGAAGAAATGTCTGCTAGAAAGACTGGTATTGGAAAATGAGGAAGGTGTGTGTGTGTGCGTGTGTGGAGTGGGGGTGGAAATGGCTAATGAGGGTTAGTACACCAGTACACCATGGGACTCAGAAAATAAATGAGCTTGTATATAGTCATTAATGTTCATATGGCTTTGGGTGATTCCATTACTGAAAGGATAGCCATTTCAGATAGAGTTGCAGTATATTTTTGTAGCAGATATGGTGTATCATAGCGTGGCATTCTTCCACCTAAATTTATCAGAATTGTGCTGGGGACAGGCACAGGAGAATTAATTAGTCATCAGTATGGGGGACTAGAGCAAGCAAGGTAGAATTCTATGGCTTAAATTGCCACTGTTTGTAATGAATACTGAGAAACCATACGTGCTGGGCTGGGCTTAAAAAGGTGCTGCTAATTATTCAGAAACTCATACAATGATGAAAAATGAAACAGGCCTGTTGGGGATGCACTTGGCATAACCCAGGTAATTCAGGAGAATGGAAGGCCAAGAGAGCCGATGAAGTTCTCTTGTTCTGAGCCATAGTGTACCAGCTCCTCCATTTTGAGTTTTACTCCTCCATGTTTGACCTCAGGTTGCCCTTGTTGGGAGGGGCTACTCCTACTTCCTCTGTTGCTGGGCTGATTTAACCTTTGGGCGGGAAACTTAACTGTTACTAGGCAGACTTGGCCTTGGGTGGGGACTGGGTGAGTGACAGATCATGTTATAATGTGTATCAGTTTTGGTTCCAGTATAAATAGTTAGGTAAGCTGTTTGTTTGGCGCGCTTGATCTGAGTCCTGTGTGGCTCCAGGCATCTTATTTGAGCTCAAATAAAGTTGGTTACTTCTCCACCCTGGTGTGTTTAATTGGTTGCGAAGCACACTGGGCAACGGACCCAACCATTGCCACCCTCGGGCACTCTGTGCCAGCAACAGTTTTTGGCGCCCAACGTGGGGCTCAAGGCAAAATTGTGCCTTGCCCGGACTCCTCACACAGCCGACGGATGGCGGTCGTGGCCGACACCCAGCCGGCACCGGTGAGTTTACCAGGGGCCTCGGCAGAGACGCGTCAGGCTGACCTCGGAGGACACAACGGTGCAACGCGATCGTATAGTGGAGAAGTAAGAGGGAGTTAGGGTAGATCGGTTCCCCTATGGAAGGTAGACGTCAATAGAGAACCGGTCCCTCCAGATCGCGGGGTTGTACAACGGTCTTGGTCCGGTCCCCCTTGGACAAGGTAAGACCAGTCTGGTTTATTCCTGATTCTTTTACCTTTTGGTGTCCTAGGCTATCTGGAGTGGTTGCCCGAGGCTGGGGACGCCCAGTCGTTGTAATTCCCATTGGCTTCCCCGGGATTAGAGGCATACAATGGGTCAAGGGCATGGTGTGGGGCGGAAGGTACAGTGTTGTACTCCGCTAGAATCCATTCTCAGGTGGTGGAAGATCTTTAAGTCAAATGTGATCACGAAAGGTCAGTTGAAGAAGCTTTGTACAGTTGACTGGCCTCAGTAACAACTCGAGGAACAGGAGAGGTGGCCACCCGGAGGATCCCTTAATTACAACACGATCTTGCAATTGCTGTTGTTTTGTCAGCGTGCTGGTAAATGGGAAGAGTGTATGTATGTATTGTTGTTTATGTCATTAAGGAGTAGGTCTGATTTGTTGTCTACTTGTAATTTGGTTGTGACTGGAGCACCAGTCAGTGTTTCTGTAGTGACTGAAAATCCCCTAAGAGCTGTAATGCCAGAACCGGTGTCCCCTTCGGCCACTACCATGCAGCCATCTTGTTCAGCCACAGCTCCGCCACCTTGTGAGGTAACACGTAGTCAGCCATCTTGTGAGGGGTTGTATAGTCAGGATAGGGCGGCCATCTTGGAAAGTCAGAACGGGTCAGCCATCTTAGATATGGGCCTATCTCCCCTTGTTACTGAAGCCGCGATTACTAGGCCAGAAATTGAAATGCAGCTAGCTCCTCTGCTAGCTGCTCCTTCCGTAGCTCCCATGGGGGGTGATGTGAGAAAATGTGTCTACCTGAGGAAGCAGGAGCATGGCCACAAGCGTTACTTTGTTCTGTGGGCTGAGAGCCACCTGGCCCCAGCAAGGCTTGAATACTATGAAGAGGTGTGGCAGGTTAATGTGAAGCCTAAGGGACTGGGGCAGACAAAGAACCTGACTGGGGTGTATAGGCTGTGCCTATCTAGCAAGGCTATCTACCTAGTAAAGCTGAATTCAGAGGGATCTGCTGTCCACTTGCAGCTAGTGAACATCCGCCGCTGTGGGCACTTGGAGAACTACTTCTTTATTGAGGTGGGCAGATTTGCTTCCATTGGGCCTGGTGAACTGTGGATGCAAGTTAATGATTCGGTAGTTGCCCAGAATATGCATAAGACCTTCCTAAAGACCATGAAAGCTCTCGAAGCCTTCACAGAATTCAAACTCCGCAGGAAGAACCAGTCATCTGGTGGTGGAAGTGGTACCAATCCTATTTCATGTGTCACCCTTAGGAGGCATTTTGGCAACCTACCTCCTAGACAGACTGGATTGCAAAGAAGTTCCAGAACTGAGTGTGTTACGGAGGAAACCCCCACCACCACTAAGAGTAGGAGTACATACCGCTTCAGAACCTCTAGTGAAGGGGAAGGGACATTGACCAGGCTTTCTAGTTTATCTGTCTGTGGGTCCCCAAGTGATGGGGGCTTTATTTCTTCTGATAAATATGACTCTAGCCCTAGGGATTCCAGGTACTTTCGTGTCAAAAGTAATACTCCAGATTCCTTGGGAAACACACCACCTTTCAGAAAAGAGAATTGTCTAAGTGAATACATGTCCATGAATAAACAGCAAAATATAGATATGTCACCTGGAAATTCAGCAGTTCCAAACCAGCCCAGTGATTCAAATTGTATTTATACTAACACTGTTTCCAAAGGCTTCAGCTCATATTTCTCTCTGCCAAGAAGCTTTAAGACATTATCAGGACGAAATGAAGATCATAATGAATATGTTCCAATGTCCTCATCTGGAAAACTGTTATATGATGAACATGAAAATGTCAAATGTGCCAACAGTAAACCATTAGCTAATGGCATTTCTAAATCATCCACTGTGAAAGTGTCTGATGAAGGATCCATACAGAGCAGAGCTGCAGCCGAGGCCGGGGAATGGAAAACCGTGGGCGAAATCGTCCTGGCCCACAAGAAAGGCGTCTAGGCCGAATTCAGTGTGCCTTATGCCAAAAGGAGGGATACTGGAAAAACAAGTGTCCCAACGGGAGGCCCATCTCTATGATGAAAGTAGAGGATTGGGAAACAGACTGTTCCACCTCTGGAACCCCAAGTAAAAGTGCAGGTGGACAAATTCACAGATGGATTTTGTAGTAAATTCTAAAGCAAGGCAGCAAGTCAAATTGCTTGAGTATGTCCTAGACTACTAAAAAGAGAACTGTGTGAATAAGAGCTAAAGGTTTTAAGCATGTTGCAGAAGGTTTTAGTGAAGAGCAGAGAGTAGTGATAGAGAATGGAAAAGAAAAGTTGTTTAAATAGGAAAGACAGTTTTGGAAATAGGCATAAAGGTATATTGTATGTTGTAAAAAGGACAAAGAATGTGATGTTGTTTAAAAGAAAAATGGAAAGTGCTCTGTAAATATACTGTACAGTGTAAAGTGCCACCCTGCATTTTACTTCTGGATAATAACGCTTCAAACGGTATCAGGGAAATGTCCATCAGCTTGGCATACTCCCATCTTGTACCTATGGAAGGGTAACGAATGGGATAAGACTTTGAACTCTCTTGTCCTAAACCCATATATACTGATGGCTTCATGATTTCAGTCTACACTCCATTCAAAAGATTTCCTTTAAGAGAGAGGACAAAAGGAGGGTTAAGCTGCTGTGGACCTAACTTCTTGCCTTTAAGCCAAGCTCCTGGAGAACCCGAAGTTACTCTGCAGACCTGTCCTTCCCTTAGCCCAGCCACCCTTTTGCTAGAATACAGAGGGAAAAGAAGAAACTGGAAATATCAGTGAAGATACATTAAAGTTCATGACCAGACCTCAAGCAATGCTTCAGGCTAGAAACAGAGATTCAACAAGCCTCAAAAGCATATAGAGACCAGGAAAATCCTCCTCTAAGCGGGATGCCCTGAAAAAGGAAGCAGGAAGAAGCAAGGATTTGAAAAGAAATTTGAGAAACTTAAAGAATTAACCTCTTCTGAAGACAAGTTGTGAGTGGTACATCGTTGGCAGCAGCACTATTGTGAACGGCCAAAGGAGGGCTGCAGGCCTGAAACACTCCATTCTGCTAGCACAGAAGAACGGACAAAGGAGGGCAGGATATGCTGGGGTGATCCAAGTAACCCCCCCCCCCCCGCGGCACCATCACCTCTGGTTTTTCAACAGCCAGTGAAAGCTCTTGGTAACCATGGACCTGGTTCTGCTGCTGCTACTTCTCTAGAAGTTACACAGCTGGCACACAGCAGTTTCTCAACAGGACCTCTTACAGTTTAGAATTCAGGCTCTCCAAACCCTGTCAGCAGTCTTTCTAAACCTTATAGTTCTTGGCTCAGAAAAGATGACCTTTGCTTTTAGCACATTGCTAACTATTTAGGACAATCGTTTTTATAATAGGTTTCCTTCAAAAGGAAGGAGCAACTAGTGGTAACCATTGGTTCTGATGTTGTCACGTCACGATGTTTACAGCCTGGAGTACAACTATATGTACCTCCCAGAAACACAGCAAGAAGGCACTCAAGCGGGCCCCAAAGCAGTAGTAACGGAGTCAGCAACGCAGAACAAGTATGCCTGTGTTCTCAAACCCACATCGCCTATTGAAGACTGTGAAGGCAGCCAGTAACTGCACACTTGCTAAGCCTGCTCGAGAAGAAAGGCAGTCAGATGGACAACCAGCCAGTCCTCAGAATTCTACCTTCAGCTCCTAGCCTTCTGTTAAGGTTGATAACTCCCCACCAGAGTTGAGGACGAAATCATTCCAGAGATCTGACAGACTCCATGCAAGGCAGCTAAAGAGGGCCAAAACGCGCTGAAATTGATGTGGAAACACCTGACTCCATCTTAGTGAACACAGATCTGCTGGCGCTGATCAACAAGCATGTGTTCTCTGTCCTACCCACAGACTATCAGCAGCAGCTGCTACTGCTGCTCCCCGAGGTGGACAGGCAAGTCGGGGCAGACAGTTTGATGAGGATGAATACCTCAGCACTCAACAATGAGTTCTTAACTTCAGCTGCCCAAGGCTGGAAAGAGAGGTTGTCAAAAGGTCAGTTCATTCCAGAAATGCAACTAAGAATACGGCAAAAGATTAAAAAGAAGAAGAAAGTAAAGCTATGGAAGAAACAATTCTTTAAGAGTAACTATGATCAAAGTTCTAGAATGAGTCCTGAAAAGTCCAAGAAACTAACAATATACACCAGCATTCGTGACACACAGGCCAGGAATCCATCAGCTGAACAGATGAAATGCATGCTACTCTCCAAGACATCAGCCAGTAAAGAAAAGAGAACTCCTCTGTCAAAGTCTAAAGTACAGGATGACCCTAGGTATTGCCCCTTCCCTACTCTGTTTTTGTGCTCTTCCCCAGGGTAGGTTAGGGTAGGTTAGGGTTCAGGCCTTTTGAAATTTTGTCGGGCTTATGAATGGAACTCTGGTACTGGCAAGGGAATAGATATTGGAAATAATTTGTTGTCTCAGTATATGTACTCGTTGTCTGCTGTTCTCTTTTCTCTTTTCTCTTCACAGGTACATTAAAGACTTGCAGTCTCTTCCGCTGGATTCCCCTGTCCACTCCTTACAGCCAGGTGACTCGGTCCTCGTTCGCACCTGGAAGGATGAACCCCTGCAGGAACGATGGAAGGGATCGCAAACAGTCCTGCCGGTATCCTACACAGCAGCTAAGGCTAAGGAACATAAGAACTGGATACACCACTCCCAACTTAAGGCAGTAAGGAGACCTCCATTATTAGGTCAATGGACTGTCCAGCCTGTTGGTGACCAAGACGACAAGAACTTTGGACTGAGCCCTACTGTTTAAAACACTTTGAGGTTTAAAAGGGAAACAGGTTACTTATCTTAAGTGTGTTGGGTTATATAAGTCTCTGTTTATTGTGGTTTTGGACCCTGGATGTACAGTGTTTTGTTCCTTACTCCTCACCTCAGGGAAACATTATAAGTCTCAGTATGCTTTGTTAACATTTTCTCTTGGTAAAGAACTTTTCATGCTCTTAGTTATGGTTTCCCTAATTAATGCCCAACTGTATGCTGGTTGAGGTTCCAATCCTCCCAATTTAATGATTAGTACGTATAAGGTCTTAAAGATTGCTTTTGCCAGCAAATTTAATCTCTTCAACTGCTGGATATGCTCCCAAATCCCCTGTCATACAGCAAAGCTGCCCTAAAGAGTAATTCTCTGAAACTGGTCTAATCATTGCCAATGATGATTTGCTATTAAGGGAATACAAGTCTTGTTATGCTATAGGTAACACCTCCCGGTGTCCTTCTGGTTTTACCTACCTTCAACAAAAAGCAACAGCCAATTACATCTGGTTTGCTAATGAGAGCACCTGCCAGTTCTATGTATTCCCCACTGTCTTTAATACCTTAGGTCAGAACACAGAAAAGGGCTTATGTACTCCTCTGCTAACAATTCTCTCATGAGTTAGGAAGAAAGTAATGGAATGGTAGCAATTGACAATTTCTTTTGTATCTGTGGTAAATCACAGATGGTATGGAAACTACTATCTAATATTCCTTGTACCTTCTCTTTGTGTCACGGCCTAATTCCCACCAGGTCAAGCCCAGGCAGTGCAGGTATCTGCAAGCCTCCTCAGAGCCCATTGGTAAGGAAAATAGACTAAGTATAAGTCATTAAAAGGAGCCCCAGCTCTTAGCTCTACCAGCTTTGGCTCAGGGCTCTGCAAATTAGATAGACACTAAACTATATCCTAGCCTCTCAAGGTAGGGTCTGTGTTCTCAGTTGTAATTAATGTTGTACATATGTCTCTAAACAAGCCCTTGACCACTGGAAAACTCAGGAACAGGTGCCTTCCCTTTTTGACTCTCTTTAGTTGGTTACCTAACCTTGGTGAGATGGGTTCAAAATTAATTCACTTTTTGGTAATGGGGTAGTGTTATGTTTACTTGTTCTACTGTTACTTACCTGTTGTAAGGTTATCATGGGAAAGGTTTGTTCTACAACCTCTGTCCCACTTATGCTGATGGTTGGCCACCCTCAGCATTCCCTAGACCCAGATTTAAACCAAGTGCTGTCATCATTTTATGAGACGACTCAAGCAGGAGCTTTTTGAGTATTCTCAAAGGAGGGATTGTTGGGGACGCACTTGGCATAACCCAGGTAATTCGGGAGAATGGAAGGCCATGAGAGCCGATGAAGTTCTCTTGTTCTGAGCCATAGTGTACCAGCTCCTCCATTTTGAGTTTTACTCCTCCATGTTTGACCTCAGGTTGCCCTTGTTGGGAGGGGCTACTCCTACTCCCTCTGTTGCTGGGCAGATTTAACCTTTGGGCGGGAAACTTAACTGTTACTAGGCAGACTTAGCCTTGGGTGGGGACAGTGTGAGTGACAGATCATGTTATAATGTGTATCAGTTTTGGTTCCAGTATAAATAGTTAGGTAGGCTGTTTGTTTGGCGCGCTTGATCTGAGTCCTGTGTGGCTCCAGGCGTCTTATTTGAGCTCAAATAAAGTTGGTTACTTCTCCACCCTGGTGTGTTTAATTGGTTGCGAAGCACACCGGGCAACGGACCCAATCGTTGCCACCCTCGGACACTCTGTGCCGGCAACAGGCCTAACTGGAATGTGGTAGAAACATGCTTCTGTTTTAGAGTTGCCATGGTTTTCGACCAGAATGCCCAGTTGAAAAGGGACCATGGTGGCTCCAGTCAGCACTGATGCCTGGGTTGCTAAAAGTCCAGTTAGTGGGGCTAAGGCCCTGCCCTGGATCCACAGAGCTCCAAAAGCAGCTGGCATGTCTGGCTCCTAGGTGCAAGGGCAGCCACAGGGGCTCTGCATGCTGCCCTCACCCCAAGCGCCAGCTCCACAACTGCTACTGGTCGGGAACCGCAGCCAAGGGGAGTTACGGGGGTGGGAGAGAGGCAGCGCCTGCAGGTGCAGGCAGTGCGCAGAGGCCCCTGGCCACCCTTGTGCCTAGGAGCCAGACATGCTGGCAGCTTCCGAGAACCACCTGAAGTAAGCACCACTCAGCCAGAGTCTGCACCCCGAGCCCCCTTCCACACCCTAACCCCCTGCCCTAGGTCAGAACCCCCTCCCACACCCTAACTCTCTTCTGGAGTCCTCACCCCACACCCCCTCCTGCATCCCAACCCCCTGCCCCAGCCCTGAGCCCCTTCCTGTACCCTGAACTCCTCATTTCCAGCCCCATCCTGGGACCTGCACCTCCCACACCCCAGCCCCCTGCCTCAGCCCAGTGAAAGTGAGTAAGGGTGGGGGAGAGCGAGCAATGGAGGGAGGGGAGATGGAAGGGGCAAGGCAAGGGGCAATGCAAGGGTGTTTGATTTTGTGCGATTAGAAAGTTGGCAACCCTATTCTGTTTTCAAAAACGGGACAAAATTAAAGTCATCACTGAAAAGTTAACTATTAAGCCAGACAGCTAGCCTAAAAGTTTCAAGGGGAAGATAATACCATAGACATTCAGATCAAAGGTCTAAGCAAATCTGGAACATTAGCTAAAGCAGGGGTATTGTCATCTGTCATGCATAATGAATTAGCATTTCCTGTCTGGTGAAAAAGGATTGCACCATCCAAATATGTGGACATTTCAAAGTGACTATAAATCCAATGTTGCATCCAAAACAATAACACTTCCTTGTATTGAAAATCTCTTTCCTTCCTTAGTTGAGAGTCAAAAGTTTATCCAAACTGACTTATGCCAAGCTTACTTGAAAATACTGGTGAAAGAAAAAAAATTCAGGAGTGGCTAACACCAGTGATACATAAGAGTTTGTACTGATCCCAGTGTTTATCACCAGAGAGAACGTCAACGACAGCCTTGTTCCAAGGGGCTATGGATCGGGGGTGAAATCTTGGTCTCATGAAGTCAATGAGAGCTTTTCTATTTAATTCAATGGGGCCAGAATTTCACCACAGATTTTGAGAGGATTGTCAGGAGTACAGTGAATGGAAAGTGGCTGGAAAAAAAGCTGATGTCAGTCAACCGAGCTCCATTTACTTCAGTGGAACTCCACTAATTTACACTAGACGGGGTGTGGCCCTGAATTAAAAATTCCACTCCATTTCCTTCTGTGTGCATGCACAGAGGCAACAGAACTCTGAGAGATAGTATACTTAATGAGAAATTCTATTCAAAGTACATAGAATTTTAAACTCTAGGGCAGAGACTTTTTGTTACGTGTACATGTACAGTGCTTAGCACAATGGGCCACAATCCTTAATGGAGGATTCTAGGCACTATTACGATAATTAACTAAATAATAATAAGACCATGTAATTAATTAATCACAGGATAAAAACAAGCATATACGTGCAAAGTACATTTTTAAAATCCCTATCATTCAACTAACTCTAAATGGATTTCTAATGGACCATCAAAAGACACACCTGCTGCCTAGAGATTATCTCCCAGCCTAATTTCACATTCCTACCACCTTAACTGAGGCAGTAGAGCTGTTCCAATAAATGCTACAAAACATTTTTCATCATGGCAAATGTGTATTTTTTTCATACTGAAAACTGACTGAACTATTTTTGTTCAAACTATTTTTTTTAAAAAGGGCCCTCTTGCCAAGAACAAAGGTAGAACATTTCAGTCCGAAAGGCAAACATAAGTGGAGTTTATACGCAATTAGAAAATGCCCTTTAGAATGGAAATGCTAATGCAATCCTAACTACTGGCATTGCAATGCACTCTGTTTATAGTACAGTGTACAGTCCAGTACTGTCCCAAGTTTTGGACCTGATGTGGCATAGGAAAATCAGAATACTTTATATCTGAAGATCCAGAATAGGACAAAGTTGAAGGCCACTCCCTTCTCTGATGTGGTTCATCAGCATCTACAGATTCAAAGTCTTAGTAAAAAAAATCTAGCCCTTATGATTATGAAGAAAAACTTCCAAATGTCAGCAAAGTGCAAACTGAAACTGTGCTGACTCGGCTGCAAACAGTAATCTATAAACTGCAAGGTGCTGAGCACTGATCCAGCAAAGCACTTAAACCCACGCTTAACTTCAAACATATAAGTGGTCCCACTGACTATACCACCCTCTTCAGCTGTCACAGAAAGTTCAAGAGCCTTAGGTACTAAATGTGTGAATGAGGCACTTGTTTTATTTTGCTACAACTCTTCTATTTCAGAGCCACTTTCATCTTCAATGTTAGTAAATGATCTTCTGTCATCTTCTGCTTCCACACCAGTAATGATTTCACTCAGAAGTCTTTTTCTATACTATATCATGCTGTAATGAAAACCCAGAACTCCACAACCCAGATATCATGCAGTGAGAGCTAGAAGACGTCCTGATCATCTGAAATTATAGTTTGGTGCCACCTTAAAGACTAACAGATTTATTTGGGCAGAAGTTTTCGTGGATAAAAAACCCACTTCTTCAGATGCACTTCTTCAAATCTGTTAGCCTTTAAGGTGCCACTGGACTCCTCATTGTTTTTGTGGATACAGACTAACACTGCTACCCCTCTGATACTTGAAATTATAGTTGTTAGTCACAACACTATGTTTTGGGTGAGAATTCACAGGATTTTAGTACAGTAATCACTTATTTTCTAGTTTATACATTTTGTTAATTAAGGGGAGAAATATGTGTAGGGTTGGTATTTTGTGTGGCTTGGTATAACATAAGGTGTGCAATTTAATGGGCAGATTTTCAAAGTTGTGCATGTAGCACATGCAGCACATTTAATTTTGTATGCACAATTATCACAACTGTGAATGTAATATGAATAATTAAGCATATAAGCAGCCGGTTGGGTGCACAGTAGGCCCATTAAATATGCTGCTGAATTGCAGCAATTGCACACGGACATTAAATGTGCTTGATTGTTTGCAGACCTTTTTTAAAAATCAAACCAGAGTCTACCTTAAAATCGACCTTCAATTGGTGGCAGCAAACTTACATCTGTCTCTGTGTACAGGAAGATAGATGAATAAAACAAGAGTTTTCTTAATGATGTGCAGCTGGCATGTTACTGAATTTTATTTATTTCAGCGTCTACTTAAGTTTGTAAATTAATACATTTCAATTACACACATACACACCATACAATATTGTGTGTGTGCACCCCTCAGTTCTAGCCATAAACACAATGCTGTTTGCGTGCTCCTCTGTTCTAGCTCTGTTCATACATACACAATGCTGTGCCCTCCATGGTGTGTAGGCAGGCACAGTGCTCCTTGATTCCTGTTATATACAGATGCATTCTATGCACCGCAGTTCTATTTTCATGCATGCATTCTCTGCACCTTAGATCTAGTTTATCGCACACACACACACAGCCTCTCCTCTCAGCTTGCTCTTCTCTGTCTCTCACCCACTGTCTCGCTCTCTACCCCAGACACTGGATTGCTCAGTGATGAACTCTGCTTTGCTCCTGGACAGCTTCAATGGACAGCCATGTGATTTAGAAACTCCAGTTACCACTGGAGCCTGCAGTACAGGGGGGTAAAAGGAGGAGGAGTGGAGCAAAAAGAGAAAAAAAGAGCTTTCCTTCGGTTTGGGTTCAGTCTGTGGAAATATAGCTCGCTAAACAGAGGTTTCCAATCTCATCTGAGATTGATCTGGAGGCCACTGGGGGAGTGGAAACCTGAGACCTGAAAGTATATTTCCTTTCGTCCCCAACGCAGTGGTAGCTTCCATTCAGAAGTCTCTCCGATTCACACACTGGGTGGCTGCTGAGTCCCGCAGATAACGGGGAAGGGAATACTTAGGTGCCAGTTGATTCATACCAGGAGGGCTCTTTATTTTTTTTTTTTGTGGTTCCAGTTACCCCCCACCCCCGTCTGTCTTTCTTTCCTGCATGGAAAGACAAGGACGATGGATGGATTCTTGGTAGGATGGATCGTTCTGCTGTGGGTAACAGGTAAGGGTTTGCCTACCACAAAGAGTAATAACTTTTTGGATTCCATGGGGTGCCGATTGTGTCTTTTCCTGGAGCCTGTGTGTGAAAGTCCTTGGCGACGCGGTGCAGTGGTCAGGGGAGGGTTACATCTGGTGATGATGTGAGTGAGAGACATGCAGAGAAATGCAGGGAGAATGTGTGTTTGTCTCAGTTAGCAAAGTCTGGTGTGTTGTTTATCAGGGTCATGGAAGTTAGAGGCAGGAATGCATTGTTAGGTCACAGTCAGTGCTGCTCCCTGACAGTTCTCTCTTTTACACATTCCCTCCCACCCCCAGCCTTTTCCCTCCCAACTTCAGCATGAAATTCGAATGCAGCTGGGCTTTGGGTGTAGGGTGTTGGAGAATGTATCAGGAGAACTGGGGTGATCACCTCCCGCTGGGAGAAAGGAAAAACCTGGGGGAGTCCTCACTGATATTTTGGCAGTGGTTTGTATTCTTTGGCCAAAATCCACGTTTTGAATAGTCCCTTGGGGGCCTACAGGAGGACAGATAGAGGTGATCAGCAATATCTATGGGGAGAAGGCTTCTGATATCCTGAAAGCCCCACTGCATGCCCCCAAAAGATAGTGTTCACAGAGATTTGGGGCCTAACGGTTAGACTGTGGTCCTAACACTGCAATGGTGCATGGCTAATTGGTCAGGGTGGCAGCTCTCTGCCTTTGAGGTGAGTGGGCCAGGGAGGTATTGCTCTCTTTCTGCTTCCTCCTGGCTAGGGAATATTGGTTGCTCCCAACTTCCTCCTTCCTCCCAGGGTGGCATCACCTTTCTCTCAGGTTGGTATTGCTTTTGCTGCATCCCTCTCCCCACCTCACTTTGAGCTGAGAGAATCAGAGGGAGATTGCTCCCTACCAGACAGTGTCAGATTGAGAAATTCCCTCTGACGTTCCCTGTCTGATAACTTTGGGTCTGATGTGTGTGGCTGGGACCAGAGCGACGCTCAGGCACTTGTGTCCTAGGGTGCTGACAACAGTGCCACTACGGATGACTGTTAACTGGGGTGAGCAGGAATTGGGGTGTTTGATGGCAGAGGATTGCCTCAGTGGGTTGGTGTGTGGGAGTATGAAAGGAAAGTACTGGGCTTTGGAGAGGAGACAGTGTGAACCCAGAGGAACAGATTGTCCTTGGCTGTTGTGCCAGAGGGATAGCACAAGGAGCCTTTGCTCCCCGTGGACACACCCACACTAGGGCCAGGAACAATTGTAGGAACTGCTCCCTTCCGGCGCTCCTGGCAGCACACACCAGTCCAAAGGGGTGTGAAGGAGGCAAGGCCATGTCCACCCTCTGCATTGGCTCATGGAGGGGTCCAGGCCTGCTGTAGGGGACACCCAAAGACGGGATAGCCTGCATGCTTCCTTTATGAACTGGGGAGGGACTATGACTGCACAAGCCCTCTCCCAACTTCTCGTGGGATGGGTGACTCTTGCTTGTCCTCCTCAGGGCAGTACTTAGTTGGCACAGTTTAGCCTACAAAGAGCCAATAGGAAACAGAACCTGAGAGCAAAGGGGGGGGGGCTCGAGAAGGGGCAGGGGAATGGGCAAGGGGAGAAACAGACAACAAAGAATAGACTGAAAATAGGGCTAGAAACAAAGGGAAGTTAGGGAAGGAAAGGAAAAGGGAGAAACAGCAGGATAAGACTAACCAAATAGTCACATAACAAGCCATGGAGGAATAGCAGCTCCTTGTCAGTCACTGATAGGAGGTGCTGCCTCTCAAGGAGCCAGGGCAGGCAAAGGCAACTGCAGGAGTTGTAGGAAAAGGCCACCGTTGCCTTCCCACTCCTACCCAGATTCAGGATTCAGACAGCAAAATCAGCCTCTCCTTACAGCACCTCTCTCTCCGTCACCCACCCACCTTCCGTCCCTTCCCCCTCCTTTTTCATTCTGAGTCACTTCAGTGCTAGTGCTTCCTACAGCTCTCTACCACGTCTCCATTGCATCAGTTGGGACTTAGGCAGTTTCCAATCCTCCACCTCCTCCTCTCAGCTGCTGCCGTAGTTTAACATTTCAGTATGTGGGTTTAGAGCTCCTGCACTTCCAAAATTACCACTACACTAGTGCCTGCCTTCTTACAGTGGGGTACTGATATCTGGCCCCCCACCATGCCCTGTCTAAAGGAGCCCGGGCCTGGTAGTTAACAACAAGGTATTAAATTTCCTCCCTTCTAAAAGAACTTTCTATCTGGGCATGATCTGCTGGCCAACACCATGGAATAGATACATTTCCCCTTTCTAAAGGACCTGCAGATCAGGATATTCCAGCTGCTACCATAAGAGTTTGCTGATATTTCTTCCTTCTCAAGGAGCTCCAGATCAGGACATTCCCAATGATCTAACACAGGGCAATTGACAAACTTCCCTTTTTTAAAGGAGCGTTTAAGGGCACTGACTGCAGTTTGGAGCAAGTGAGACTGGTATGGGGAACAAGAGTTACTACTGCAGTAAGACGGCCTTCCAGGCTTGTCTGGTGCTTGATTTTCAGGATGCTACTGATTGGCGCTGACTGCCAGTGGACAAAGGCCACAAAACAGGCAACAGGTTAGCAGTTGCTGGTGCACCAGTGGATTGAGGGCATCCTTTGTTTCTGAGCTGGACTCTGTGAATGAGTTCAATATCAGCTTTCTTCCCTCCTGCCCTCCATCCACTCACGGTCTCCCAGTGTTTGTGCAGGTCCTGTGTGTCTCCTCTCAGCAGGGACAAAGCAAAGGGATGTGTGTGGGGGGCGGGGGGAGAGGGAGGGAGAGACTGACTGATTGACAAACACGGATGCAGGCTTCAGTTCTCCCCACTGGCCAAGCAGAGGAATTAAGGGTCTGTATCAAGGTAAGGAATTCCAATTCCGCCAAATCAGCAAATTAATTCTCTGGAAAAAGAGAGTGGGAGTGGGGGAAAGAGAGAGAAGAGCAAACGAAAGAGCGGGTGAGACAGAGGAAGCAGAGAGACAAACATAAGAGAGAAACAGATTCTCGCCCCCTCTACTCCCCACCTCCTTCCTTTAGGTGGGCTGAGAAATTTCAAATCAGTACTCACAGTTCCTTTCCTCCCAGCAGCTAATTCCTCTCTGTCCTTTGTCTGCTTTTGATTTTCGGCCCCTGCATTTATCTTTTGTTTGGTTCTTTGTATTGTGATTTCTTACTGCGATTTCAAAAAATCCTGTGTCAATTCTAGTGGGTATGGTTGGCTTTTTCCTGCCCCCAAGTGCCTGAAAGCTGGTGTTTTAGTGACAGCATTGAAAGAATAAAGGGCTGTTTCTTGTTTATTCTTTGCCTGACTGTGGTAGTGAGGATATTCTCCCCACATTCTGGAAGGGCAAGTACAATTTGTTGAATACCTTTGAGCTCATTAGCAAGTTTGGCCCAGGTACTGTAAACCTGCTGGCTGTCACTGGGTTATGGAGTTAGCATCCTGCAGTCAGATTTGTGTCTTTTATGGTTTTAAGTGAATTTGGTGCTGATGAAAGATTCAGCCTTGGAGACTGAGGTCCTCCCTTTATCTATGGAACAGGCATGACATGGGCAGCAACTGAGCAAAGGGACTACGTCTAGGAGAGCGTCCAAACTAAGTACACCACTACTCGATATAACATCACCTGATATAACATGAATTTGGATATAACGCAGTAAAGCAGTGCTCTGGGGGAGCGGTGCTGCGCACTCTGGTGGATCAAAGCAAGTTCAATATAACATGGTTTCACCTATAACGCAGTAAGATTTTTTGGCTCCCAAGGACAGCATTATATCGAGTTAGAGGTGTACTTGATCTTCAGCTCCCTGTAAGATCACTGCACTGCTGTCCTTTAATGCTACCCTCAGGGACAGCTGTAGACATTTTGCTGCCCCAAGCATGGCAGGCAGGCTGCCTTCGGCGGCTGGTCCACTGGTCCCGCAGCTTCGGCGGACCTCCCGCAGGCACGCCTGCAGGAGGTCCGCCGAAGCTGCGGGACCAGCGGACCCTCCACAGGTATGCCTGCGGGAGATCTGCCGAAGCTGCGGACCAGCAGACCCTCCGCAGGCAAGCCGCTGAAGGCAGCCTGCCTGCCGCCCTCAAGACGACTGACAGAGCGCCCCCAGTCGCTTGCCGCCCCAAGCACGCGCTTGGCGTGCTGGTGCTTGGAGCCGCCCTGGGCTACCCTACAAGGACAGTGGAGGATTCCCCTAACATGGAGGAATCCTTGGATGGTATAAAGCCACCATTAGCTGGCTTTATTCCTTCTGCTTCTCCAAACCCAGCTGGGTGGGTGTGCTAGGGCTGGAGGGGGCAGTGCTGGATTGGCCCTAAGGGAACTGCTCTAGCTGCTGTAAGTTAGAACAGCACTCTAGCCAGCTTTGCCTTCCCCCACTCAGCTGTGCCAAGCATGAGCTAGGTGCAGCTGGGTACTGACCTGTGTACATTTTCTTATCTATTATTCCCAATGGGTTGCATGTGAGTGGTGCTAGCACTGGTGGAAAATGCTAGTGCACTCTAGAGCTCTGTCAGAATAGCAGTCGTGGATGGCCTATTCAGTTCTCAGGCTCCTGGTTGGCACTAACATTTACTGGCAATTCTGAAAGTGGTTTCTGTGATGTAGGGTTGCCAACATTGTGTTTCAGAAACAAGGGACTGTTTTCTTAGCACCCTTACCCCTCCCTCTTCCTGATATTATCATTATTAATAATAATAATTAATAATAAGCACCACTCACCTACATTCATCCAGGGTATTTCTTGCTGCTTTTTGCAACACTCAGAAACTCCCAATCTTGCTGCACAGAGATGAAAAAATAAAGGACATCCGTTGTAATAAGGGACTGTTGGGAACACTACTGTGATGGTGAGCTGAGACCACATAGCAGATGCCATGAAACTACTATAAGATGGTAGTGACTTTCAGTCAGTAATGGGATGGGTGGTATCTGATCCCGTGAGTAGACCTGTATTAATATTTTACTTCAACATATAACTGTGGGTTTGAGGAAGATAACAAAGGAACAGCAGCGTGAAGTAATCAGGAGTGAATGTCACATGATTCTGAGAGTTTAATAAGGTGGGTGAATTATTGATGAGAGGGTGACCCCTGTTGGATCCCTGACTCTTGTAAAAGGCCTGGGATAATCCCAAACATTGCAGGGATTGTTCAACCTTGTGCTGCAGTGCAACCCTCCAGTTAAGTCAAGAGCATGGAGTATCTATGGAGCCACATCAGAGTGAATGGGAAAGATCAAGGAAAGGCCAGGTCTACTGCCATTTGTTAGATCCAGATTAGATTCTAGGCCGAGTGATTTCATAGTGGGGTTCCATGGACTGGGTCTCATGATTTACACAGTTTGTGCCTTCTTCTGCCCACCTTTCCTTCTTTAGCTTGTGAGTTTAGGGGTGATTTGGGTGTGGCTCTCACTTTGTCCATGGAATAGATACAGCAGCAATACATGCTTCCCCACACTACTCCACCAGTGTACCTCAGATCTGGCCTGGAGGGTCACCTCTAGAGCTAAAAGTATTGTTCAGTCTCTATGGCCTATTCAAACTTTGGTCTCTTGCTAACTAACAAGGTTGACAATTATTGCCCATAGTAAGAACACCAGTCCACTGGGGAGCGGATGGGGGCCACAGTTCATTTCTCGTAAGTCACTGTTGTGGAAAAATTACCACATGTTGTGTTTGGATCAGAACAGCCCTAAAGCTCCTTTACAATCCAGCTGCTCTGCTCTAATACAGGAACACAGAAGCTTATATAGATTAAAACCACATCTAGTAAGGCACACTTCCTCATTAATACTTCTTCTTTATTAGGAATACAGCAAAAACAAGCTTTTCCTGTTATTCACAGCTTGTTTTTCTGATGCTTATATTTCTTAAGATTTGCTGTTGTAATTGTGTCACTTGTAATTTTTCTTTTTCTTTCTCCTGCTGCCCTTTGACCATGTACACACAGTCTGACCAGACTTTAGCACGTACATAGTTTTCTTGACCAGAGTTTAGGGCTACTAAATTTTCCTTTACAGTCACGTACCAGCCACCAATCAGATAGCAATGACTTTTGGAAGGTACTTAATTGGACTGGATTCAAACCAGCAATTAAGAGGTGAAAGTCTCTATATAACATTCCAAATCCCTTTAGTTATGTACTCACTGGCTCTCATCTTCTTTACACATAGAATTTTAAGGCCAGAAGGGACCATTGTGCTCATCTAGTCTGATCTGCACATTGCAGGCCACAGAAACTCATCCACCCACTCCTGTAATACACACCTAGCCTGTGGCTGAGTTACTGAAGGCCTCAAATCATGATTTAAAGACGTCAAGTTACAGAGAGTTCACCATTTACACTAGTGCACACCAGTAGGTGACCCATGCCCCAGGATGCAGAGGAAGGTGAAAAAAAACACCAGGGTCTTTGTCAAGCTGACTTGGGAAAAATTCTTCCTAATCCCAAATATGGCCGCAGTTTGACCCTGAACATGTGGGTGACACCCACCAGCCAGATACCTGGAAAAAAATTCTCTGTAGTAACTCAGAGCCCTCCCCATCTAGTGTCTCATCTTCGGCCCTTGAAGATATTTGCTAATAGCAGTTGCAGGCCATATGCCATTGTAAGTAATCTCATTATAATATCCCCTCCATTAACCTATCAAGCTCAGTCTTGAAACCAGTTAAGTTTTTTATCCTCACTGCTCGCCTTGCAAGGCTGTTCGAGAACTTCACTCCTCTGATGATTAGAAACTCTTATCTAATTTCAGACATAAATTTATTGATGGCCAGTTTATATCCATTTGTTCTTGTGCCAACATTGGCCCTTAACTTAAATAATTCCTCTTCCTCCCTGGTGTTTATCCCTCTGATGTATTTGTAGAGAGCAATTATATCTCCCCTCAGCCTTCATTCTGTTAGGCTAAATAAGCCAAGCTCCTTAAGTCTCCCCTCATAAGGTAGGTTTTCCATTCCTCTGAACATCCTAGTAGCTCTTCTCTGTATCAGTTCCAATTTGAATTCATCTTCCTTAAACATTATTCCAGATGATGCCTTATCAGTGCCTTGTATAATGGTAATAATGCTCCTCTATTTCTACTGGAAATACACCCTAATACATTTTAGGCTTACATTAGCCTTTTTCACAGCTCAGAGTTATTCTGTGATCAACCAGTACACCAAGGTCTTTCTCATCATCTGTTGCTTCAAAATGAATCATCCCGTACTTATAGCAAAAATTCTTGTGGTTAGTCCCTAAGTGCGTGATCTTGCACTTTGCACTATTAAATTTCACCCCATTTCTATTACTCAAGTTTTCACGGTTGTTCAAATCTTCTTGCATGATATTCTGGTCCTTCTCTTTGTTGGCAGTACCTACCAACTTTATGCTATTTGCAAATTTTATTTGCACACTCCCACTTTTTGTGCCAAGGTCAGTAATGACAATGTTAAATAAAATTGGTCCCAAGACTGATCTTTGAGGAATTCCACTAGTAACCTCCCTTCAGCCTGACAGTTCACCTTTCAGCATGACTCATTGTAGTCTCCCCTTCAACCAGTTCCTTAACCACCTTTTGATTCTCATATTCATCTGCATCTTCTCCAGTGTAACTAATATTTCCCATGTGGAGCTGTATCAAATGCTTTATTAAAATTCAGGTTATCTTCTCAGAGAAAGAGCTCAGGTTGTCTGGCACTATTTGCCTTTTGTAACACCATGTTGTATATGATCTCAATTAATGTTTACCTCTATGTCCTTAACTACTCTCTCTTTCAACATTTGTTCTAAAACCTTGCACACATTTGAGATCAAACTAACTGGCTTATAATTTCCCAGTTCACTTTCCCCCGTTTCTTAAATATAGGAATTATATTTGCAAACCTCCAGTCATAGGGTATGACAGATTCCTTAAAAATCCTTGCTGTTGAGCTTGCAATTTCATGTGCCAATTCCTTTAATATTGTTGGATGGAGATTATCCAGGCCCTCAGTTTGGTCTCATTAAGCAGTTTGTGTTTGGCTTCCATCTTAGATGTGGTAATTTATACTTCCATATCCTTTTTCCCACTAACCACCCTGCTACTGTCAACAAGCTCCTCGTTAACATTATTAAAAACAGAGGAAAAGTATTTGTTTAAGTGTTAGGACATACTTAGATTGTCTTTAATGTCCATGCCATCCTCAGTGCTTAGCATCCTGCTTCCTCTTTCCTTGTTTTCTTTTTATTTATATGTCTAAAGAACCGTTTACTATTGGTTTGAATTTCCTTTGCAAGATCCCACTCTGCTTGGCTTTTGGCAGTTCTCACATTTTCCCTATACTTTCTGACCTCCAAGAGGTAGCTTTCCTTGCTGATCCATCCCTTCTTCCATTCCTTGTAGGCTTTCTCATAACTTCTTTGAGATGCTTATTTTATCCAGTTTGGTCTGCATTCCTTTCCTACGAATTGTTTCCCTTTGCTTGGGAATGCAGGCTCCAGATAGTTTCTGAATTTTTGACTTAAAACAATTCCAAGCCTCTGCCTCCTTTGCATTCTGATCCTTTAATTGTTCAGTCCAGTCCACTTCCCTAATTCATTCCCTTCATTTTGTAAAGTTTGCCCTTTGAAATTAAGGACCCTAGCTGCAGACTTACTTTTGTTTATCCTTCCATTTAGTTTAAACTGAATTAACTCATGATCACTCAAACCAAGGCTGTCCTCTACAACCAGTTCTTCTATGAGGTCCTCGCTACTTATCGACACCAAATCTAAAATGACATCACCTTTTGTTGGTTTGGTGACTATTTGGTGAAGAAATCTGACGGTTTTAACATACAGGAATACCAGGGCCTTACCATTATTAGTAGCAGTTGTCCTCCAATCTGTACTGGGAAGTTAAAGTCTCCCATAATCACACAATCCTCAGTAGTATTTATTTCATTAAAAATATTAAAGAGGTATCTCTCTATATCCAAATCGGATCCTTGGGATTTGTAGCAGATCCCAAGCACTATCCTAGTGGAGCCCCTGTTTCCTTTCTTCTCCAAAGTGATTGTGACCCAAACAGATTCCATCACTTCTACTTTCTTTATGATCTACCTTGTCATTAATATACAAGGCTACTTCACCACTGTTAGCTTCATTTCTGGCTTTCCTAAACAGCATATACCCTTCAATACCTGTATTGCAGTTATACCGACTGTTCCACCATGTTTCTATTATCCCTATGATTTCCAGTTCCTTCATTTTGTTGCCCTGGCTTCTTGCATTGGTGTACAGTCATCCTAGGTCAGGGATTCTCAGACTGTGAGTCAGGACCCCTCAGGGGGTCGTGAGGTTCTTACATCGGGGGTCATGAGCTGTCAGCCTCCATCCCAAACCCCGCTTTGTCTCCAGCATTTATAATTGTGTTAAATATATTAAAAGTGTTTTTAATTTGTAAGGAGGGGTCACACTCAGAGGCTTTCTATGTGAAAGGGGTCACCAGTACAAAAGTCTGAGAACCATTGTCCTAGCTGTTTCTGCTTGGCTTCACTCAGATTCTCACCCAGGTACAGTCATTTTACTGCCAGTGTCACCTACCTGACAATTGCTGTCAGTGGTATTGTCACTATCTTTCCTCTTGATGTCCATTTCCTTACCCTCTGTTGTTCTTTTCTCCATTGTTGTATCCTCTCTTGATTTTCCTCCTGTTCAATATTAGAATCAGACATGGAGATTACTTGAGCGTCTCCCCCAAATTACTAGTTCAAAGCTCTTTTAATCAGTTGTGCTAACCTCCCAGAAATCTGTTTCCCCGCTACTCAGGCAGAGTCCATCCCATGAGAAACAGTCCTCTGTCCGTGAATGCCTCCCAGTGGTCGAACATCCCATAGCCCTTCTCACAGCACCATTGCCTGAGCCATCTGTTGATCATCATAAACTTTCATCTAATCCACTTTCCTTCTCTCAAAACTCAGGTTCCTGGGTCTCCTGAATTAAAATTTTTACAGAGATTTTCCATGTAGTTCAGAGTCCAAGGACTCCTGATTTCAAACATACATAATCATCTTTCTCTCATATATACAAAGTTATGTAAAACCAAGGAATGCTGGTTCTATGGTTTCATAGCATTAGCCATACTAGATCAGACAATTGGTGGTGTGAGCCTTATAAGTACCTAGACAGACCTCTGTGCATGATCACCTGGTGACCTTAAGAATAAAGTTCATTTTATTCTTTCATCAGTTTGGACTAATCTCCTGTTTTACAATAAATGACTGCTAAATGGACGCAGCCAGGACCCTCTTAAATTCTGCTGATGTATTTGATTTAATCATTGCTTGCAAATGTAAGTGCCTCAGATTACCTTTATATTATGTAATCATTTCCTGTAAATTTTCTTTCATCACTATGAAATTTACGGTCATTACTTGTGTCTATTGCAGATTGCGTAGTACAGGAGTGAGTAAATGCAGTACATAATTTAGAACCCTAGAGGGAGCTTAGAAAGGAATCAGCAGGAAAAGAGGAAAAGTTTTCAACTAGCAATAATCACGCCTCGGATTAACCTCATTGGCTATGATACTGCCCCAAACATAGAAAAATTCAGTCCCTCTCTAATCCTAGTTGTATTAAACTAGATGAAGAGGACACAATCAGTCACTCATAACTAAACCTTTCATCATTTTTAAAGCCTCCATCATGTTTCTTGTTGCCCTTCTCTCTCAACATCTCAGGTTTCTGTACTTCACCCTCATATACGCACATGACGTACTTTCTTTCCTCATGATTCTTTCAAGTTCAGCCACATTTCTTGGAGGTGAGGAAACTTAAACTGGTAGCTGCATCTGGATTATTGCTGCACCATTGATTTATATGAAGTCACCATCATGTTTTCACTTTGTTTTAATGGAACCTAGCAATCGGATATCTTTTTCTGATGGCTACTGCTGAAGCAGAAGCAGCATAATGAGTGAACAGATTCAGATTTTTTAGCAGAAAAAATAACAGGTTTAAAATTCCCAGTTCCACTCTGTGTGTGTGTGTGTGTGTGTGTGTGTGTGTGTGTGTGTGTGTGTGTGTGTGTGTGTGTGTATTAGGGTTTAACTAGAACTAGTGTTTCCATTGCTCCAGCTTCTCCACCTAATGCTACATTGCTCTTTCTGAACATCATCACTGGGCACTGAATCTTAAAGAATATAATAAAGCAAGTGGATAAGAGTGCTTCTGGACTCCTTGTTGTTTTTGTGGATACAGACTAACATGGCTATCCCCTGATACTTGTTGCATGGAAGAGGCCAAGTTGCTCATCATATGCTTCCTGTACACTGTCTGATGGAAACAGAACCCTATACTGTATTGTCCCAGACATTCCCACTCTGTTTTCCCTTACGTGGACCTCCAGAAGGGCATGCGGGTGGTTGGTCAGATGAGAGTTTGCTAAAGCTCTGCTAATCATTTATTAAAGCAGTCCCTGGCTTGCCCAAGCCCTTAATCTCATTAACAGGAAAGTGGGCTATGCAGGGAAAGGACTTTACCATATAGAATTCACTGAAAGTAACTGTGTTTGCTAAGCAAATACTTCATTCACAAGGGAAAGATTTAAATACCCACCATTTCTGCAGAGTCACTGTTTTATCAGCTGAGCTGCAGCAACATGATGGGTCATCTGGTTAGCTAATTTAACACACTGTGTGGGGTGCAGATAGTGTGGAGTCATGCATATTACTTCCTATGGCAGGTTTGTTACAGAGCACTGGGCTGGGGAAGGTATTGAGAATGGGAAATAGGGCCTTTAATCCATAGGTGGCTGGTTCAAATCCAGTCTAAAGCAGAAGTAGTTGCTATTTGTTACTAGATCTCATGGGTTTTGGTGTCCAAGTGAAATAAGTTGTGGGTCTCAGTCCCAGCTCCTAGCAGACAATTATCTCTGTCCCTCAGAACTGGCATTAATAGGCTTCTATGTTGCAATCTCTTCACAATCCAGTGACTGAATTGGTTCTGTACACTGTGCCTTGCTAACTTCTTCAAAAAGAAAAGTCACAACATTAGTCCAAGACTCTCCATTCCTCAGTCCCTTTGCTTCTGCTCTGAATTCTGAGATCTCTGCTTATTTTCTGCTTCTAACCTTTCAAACTGCCTCCTGTGGCTGCATCCCTTCACACCTACTATGTCCCTGGCTGACTCTCCTTTATCTTTAATTGGTCTTTCCTCTGCCT
The DNA here is from genome assembly GCF_007399415.2 of Gopherus evgoodei. Classification (NCBI taxonomy): domain Eukaryota; kingdom Metazoa; phylum Chordata; order Testudines; family Testudinidae; genus Gopherus; species Gopherus evgoodei. The sequence continues at coordinate 190,102,307 of NC_044322.1, read as the reverse complement.
CATTGTCCTCTCCCTTCAGGCACACTCTTGTTTCTCCATCTTAAAGAAACCTTCCTTCATTCTAATATCATTCTATAATTACTACCTTAGCTCCCACCTCCAAGATCTTTGAGTACCCTTGCTGACTTCATTCTTCTCCTCCATATCTCTCCCTTGATTTCTTGCAGTCTGGTTTCTACCCTCTTCACACTGCAAAATGAGCCTTAATTGGGGTCACTAAGGACTACCTTCCAGCTAATTTAACCATTCTGTACCTTAGATCTCATTTCCTCCTACTCACCCTTACACTTCCTGTGTTCATCCCAATGCTTCTCCTCTCTTTGCCTCCTTTTCCCCCAGTCATGGGCACCAGCCATTGCGGGAGGCTAGCCCCCAGCCCCTCCCCTTCTGCCCTTCTCACTTTAAACTACCAAAAAAGAAGGGTGCATCAGCAGTCACACATGTAATTCACTCCCATGTGTCTGCTGTGAGGTCCAATATGTCAGGCGGGGACGCAGCTCTCCTGTCAGCTGGCAGATAAATCGAATGTTAGATACTGAATGACACCTATTTCCATGAAGTGCAAAAGCCTAAGAACTCTAGCCACTATCCTTTGCTCCTCCCACATAGAGAGAATTTGCTTAGTGTCCAGACTGCACTTCAGTTGCAGCAAGAGTTGTATGATCTGGATTCATATCTATTGTGTCTCAGTATGGGTGTGGGACTGTGTTATGCACATTACAAGGAGCCAGATTCTGCTGTGAGTTATGCTGGAGTTAAATTTGGGTAATTCCATTGAAATCAATGGAGTTACTCTGGATTTGCACTGATTTGAGTGAGATCAGAATCTGGCCCACTTACTGAATGTCTTTAGTTCATGGAGTATCCTTATCCATAAAGTACCTAGTCCTTTACAAGTGCCTAATATGCCCGCCCCGCTCATCCACTTTCTTTTTTAATATCAAAACTAAACTCACATAATCCTAATGTTCTCTCGTACTTGGATCTTCCTCAATGGGTGGACAGAAACTGCTTGTAAATTCACCTACAATAATAAAGGCAGTTGTCCAGTTCTGTCCTCATCCTAGTGCGGCTGTTGTTATTATTTGTATAAGCTGTAGTGCCTAGGGACCCCAGTTGTGGTGAGGACCCCATTGTACTAGGCACTGTACAAATACAGAACAAAAATGTGGTTCCTGCCCCAAAGATGTTACATTTGACCCTTGAGCCAAATTCTGGGGGGTCTTATTCCTACTCCCCAAACATCCTTGTTAATATATCTTGAGGGAAATTCCACCCCAGCACCTAAAATCTGATGGTCATTATAAGTCAATGTGAGAATGACACCACTGTAAAACATCTAATCCCACCTGTGCCCAGAGCATGTTGTCCGTACCACTCTGGGGGATGACACCAATGTTTTTGTTTTGTAGCACTTGCTGAGGGACTGCAAGTCACAGTGCCTGAAAAGAAGAAGGTTGCTATGCTGTTTCAGCCTGCCCTGCTTCGCTGCCACTTTTCTACTTCCTCCACCCAGCCAGCTGTGGTGCAATGGAGATTTAAATCCTATTGCCAGGACCGCACGGCAGAAGCTTTGGGTCTGACCCTCTCAGGGATACAAGCGGTGAGCAAAAGGAACCTGGAGTGGGATCCCTACCTGGACTGCGTGGACAGCAGAAGGACGGTCCGTGTCGTAGCCTCCAAGCAGGGATCCGCAGTCACAATAGGAGACTTCTATAAGGAAAGAGATGTCACCATTGTCCATGGTAATGCCCCTCTAGCTGCTTTAGTATTGTTTAGAATCATTCCTTGGCAATTATGAATACTGAAGGCTGTTGGAGATTGTTTAGTTAACTCCACCTGGGGCAAGGGTATTAATTATTATTTTTTGCATAATCCTAGTGCCTGGGGACCCTAGTCATGTACCAGGACCCGATGGTACAAGTTCATTCTTAGACAATGGACTCTATCAACTAAATCTGACCCAGAAAGGGGAGTTTAAACTCATTCCTCCTGGACTTTCAACATGCTCCACAAAAGGGCTCTAATCCTGACCCGGAGGGATTACTTTCTCCTGGGTCAACAGGGGTGTTCTGTTTCCATGTTCATTTAGTTCTGGGCCTCTCCACGCTGCTTCCACCAATGGGCCCAAACACTGACTTGGTGGTGCCAGCTTCTTCTGTGGTAGAGAATGGAGAGTGCAGTCTCCATGGCTGGGCTTTCCCCCTCACGAATCTTCCTATCCTTTGGAACAGACCTCTCCTCCTGCCCTGCCAACATGGAGGAGTAATTCTGCATCTCATGTTCTTTCAACTCTGGGCTTCATCACCTACTCCAATAGGGACCTAAACCCACTCCCGCTTCAAGAGGGAGAAAAGGAAGAGATTTAAGCTGTGTGAAGTCAACTGGTGGGAGCTGAGACTTCCCTTAATCTTTTGCGGGAAGAGGCCATGTGAGACTAGGACTCCTTAATACATGTCATCCTCTCTAATTCAACAAGCCAGCTAGCTGGTAGGGGTTACTAGCTCCTTGCTCCCTGGTGTGGAGGAAACATTCTCACCTCTTGGAGGGGAGGGAATATTTTACTTTGTTTTCTAGTGATGCCTTTGGGAGATGGTTGATGTGTTCCAGAGGAAATAGCATCCAAACCCCGTTTGCCCTGCAGGAGTACTGTCAAAACACTGGGCCATTGCCAGTAGGGAGGGCAAAAGGAAGGAGAGTTAGTGGTTTGCCCAAGGGCTCCATCCTCTGCCTTGCACTGTCTTTGTGGGCCTTGCCTGTGGTGTTTCTCCAACTCCCCATTCAATACCCTTACTGAGCTACATCTGTTTTCAGAGTAATAGGCTTGTGTTACTCTCTTAGGGTCCAATCCCATCTCCCGCTGGAATTAATGGGGAGTTGTATCGGTCCCTTAATCTACAGCTAGAGGCTTGACCTGTCACGCAGCACTAGCTAAGGATGTAATCCCCGCAAACCACCAGGGAACAAAAATCTACTCCCGTCAGTGACAGCTCCCAGGGGGTTGCACTTGGAGTGGGGGCCAGTGTTTTCAACCCTTCACTTCTTGAGGGGGCTGGGGAATGGCCCCACCCTCTGCATTTTTTGTTTTTCAGATGCAGACCTCCATATTGGGAAGCTGATGTGGGGGGACAGTGGGCTCTATTACTGTCTGATCATCACCCCTGACGACTTGGAGGGCAAGAATGAGGAATCAGTGGAGCTGCTGGTTCTGGGTGAGCCATGTTTCACAATTTGCTTCTTTCCCAGTGGAAAGCTCTCATGCTCCGTCTCCTGCTGAGTATGTTTATGTAGTATAATGTGAGGGCAGCATATGTATATATATTACATTGCCTGGGTCTGATTCTCCCCTGCCCCCCACCTTGGGCAGTCATTTGTATGTGGAGAAAGTGGGTGTCAAACACTGCCAAACCAGAACGGGAATATTTCACATCCACATCGTCTCACTTGGCACATGGGCAAGTGGCTACCTAAGGGGCAGGGCAGTGGAGAATCTGGCCCCCATATTTAAGATTTAAAGTGATAAAATGCTAGCAAATAAAAAATATGAGATTGTGTCTTTTTAAAATACACATTAAATAGATCCCAAATGCACTGTTTTTTGCTGCACTGAGATCTGTAATGGGGGTGGGCAGCCCCTAATGTTCTCCCAGGTTGTCTGGAAGCTCATCCCTGAAGAAGAATTGAGAGGGCACCAGTTTTTGCTATAAGGACTTGTCTATATGGGAGATTTTTCCAGTTATACCAATATAATTATATCACTATAGTTCAACTTCTGTAGTTACACTTGGTACACTTCCTCATGTGGACACATTTATTCTGGAATAAAAATGGGCTTTTCTGGTTTAACTGAAACTGTTTCCAAAGCAACATATTGGGGAAAGGCCCCTGTCTGATAGACAGCCAGCCAGCCTAGTGATCAGGCAGTGGCTCTGTGGTTCTTTCTGGCCCGATCGTTCTACAGCAGGCCCCATCTAGGAAGGCCACTCATCCAGTTTTATACTGGACAGTCCTCTTTTTGGCTGGTTTGTCCTCTGTTCAATACTGGGACAATACCGGAGTTGTTTTTGTCTGGTATTGGACAAGGGACTCTATTTTGAAGAGCATGCCACTCCGCTCGCAGCAGCACAGGGCGCTCTTCTGAATAGAGTCCCCTGTGCAGTGTGACCTCTCACGCACCATGTGTACAAGGTCACGCAAGCAAGGGTGGACCCACACCATTCCCGGAAGCACCAGAATGTCTGGTATTCCAGGAACATGTGAATTCATAGGCGCCGACTTCCCGTCTGCCCGTGGGTATTCGGCTCCCCGGCCCCATCCCTGCACCGCCTCTTACTGCTCCAGCACCGCCCTCGCCCCACCCCCATTCCACCCCTTCCCCAAAGTCCCACCCCCCCGCCTTTTCCCACCCCAGCCCTGCCCCCTTCCTGCTCCCATTCCACTCCCTTCCCCCAAGTCCTCACCCCTGCCCTCCCTCTTCTCCGTCTCCTCCCCTGAGCACATCGCGTCCCTGCTCCTTCCCCTCCCTCCTGGAAAGTCCTAAGTGCTGCCAAACAGCTGTTAGGCAGCTGGGGCGGGGAGCGCTGGGAGGAAGTGGGAGGAGTGGGGATGTGGCGCACCAGGGAGAAGTAAGTGAAGAGGGGGAGCTTGGCTGCCGGTGGGTATGGAGCACCCGCTAATTTTTTCCCAGGGGGCTCCAGCCCCTACACACCCACGGAGTCGGCACCTGTGTGTGAGTGGCCACGTTAGCCCCAATTGGGTCATATGTGGCAGGTCTCAATCTCTCTCCGGAAAGTCCCTTCCACTCCCCTTAGAGTTTTGTCATCTGAGAGGTGCAGAGGTGCCAGGTAAGGAGACCTGGCCCATCCACTCCACCAGGTCCTGACTCAAGAGAGGCATTACAGTGTCCAGACCACTGTTTGGTCCATGTCCAGATATACTCCACACAGGTCACTTCTGCTTAGTCTGCCAGTGGAACATTGCCCAGTTCTTCAAAGCCTCTTGTGAGTTTTCAACTCCCAAAGAGAAGGGGGGCCTGGATCACTGCTCCCAGAGTGCCCTTAACGGTGCTGGAGCCATTCATCTCATAGCTCCAGGCATCAGTCTCACTTCCTGATACAGCCTGTATCCATAGGCAGTAGGTTATATTCTTTTTTGGTGCCCGAGCTCCAGCAATATTCAGGGCTGGGGGCTCTGCTCCACCAATATTTGGAGCTGGGTCTCTCCCCTGGCCCTACCTCGAGCGGGCCCCGGCCCCCGTGGGTCTCCTCCCTGTCCCGCCACTTCCCTGTCTGGAAGAAATTGGCTCACGCATCTCCCGTGCCTGCTTGTGCTGCCCGTGTAGCACATTCCACCTAATCCTCTGCCTCAGCCCTGAGCCCCCTCCTGCATCATGAACCTCTCAGCCCCAGCCAGATCCCTCATCCCCCTGCACCCTAATCCTCTGCCCCAGCCCTGAGCCCCCTCCTGCATCATGAACCCCTCATCCTCAGTCCCAGCCGGAGCCCTCATCCCCCCACACCCTAATCCTCTGCCCCAGCCCTGAGCCCCCTCCTGCATCATGAACCCCTCATCCTCAGCCCCAACCCTCATCCCCCTGCACCCTAATCCTCTGCCTCAGCCCTGAGCCCCATCCCACACTCCAAACCCCTGACCCTCAGCCCCACACCCTCACCCTGCTCCCCTTCCTATCCTCAAAATCCTTCCCAGAGCGTGCACCCCCTCACCCTTCCCACATACCCCTCCTGCCCCCAAACTCCCTCTGAGAGCCTGCACCCACTCCCTCTTCCCACACACCTCTTCCTGCCCTCAAACTCTCTCCCAAAGCCTGCACCCTCTCCCTTTGCACCCCCTCCCACCTCCAAACTCCATCCCAGAGCCTGCACCTCTCACCTCCTCCTGCACACCCACCCCCTGCCCCAGCCCAGAACCTGCACCCAGCTCCCAAATTCCATTCCAGAATCTGCACCCTGGACCCCTCCTGCACCCTAATCCCCAGCCCAGGACCTGCACCCCAGACCTCCCCCCAACGCCCCTCCCAGAGCCTTAGGCAGGTGGGGGGCGGAGTTTGGTGGGGCGGGTTCTGGGCACCACCAAAATTTCTACAAACCTGCCACCCATGCCTGTATCTCCTTTCTCTGGGCCACCCACGTCCTTTTAAACTATCTGTCCCCCTGGAGCATGCCCTACAGCTGCTGAGGGGTGGGGCCTCTCTAGCCCAGTACTATCCTATCCTTTCCCCTGGTTTAGTAAACTCCAGCATAGTCACTCTTGTACCTTAATAAGAATGTCCACATGGGGGTTTATACCAGTATAATCAAGGAAAACAATATTTTAAACATCAGCCCAAACCAACTTTTTTCTCTTAAAGCGTGAGCCATAGTTTGCCTAAATTAATCCCCTAGAAATACATCAGCCCAAACCAACTTTTTTCTCTTAAAGCATGAGCCACAGTTTGCCTAAATTAATCCCCTAGAAATCAGAAGTTAAAACCTGAAATCAGAGAAGTGGCAGGTGATGAGGGCATAGTCCCTCTGGAGAAATATTACCTTCCTTAATATGTATGTTGTATATTGATATATTGCTACTGTGGTGAAGGTCATATTAAAACACATGGATAGATAACTTGTGTAGAGGCTGTACATGCACACACTAGAACATATATGTTGGCCTGCTGGGTCAGATGAGTATTTAGATGACATCTAAAAAGAGGACAGTGTAGCAAGTGATAGTGCTGGAGGAAAAATACTCAACCAATATGGAAGATAAGCATAGTGATGTATTTTAATGCACGCCAAAGCCCACCTACAGACATGAGGTGGACAGTGGGCTCTTGGGCAAGGGATATCAGCATTAACCACTGGCACATCCATGTCCAGTTCCATGGCACTATCATGCACCATGTACTTGACACAAGCCAGAACCCCAGATCTGAACACTTCTGAACTTTGGTCTGTTCTAAATCAGGGGTAGGCAACCTATGGCATGTGTGCTGAAGGCAGTACACGAGCTGATTTTCAGTGGCACTCACACTGCCCAGGTCCTGGCCACCGGTCCGGAGGGCTCTGCATTTTAATTTAATTTAAAATGAAGCTTCATAAATATTTTTAAAACCTTATTTGTTTTACATACAACAATAGTTTAGTTATATATTATAGATTTATAGAAAGAGACCTTCTAAAAACGTTAAAGTGTATTACCGGCACTCGAAACCTTAAATTAGAGTGAATAAATGAAGACTTGGCACACCACTTCTGAAAGGTTGCCGACCCCTGCTAAAAATCCAGGTCTGGATCCAGACTTTTCAGTTTAGGCCCATCTATGCCAGATACTAGCCATGGGTGTTATTATGTGATGCCAACATGGATATTGTTACGTGGTATTTAACTGTGCCTCATCCTCACACCCCAAAGGCACCTAGCTGGCCACCAAATCTCAGTATCATAATAAATAATAATAATAATAATATAATTAAGAATACCTAGCTCTGATATTGCACTTTTCATCAGTAGATCTCAAAGCACTTTGCCAAGGAGGTCAGTTTCATTAGTCCCATTTTACAAATGAGGAAACTGAGGCACAGAGAGGGGAAGTGACTTGCCCAAGGTCACACAGCAGGACTGTGGCAGAGCCTAGAATAAAACCCAGTCTCCTGAGTCCAAGTCCAGTGGTCTATCCACCTGGTTGCACTGTTTTTCAGATACCATGGTGAAGCAGTGTGCTACCATGGAGACAGGAGAAGGCTAAATAAATGGATGTTGCTTCAAATCTTGGGACCTGTGTATAAAAGATTATATGGGGAAAAGAGCCTTGTCCTGCTGTACTGTCTGTCAGGGGTGCCTGTGTGCCCCAGGCTGGCAGTAGTGTTCCACAGTGAGAGTCAAGAACTCCTCTGCCTAGTGACTATAGTTCCCAACAGTGGGTAGCGGAACCTTGGCCCACCCTACTCCACTGGTTCTGACCCAGTGTCTTTCAAAGCCATAGGCCATATATATGGCCTAGGGTCTGGTATCATTATGTGCTCCCTGGGTCATTTCCTACCACTGTTTCCTGAACCACCGTCAGTGTCACAACTCTGTCTCGGGATCCCTTCTGGCTTTCTCCCAGGTTCATCTCTGGGGCCCCTTCCCCTGTTGGCAGCAAGTCATTGTCCTCAGTTCCTGCGGTCAGTGGGCTTGGCTAGGAGGCCCGGTTCTGGCAGCTTCTTGGCAGAATGCCGCTGCAGCCAACTGCTGTCCTCCTTGGTCAGCCCAGACTAGGCTGAGCTGCTCCCTTTTGAATGCTCCCGTCACTGGGGGCATGCCTAAGGGGGCTGACTTCTTGCGTCCAGACTAGCTGCTTAACCCTCAGCTCACCAGTGCGGAGTTAATACATCCTGTCACACTGCCCTAGTCCTTTGTGCTTTTACTGGGAAGGAACTTGCAGCTCGGGCAGCTTGTTTCCTGTAGCTGCACTTTGTCTGTTTGTGTGCAGCACTTGCACATCAGGAGAGTGCACTTCAATGGGTTCTCCAAGAGCATGAGAGCAGTCTTGTTCTGGGTGTACTTTGGTCTGCTTCGTAGGCTGGTTGGAGCAGCTTGCATTCACCTCCTCTCCTGGGTGTTGGTCATCAGACAGAATGATCAAGCCCGTTAGTTATATGTATCAGTGACACCCCAATTATCTTCCCTTCTCCCTGTCTCCTTGTCCTTCCAGGTCTTCTTATTCTTTTTCCTGTCTCTCTTTCTCTTGCTCTCAATATGGTGGTGACTGAAAGCAAGACAGTGCCCTTTGATGCAGGAGATAGGCAGCTAGCAATAAAGAAATACCATTTTTTAATATTCTGGAACTCTCTGGGATATTCTGATTCCATCCCACTTCTCTTATGGATATTAGTGAATTGCAAGGACAGACTGAATATAAATGTAGATTTGAGAACTTCTGCAGTCTTAGGGGATGCTCAATGAGATATTTTTGTTTGCTGTTTGCTGATCAGATGAAAGGCTGACTCCCTATTGGGAGCAGCTGAAACAGTAAAGAGATAATGTCTGAGAGAGTTTGAGTTTCCTGTCATGCACAGGATCTACTCCCTATTGACATTTCCTTTTAAAGTACACTGTACATTGTTTATTTTGGGGGTCACTGCATCTTTTAAAACATTGGTTGGAGGTTGTGAGTGGAGCAGGAGTTCTACCTCTTTATCATATCAATCGATGAAACTGGAAATTGGGGAGGGCAGAATAAGAGAGGAAACCAATGAGTGCTTAAGAGGAAATAGGAGAAATTTCTCAGATTTGAAACTCAGAAGTAGGAAGTATGCAGGTTAAAGGGAGGATGCTGCTTGACAAGATAATTTGACATCAATAACAACTTGGAAGATTTGGGAGGCGGCAAAAATACAGTGATATTTACATAGTTAAGGGCAGAAGGTCCCAAACTTTGCCCAAACAAGGACTTCATTAGCAACCTCAGGAGCTCAGGAGCTTCTTCTACTATAATTTGAATAAAATGGGGTAGGTTGCAACTGCGCATATCTTTATATGGACATACAGCCTATGGAGACTGCAGCTTGCAGCTGCAATTTTCCATCTTGATCTGAGCAGCCAGGCTGGGATTTTTAATGTGTCTGGAGCACACTTCCATACTTCCAAAGATAAGAGTCATTCCTGGTTGCACTGTAGAATTCCACTGGCTGTTCTCACTTTGATCCCAATTCAGCAAAGCATTTAAGCATGTGCTTAAATCCATCCCCTGTTCAGCAAAGCCAGTGGGATTTAAGCATATGCCTAAAGTTCAGCAAAGCACTTATGGGCATGGACTGCTGAATCAGGGCCTTTATCTACCCCTGTCTTAAGGGATCAGTGGGGAAAAAGTGTTTTGCTATAGAGGCAGGAATGAGATTGGGAGCAAGTGAACCCACTCTAGAATAAGGACAGGATGCTATTCAAAGAGTATTAATACAAATTATTATTAAATATTTGTATTATGATAGCACCTAGAATCAGAGATCAGAGTCCCACTGTTCCAGACACTGTACGTACTGCAGTGTCAGAGCTAATATAGTGCCTTGCAATGACATCTTGGGGTTTTGGTGATGCTAGTTTAATTCATGTTCTTTCCTTGGAGATCAAGACCCTTTAGCTAGGCTGGGTGACTTCTGTAGCTCCAACTCATTGTCTCTATTAAACATACAGAATGTACTACACTTGTAATAAAATAATTATTATTTATAGCTCTTTTCATCTGAGGACCTCAAAGCTCTTTACCCAGGTTATTAAATATGATCCCCATTTCACAGCTGGGGAAATTTAGGCACAGATTAAGTTAGGTTGACTAGCTCTCAGACATACAGTGAGTTTCTAGAAGAGACAGGAGTAGAGCCCAGGAATCCTAAGTGGTAATCTGGTGCGCTAGCTAATGGACCACACTGCTTTGCTAAACAACTGTTGACATCTTTTATTCTCTGTTCCATTTGGCAGGTCAATTAACAACATGAATTACACAATTATCAGATAGTATTTTATTAATGAATCTCCTAGAAGCCTAGACTTCTCCAGTCATTACTTTTTAAATTAAACAATTAGCATATGAGGTTTCCTTAATCCCATGTTAGTAAGCAAACATTTAAAGTTGATAAATTAAAATTTGGTAATTTTACCTGTCAAAATTCATTAAGCCTAAAAATCAAATTCTTCCTAGCCAAATACACACAGAGAGGCATAGTTGTAGATATATATACCTTCTTGTATACTTACACACATTGTAATAATAGCTACCTACCTGTCTAATGTATTGGTTGTGTAAATCAATGCATGCTGCTGTGTGTGTGAGGTTGGACCTTTGTGCTATGTTCTTAGTCAATAAGGTGACTTATTTTACTTGATATAAGCAGTGCCAGCTTTAGTCTTTTCTGCCCCAAGAGAGATTGAGCCCACATCAGCTTCTATAATCCAGAGATGGGAGAGTTCATGGCGGGAAATTGCCCTGACAGGATGACAGCTGTATCATTTCATTCCATTGAAGAGCTGCCAGTAACATCCCAGCTTACTTGTCCACAGTAGTTGGCAGATGTGTTAGTGTCACTGGCATGCGCAGGAGGCTAGAGGCCCAGGAAGGCCCACAAGCAGCTTTATAACCAAGACTTTTTACCTGTAGCTCTGCCTGGGCCAGAGAACCATAAAGTGGGCAGGAGCAAGGAGTAATTATTTTACAAAGGACAAGACAAATGAGACCAGTTTGTACTCGCATCTGTGAGTGCCGTGGTGCCAGGAGAGAGCACCAAGAGTGTCCTCTCCTGCTAAACTCCTGTGTGATGTAGCTTTTCCATCTATCCTTCTGCTGCGCACCCATGCCTCTCTCTTGAAACCTTGTCCAACGCCCCCTTCACCCTCCAGGTACTTATTTCATGCCATTTAGAAATGCTACTTGTTGCCAAGGATTCCTCCCCCCTTCCTTCTTATTTGCCAGCCCCAGCCACGTGCTGCTAACAAAGGAGAATGGCACGATTAAAAGGCCTCAGCTACTAAGGTTTCCATGGCAACAGCCTTCTTGGAGGTCTTTGTTGCCAGCTAAAGCTTTGATCTCCAAGAACTGGCTGCCTCTGTTTCTCCCTCCGACTGACAAACAGAGAAAAGAGGGATGGGAAAAAAGAAAATATTACCGCTCGCAGAGGGAGCAAGGAGGAACTCATTACAAGGCCACACTCTCCCAATAAATCTCCCAGCAGCTGCCTTGGAAGAGCCTCCGATTTATGAGAGCCACGCTTTCTCCACTCTGCTTTCTGATGCCCCTACTGGGTCAGTCTCCAAGTGCCAGGGCCCCTTAAGTGTAACACAGGTTGACGACAATAGCATGTTCGTCTGCTACTGGGAAGGAAATAGCTGTCTGTGCCCCTACTGCCCTCTGCTGCTGCAGGGGAATGGACCAGAGCATCAATCCCCCCAAAGGGAACATATTGTCACTCACTTCCATCCCTGACTCCTCCTGCTCTTTGATGTACTTACCCTGTGTTCCCTCATTATTTTCTCCAACTCTGTTTTTTTTTTTTTTTTTACTCTCTTTTCTGTAGACCCCATTCCATTCAGCTATTTGTCTCCTCTGGCTCCAGGTCAGATCTAAGTTCTTGCTCCCCTCCTTCTGGGCGTATCGTCTACCCTGTATATTAAGTTCTTAAGTTCTTTTGTTTTCTCTCTCCCTCCTACCTCTTTCCTTCCCTTTTACTTCTCCACCTTCCAGGTCTGCTCTGCTTTCTCTTGATTTATCTCCATTTCCAATTTTCCTCTCCCTCCCCAGTCCTTCTACACCAGAGCCTGTCTATAGGCCTAAAGATCCTACTCCCACTTGGTGATGGCCCTTGCTGTGCTTGTGCTGCCACTCTAGTCTTTGTGCCTCTCAGCTGCAGTTGAGTGGCCATAACTTCCGCTTGTGCCTGAGAGGCAGCAGGTGCATATTAGGGGAACAATTGAGAGGCAGCTGCTGGAGTTGCTTGTGTGGAAAGCATAATCAGCAGTGCGACAGGAATAGAGACAGTGCCAACACGTCCCAGATTTTTATTGACACAAGGACAAACTTCTATTTTGAATAAAACCATCCGGGACAATCCTGGAAAATTGGGCTATCTAGACATAGAGGTGTCTGCTGGGATTCACTGAGGGGTGTTAGCATAAGAAGTTACAGTCCTTGTGGATACAGACACATTTACGGAAGACACATTGAAACTAGACAGCCATTTCAGTCCATTTATCAAAATGCCCATAGTCGCTTTCCGAGACAGGCCAAGCAATAATAAATAGGCAACAAAATAGGATGACCTCTTATCAGGGTATTTGAATAAACTGTTTTCTCCTTGACAGCTCTTTTCTAGCCCCCACTCTCCCTCTTCCAAGCTTACTTTTAAAAAAATGAGTTTGGTGCCAATGGAAGGAGCTAGAGTGATATGGAGCGCTGGCGTTTATTCACGGGACAGGGACAGTGAGCTTTCTCCTCACTGACCTGGGTCAGACTGATCACCTAGTCTAGGGGGGGCAGAGGGGAGTACAGCTCTGTGACCTATTCAGTCCTTGAATTTCCTATTAAGACTTCAGAGCATGGGAGCAGCAGGCAGCTAATCCCATTTGGGGTGGCCTGCTAGCGGGTCTGTTCCCTAGGAACTAGGCTGATGCCCCCAATTCATTTCATGCATGACACTTTTTGTCAATACCATTCTGGGCCTGAATCAAGCTAAACCTAGAGGTGAAAGAATGTTATACCTCACTCCCTGCCCCCTTGAGCCATCTAATCCCTCCCTCTTGCTGTATATTTTTGCTTCACTTGTTGCTCATCACTGTGGGAGGAAAGTCGGCCTTCAATTAGCGAGCATTCATGACAAGCCTGTGTGCTACCTCCCCCAGCCGTTGCTGTGGTAACCGCTGGTATGAACAAGAGCGGCTGGGTCAGCTGAAGTGTTTCTCTGCAGCCTAGCCTATTTAAAAGCCATTATTAAAAATGAGGAGCAGGGGGAGGGTCTGTGAAGGAGGGAAGTTACATGGCACTGAAGGGATGGGTTATCAGTGAATTAACTCAGCCCGGGGAAAGAATCAAAGTGCTGAAAGCTAGTTGAGGCACAGTCAGTCAGTGTATTGTTTTCTGGTAGCTGGCTGGGCTATTCACGTCAACATGTTTAGGTTCAGATGTGGCCTCTGCCCTGGGTTTCACTGTATTGGCCTCTCCTGAGAGGGCTTTGTGAATTCTTTCACAGACTGAATCCCTCACGCAGACAGGGAGGAGTAGGGAGACAATGCAGAACCTGCTGATGCGAAGGTGGGAATTTTGCTGAATTCTCAAGATTCCAGCTTTATTTGCCCTTCTGGCGTGGTGAAGATATCTCTCCTCCTAAATCCAGACACATCACATTGTGCTTATTGAAGGGGCCTACTGAGTGAACTGTTGCACCGATTGCATGGAATGGTTGTCCTGCTTGTCCTCACAACAATTTAGGGTTTCCAACAGCAGCATGGTTTCTGACATTTGCCTCCCCCCACATATCACATCTTACTGCTGTGGTTTTACCAGGACATTCTTGGAACCATGAAGCACCTATCCATAAAACCCAGCACTACTGCAGGGAGCTCAGGTTTTAGGGTGGGCTTCAAATGAGAGGTGCTACATTGTGAGATGGAGTTACCCAGGCCAGTTCCTGCTCCCAACTGGTGTATTGCCCTCTTATCGCCTCATATTTTACCATCCTCATACTTCTGATGTCTCTGCAAGGGACACAGTCTATCTGCATGCAGAGTAAACAAACAGGAGGCAGACACACTTTCTGCAGCCATGCAACGTTAATGTGTGTTTGTACCTGAAAATACATTTTGCATGCATGTGATTCTTGTGTGTAAATAAGGCATATATTTGATGTGCATGTGGAGTATGTATGAGTATAGCATACTTGTGATGGGAGCCATACATCTGGTATGCATGTGTAGAGCATGCCTGTGATATGAAAGAGTTACCTGGCAGGAATCTGACACATACGATGCATGGCCCATGTCTTGTGTACATGACACAGATGTATGTGTATGCTGGCTGAGAATAGTCTGGACATTTAGTACTTCCAGGGAATGAAGTACCTGGAATCCATGAAATTCTTTGGACACATTTATGAAAATGTTGCCATAGACTGATGGATAGAACCCTATTTTAAAGTAATGAATAAGGAACACTTCATCTGAAGGATCAGTTTTACATCTTCTGCTAAGACTCTGACAGCTCATTGGGACTGATGGTTTTACAGTGAGTGTCAGAACAGCCTTGATTAGTTGCAACAGGTTGCAAAATGCTGCCTGAATTTAGAATGTTCCTTGTGGCTCCAGCAATCATTTGTGTGGATTTTTGATCTCTCTAGACACTCCACTGAAGCAGTGAAAAAGTGGAGAGTGAGATTCTGGTTGATTTTAACATGCTTCAGGGAGAGACGAGAAACCAAAGATTTTGGGTCCAGTTAATCACTGTGTTTGAGCTTTGCTCAGAGCAGAACCCGGGGGCGGGGTTGTTAAAGGTGACTTTATACCACCTTTCACTGACTTAGGGTACATCTTTACTACCCGCCGTATCGGCGGGTAGCAATCGATTGCTTAGGGATCGATATATCGTGTCTCATCTAGACGTGATATATCGATCTCCGAACACGCTTATATCGATTCCGTAACTCCACCAACCCGAAAGGAGTTGCGGAATCGACAGGGGGAGCCGCGGACATCGATCCCGTGCCGTGAGGACGGGTGAGTAATTCGATCTTAGATACTTCGACTTCAGCTACATTATTCACGAAGCTGAAGTTGCGTATCTAAGATCGATTTTCCCCCGTAGTGTAGACCAGCCCTTACACTTGGCTGCCTGCCTTACTTTCCATCCCCCATATGTGTCTGTTCAGATTGCAAGCTCTTCTCCTTCCTGCATATCTGTAAATAACCTAGCAAACTGTTGATGCTATATAAAAATACACACAGCATAGATGCATGCAGGGGCATTCTGTATATGTTCTGGCATATACATATATGCCTGTAGTATACTTTACCAACATTCTTGACATATGCTGTTCATTAGCAACATTTCATACATTCAGTTCCCAAACAAATAGGTACCAAGTTGCCCTTAGGGCTTGCATTTTGTTTGTTGCATTCACTGTAAATTCAAATGGAAAATGCAAGAGGTTTTACAGAAATCCATTCCTGGTTGGTTTAATAATCACAAAGATATACCTATCTCCTAGAACTGGAAGGGTCATCAAGTCCAGCCCCCTGCCTTCACTAGCAGCACCAAGTACTGATTTTTCCCCACATCTCTAAGCAGCCCCCTCAAGGATTGAACTTACAACCCTAGGTTTAGCAGCTTCGTGCTCAAACCACTGAGCTATCCCTCTCCCAAAGTTTGCTTCACTTGGATATCAGCTCCATATCTCAAAGCATCCACCCAGTTATAGAGCCATCCTGTCATACCTCCACCCCCATAGTCATTATGGCATCTCTTGTGAACCTCTCTGTGCAGCTGCAGTGTCCCATATGGAAAAACATTACACGTACATGTACTGTATGTATGTGGCTTACTTGCAGGGGGCATTGAGGTCAACACTTTTCTAATCCAGACAGTATTGGTCTTTTGCATGCTCTCCCTTTTTTTATGCCAGTAAAATGATTTTTTAAAAATTGAATCACTCAAGCCCCCAGATGAGTGTGTTTGAGTGTGAACGTGCATGCCTAAGTGTAGTGTGCATGCTTGTTGAACAGTACCCTGCAGGCATCACCTTGTAATCATGCTGAACGGACCCACTTCTTGCAAGCCTCTCCCTAGATTGGAGAGGCTCCATTCCTGACTCTCTCCCTCCCCCTCAGCCCAGTTGGTCAAATCAAGGCCAGACAGATACATAGACAGCCACCAGGCATTGAGCAGGGCCAATTATTATGGAGGCGATGAAATCCCTGAGCCATACAGTTCACTTCACAGAGCATATGTGGGTCGATCCCATGTTGAGAAAGAGGGCTGAAAGCTCAGGCAGGGGCTGGGGAGCATGTTTTTCCTGCAGTAACCTCTCTCCCTGTTCTCCTCCTTCTGTCTTTTCTAGGCAGGACAGGGCTGCTTGCTGATCTCTTGCCCAGTTTTGCTGTGGAGATTATGCCAGGTATTCAGTCATTTAACCCTTTATTGACCCACCCTCCCTCTCACCTTGTTTGTCCGTCCCTCTGCTGCACTGCACATTAATTTCTTTCTTACTTGTGTGTGTCTCCTGTATTCTGTGATAAACTGTCGCTTGTTGGAAGTGCCTATTGCACTGAGAAATATCAAACCTCATGCTAGGGATAGGGAGGGGCTGTAACACAGGGATGCAAAAGACAGAAATAGCTGAGAGAGACAGGTCCAGCACTAGAATGGAAAAGTCTGTTTACGGGAGGTTTTATATCAAGCTGTATGCCTGTGTGCTCACACACCAACATGATTGTGGCAACTCCATTTTGTCCTTACTGTAATATCTTGGCACCCTTGTATGTCTACAAAGTACAGTGTGGATGCACCTCTGCATGTCCTCAAGAAGTACTCTTCAAAGGCCTAACAGTATTATGGGATACTGTTATGAAAATCAGCCACCAAAGGCTGCACATATGTGGCATCCTGCTAAAGGAGGGATACTACGCCAAACCTGACTGTGGGAGCTGTTATTTTGTGCAGCAATGCTACGTTATCAGGGAATCTAGCTACAGATAGTTGGGGTGGGGCCTGAGGATTTTCTAGACTGCACAACTATCCAAACTAATGGGATCCCACTTTTAAGCATTTCCCAACCTTGTAGAGGATCTAGTCCAAGATTCTACATCAGATGGTCTTTCAGACGGAAGAGATGAGAAAGCATTCAGCTCTGTGTACGTCTGAAATGACTGTAGCCTGAGGGCATTAAACCAAAGTGCGTCTCTCCCCACAAAACAGACTTTTTATACACACTTTCATACACAAGAACAGCTCTAAGTACACATGAAGGGGGAATAATCTGTCCCAGACACACACGTGGAAAGGAGGGTAAAGACCTCTAATGTTAGCCATAACATTAGAGCCAGCAGAGGATTCAGTGTAGTAGGAGGAGTCATTTCAACAAATATACTCAACAAGGCTTGATTCTCCAATTCCTTGCACCTTTTGTCTCCATTTACACCTGTGCAAAGTGGATGTATAATGCTAGCATATTCATCAGGTAGCTTTTTATACCTGCTTTGCATAGGTTTAAGTGACAATAGAGAAAGGCAATGGCAAGGACTCCAGCTGGAGGGGTAAGGAGAGAACAGGTTTAAGTGACAAAAGACACACACGCACACACACACACCCTCTTATGGATAGGTTTCCTGATTGTGGGGACACTTAGCAACTCAAACATGGTAACCACAGTAACCTTAATGTTTATATGAATTTGGTCATATTCAGAATTGCTGTGTGAGGAAATAACAATGGCTGTATCGGGAAAAGGATTATAGAATCACACTTTTCATTGGAAAAACGCCTTGATTTATGTCTGTAATGGATCCAGCAGCGTCTTTTGCTGTTTCTTTATACTTATTACTTAAGCAATAAGGTACGCAGCACTTGGTACGCAGCAAAGACCTCCCTATAACTCCAAGGCCCCTGTGACAGGAGCACTGACTCCAAACATCCACTTGCTAGGGCTGAGTTGCAACCTATAATGTACTTAATAAATCTAGCCTCTTTTCCTGCTCCTGGAATGTCTGCAGGTAGATCCCAGTTTTTTCATATTGATTTGGTGAGTTTTTTCCCCACAGGCTTTTTTTTCTTTATGGATTGATTGCGAAACACTGAGGGTAACTGCTCTTAGAGATTTTAAATTTGAGCTGTGTTGCTGAGTTGCGATTGGTTGCCTGTGTCATATGATACTGTTTCTTTTCCTTGACTGGATGAATGTCATTCCTTTAAAAAGAATGAAGACTTGAAAAAACCCACTGTGCCTTTAAGTTTCTTCGAGAGGGATGGATAAGGGAGATGAGGGAATGATAGCACATTTTTAGTCCTTTCCTTTCTGGGCCACGTGAAGCTCTCCTGAGGCATCAATGGTAGAAAAATGTGGTTGCTGTCAGATTTTCTGGCTGGATGCAGCGCTGAATATAATATTCTCCAAGTACATTTACAATAATAATTGTGTGCGTGGGCCTAGTAGTGAAGGAGCAGGCAGAGCCTTGTTTGGTTCATTTACCGGGCTATTTATAGTATGTTTTCTGCCACCGTTTGTGTAATTAAAACTAGAATGCTGGGGTAGAGCATGCACAAACAGGGCACAAACGCAGCTGGAGAAAACAAATGTTTGTGTAGCATGTTTTATGATATTTGTCTAGGTCTGTCTCTAACCTCAAACTCCAAAGGGTATTCTGTCCCACAAGAACAAAGTAGGACAAGTGCCTCCATCCTGCTCACTCCCAAGCACCTCCTCTGTCCAGCACAGTGAGAGGGAGCCTGTCTCCATGCTTCTCACCTTCTGTCTCCAAGATGTGACTGCAAGACATATAGACGTACCCAAGCTAGCTTTGATCTAGCTAGCTTGAATAACAGCAGTAGTGAAGCTGTGGCAGCACGGGCTAGCCACTCGAGTACGTACCCAGGGTCCTGGTTGGGCTTGTACAGCCGTGCTGCCACAGCTTCACTGCTGCTGTTCTTCGAGCTAGGTAAATGACAGCCAGCTTGAGTATTTCTACACATGTTGCAATCACACCTCTGATTGCAGTGTGGAGTGTATGGGGGACCTATTGTCTCCTTACTTCTCACCAGGAGAGATCCTGCTCCTTCTATTAGCCCACATGCCTGTTCTCTCCCTATCCCTCCAGCTGGAGTCCTTCCCAGGTGTTGTGTCCTTTGACCGTTTGTTCTCATTTGGTTTCCAGAGTGGGTGTTTGTGGGCCTGGTGATCCTGGGGGCTTTCCTGTTTTTTCTCCTGATTGGGATCTGCTGGTGCCAGTGCTGCCCACATAGCTGCTGCTGCTACGTCCGCTGCCCCTGCTGTCCAGATTCCTGCTGCTGTCCACGGGCATGTGAGTGATCTGGGACCAAAGTGCGAAGCTTCCGCCCACATCCCTTTTGCTATGTGTGAGGGAAATCTGCTCATACCTTTCCCCATCCTGAGTGCTCCACTTGACTAAAGATTGCCTGTTACTAAGAATGAAGCAGCCAACCTATAGTTTAATGGTCAAATGCTCTGAGTTAATTAAGAATGTAATTCCCAGAAGTCTCCTGCCAGCGAGGTTCTGGCAACTGTATCTGCTCCTCTAATGTCACATTCCCCATCCTGAAGCCACAGTCCTGTCAGCTGTGTTTGTTAGAAAGTGCTATGGCTGCAGAGCAGAGAGCATTCTGCTATGGGTCTTTCCTACGTTGCAAAGCAGCTGCCTACTAGAGTCATGCAAAACACCTGCAACAAGGCCAGGTTCCACTGCAAACCCAAACCTCAGGCCAGGTTTGCTGAGAGTCCCATTCTGGTCTTCAGGATGAACTGCTACAAATCCAAACAAGAAATTGAGTGGAGCCTAGATTTATGTGCTGAATGACCTTGACTAACCATGCTTTTGAGGGCCATCAGCAGAGAATAAGCTGCCCCTTACCATTTTTGGAACTCCTTTTAAGCTCAGAGAAATCCACTGGCTCTTGAGTTCCATTCGTAACACACCAGATGCCTCCTGCTGGGCAGTCACCAAAATCCAAAGCAGGAGCGTTATTTTAATAATAGGAGATATACCAATCTCCTAGAACTGGAAGGGACCTTGAAAGGTCATTGAGTCCAGCCCCCTGCCTTCACTAGCAGCAGGGCCGGCTTTAGGAAGTGCAGGGCCCAATTCGAACATTTTCGGCGGGGCCCTGGCAGGGATGACTTAAAAAAAAAAACATGTAAAAAAAAGCCTTTCATTTCTTCCATGTAGTATTTACTTTCCATAATTATATAAATAATACAATTATATATTATGTACATTGCATCATATATGCTGTTGATTGCTTATTAATGACTGCCATTTCACGTGTGGGTCCCTGCCACTCCCTGCGGGTGTGCACATGTGTGGGTCCCAGCTGCTCCCTGCCCCCCTCATTGAAGCAGATTTGCAGGGTTACTGCCTTGGGAACTGCAGGGCAGCAGTGGACATGGGGCTGGTTGGAGGCAGGGCAGGGGCTGACTGGAGGTAGGGTCTAGCTGCAGGCAGGGCAAGGGGTGCAGGGCTGGCTGGAGACAGGAGGGTGTGGGGTGGGCTGGCTTCAGGCAGGGCTGCAGGGGGATGCAGCAGGGGTTGGGAGGGCTGGAGACAGAGGAGTGCGGAACTGGCTGGCTTCAGGCGGGGGAGTGCAGCGGGGTTGGCTGGAGACAGGGCAGGGGGTTTGGGGCTCGGTGTGGGCACGGTGTGCATGGCTGGTGCAGGCAGGGCTGTGTGGGGGGCTGGCTAGCTTTGGGCAGGGCCATAGGGGTGTGTGGCAGGGGGTGGCTGGAGACAGGGCAGGGGGTTTGGCAGGGGCTGGCTGTGGGCAGGGGGGGCAGGGCTGGTGTGGGCAGGGCAGGGGGTGCAGCAGAGGCAGCTGGAGCCCTGGCCCTTTAAATAGCCCCCAAGCCTCCCCCTATCCCAGGGCTCTGGGGGTTATTTAAAGGGCCCGGGGCTCCCCTGCTTGACCTGCCCCGGACCTCTTAAATAGCCGCGGGAGCCCTGGAGAATACATGGGGGCTGCGGGGCTCCGGCCAGCTATTTAAAGGCCAGGGTGGCAGAGACAGCTGGAGCCCCAGCCCTTTAAATAGCCCCTGGAGCCCCCCCACTATCCCAGGGCTTTGGGGGCTATTTAAAGGGCCTGGAGCTCCAGCCGGGAGAGCGGGGCTGCAGGGCTTGCCACGCTCTGGCCAGGGCTCCAGCCGAAGAGTGGGTCTGTTGGGCGGCTTGCCGCGCTCTGGCGCGGGGCTCCAGCTGGGAGAGCGGGGCTGCTGGGTGGCTTGCCGCACTCTGGCCGGAGCTCCAGCCGGGAGAGCGGGGCTGCGGGGCTCCAGCCGGGAGAGGAGGGCTGTGGGGCTTGCCGCGCTCCGGCTGGGGCTCCAGCTGGGAGAGCGGGGCTGCGAGGCTCCAGCCGGGAGAGCGGGGCTGTGGGGCTTGCCGCGCTCCGGCTGGGGCTCCAGCCGGGAGAGCGGGGCTGCGGAGCTCCAGCCGGGAGAGCGGGGCTGTGGAGCTCCAGCCGGGAGAGCGGGGCTGTAGGGAAGCCATGCTCCCTGCGGTGCTTTGGTCAGGGGAGCGGGGCCATGGAAGACCCCGGAGGAGACCTCAGCTGGCGTAAGTAAAAAAATGTAAAAGGTGCTGGGTCCTATTCCCAGGAATTGGCTGAATTGGCCTAAAGATGGCCCTGACTAGCAGGACCAAGTACTGATTTTTGCACCAGATCCCTAAGTGGCCCCCTCAAGGATTGAGCTCACAATGCTGGGTTTAGCAGGCTAATGCTCAAACCACTGAGCTATCCCTTCCCACTTTGGAGGGGAAGGAATGGCATTTTGTTGCTAATTATTGTTCTCTTTTCAGTGTATGAAGCAGGCAAGGCTGCAAAAGCTGGATACCCATCTGCTGTTACGTCCATCCCAGGTCCTTACTACATCCCTACTGTGCCGGGAGCTGGCGTGCCATCTCCTGTTGTGCTGATGGAGAAGTCGCATCCCCCTCCCCTAGCACCAAGTGACTCCAGCGGAGGAAGCCAAAATGGTAATCTGCACCCAGTCTCTCCTGTCAGCTTGTCAGAGCATTCTGAGTCAGCAAAGTCCTCAAAGTGAGTGGGGCTGGAGAAGGAGGGTTAGTTAGCTCCACGGAGAGAATGGTGTAATCTAAGCCCAAGACTTAGAGCCTGAATTTTAATCATGAATTTTAATTATTTTAAGCAAGTCACTTTGTACCTCAGTTTCACCATCTGTAAAATGGGGATAATTATGATCTTCTGTGGTTGGGAGTTCTGTGGCTAGGGACCCTCCCCCTGGATGGACACGGACACACACAGAGCCTGTCCCTTGCCCCCGCACATCAGAACCTGGCCTCTGTCAGCCACAGCTTCCTGGAATGACATGGTGGAGAGCACACTGACAGACATTCTGACATAGGCAAGCCATAAACCATTGTGGGCTTTAAGGATGTGGAACTTAACTTTGAAATTAGATCTGGGAGTGGACTGGTAGCAAGTTTACAATATCTGTGCGATGTGTCTACCCAACCTACTTCAGCCGCCATCGAGGAACAGACACCCCTGGGGAGGAACACAACATTTACTTAACAGAACACAGCCACATTACAGAACAATTTAGGGTGAGAAGTGGGAAAGAGCACTATTGCCATATGAAACTGCTCAGGGAATTTGGTGAGGAGGAATGTATTCATTAATTAGCAAAAGTTTAATTTTATCACAGCACCACACTGTTATGACACCATTGAGAAGGCAATTAGATAATTTAAGCAGGGAATCAGGCTTTTGAAATAATCTTCCACCTCCCTTATCAGCATCTTTGCTTTTTTTTTGAACTACCAAAAAATTCATCAGAAGCAGGCAGGCTGCCAAACAGTCATGGGGCCACTCCGTGATCAAGGTGCTAAAGGAGCACTCAAGGAAGACAGCCTGTGACATGGTCCCTCACCAAAAGTTCTTAAGCAAAATAATCAGTCATGGGATAAGAGGGAAGGTGCTCTCATGGATCTGTAACTGGTTAAAAGATAGGAAGCAAACAGTAGGAATAAATGATCAATTTTCACAGTGGAGAAAGGTAAATAGCAAGTTCCTGCAATGATCAATACTGGGACCAGTGCTATTAAACATATTCTTAAATGGTCTGGGAAAAGGGATAAATGGGTTACATAGTTTGCGGATAATACACAATTACTCAAACTAGTTAAGTCCAAAGTTGACTCAAAGAGTTACAAAGGGAATTTCACAAAATTGAGTGACTTGGCAAGAAAATGGCAGGTGAAATTCAGTGTTGATAAATGCAAAGTAATGCACATTAGGAAATATATCCTAACTATACAAATTAACTGTTACCACTCAAGAAAGAGATCTTAGAGTCATCGTGGGTAGTTCTCTGAAAACATCTGCTCAATGTGCAGTGGCAGCAAAAAAGCTAACAGAATGTTAGGAACCATTAGGAAAGGGAGACATAATAAGACAGAAAATATCATAATGCCACTATATAAATCCATGGTACAGCCACACTGAATACAGTGTGCAGTTTGAGTCACTCCATTGTAAAAAAGATACATTAGAACTGGAAAAGATGCAAAGAAGGGCAACAAAAATGATTAGGAGTATGGAACAGCTGCCATATGAAGAGAGATTTAAAAGACAGTGACTTGGGGGGCGGGAGAATATGACAGAAATCTATAAAATCATGAATGGTGTAGAGAAAGTGAATGCGAAAGTGCTATTGACCCCTTCACATAATATAAGAACCAGGAGTCACCCAATGAAATTAATAGGCAGTGGGTTTAAAACAAACATAAGGAAGTGCTTCTTCATGCAAAGCACAGTGAATGTGTGGAACTTGTTGCCAGGGGATGTTGTGAAGGCCAAAGGTATAACTGAGTTCAAAAAATAATTGGATAGGTTCATGGGGGATAGGTCTATCATTGGCTATTAGCCAAGATGTTCAGGGACACAACTCCATGCTCTGGGTGTCCCTAAATCTCTGAATGCCAGAAGTTGTGACTGGACGATATGGACCATAGGTCAGACCCATTCTTATGTTCAGCTTCAACAATCTGTATATTTCTTCGCTCTTCCACTGAAATCAGAATGGGTGAACTAATGAGCTGGTGGAACAAACTTTCATCATCGAAGGAAAGATCTGGGACAGAGTGTTTAGAAATAGGAAATAAACCAGCCATTGACCCAGAGCAGAAACATATCCAATGAAAAATCATTTTCAGAATATGTTGGACTCCAGCCCAGTGCTTAATATTATTTTTTTGTAAAATGTCACTGCACATAGAATGCAGCGCTGGACGTAGGCTGTGGACTTGGGCACATCAGGGGATTGTTGAATAATTAGGGAGCATAGCCTCCCCCAAAAAAGTCAATGCGTGCTTTCAACAATTTCATTGCACGTCACTGTGTCAGAGCACCTGGTTTCAGGCCTTGTTCAAGGCTCTTCAACAGAATTAGGGATATGCTCCTTGAGATCCCAGCTCATTAGCACAATACAAGTGTAAAATTTATGACTCAGGTACAATTTAAAGCTGAATGGAAAGGCTCTTTACTTGCAAAGACCCCAGTTTATGTAGACTTCGCACTTATAAAATAATAAAAAGACAGCTGAGGATCTTAAAAAGCTTTTTTATTTATATTTACCATAGCCCCAGTCATAGTCCAGGACACTATTGTGCTAGGTGCTCTACAAACTCAGGACAAAAAGACAGTCCCTGTCCCAAACAGCCTAGATGTTTAGAAAACATTAATCATGAGATCCCTGCAAGGTGAGTTAATATGATTATCCCCATTTTATAGATGAGAAAGCTGAGGCCTAGAGAGATTAAGTGACTTACTCAGTGTCACACAGTGAGCCAGTGACAGAGCCAGGAATAGAACCAATGTCAGGATCCCCAGTTTGCCATTCTGCGTAGGGGGAACAGAGCCCTAAACTCAAGGTTTAACAGGCAAGTAAACAATAAATAGACTTTCGGTTGTTCTGTTTGTATTTGTAGTTTTTAAGGCAATGTGTCCATTTTAAACTGAGTTGTTACTAGTGAGGTTCTAGCATGATTTTCCTGACCAATGAGGTCAAGGATTTTTTTGTCCAAGAGGTGTATTACAGACCTTGTGGAGTGGGAGGTGTTTGGGATGTGGGGAGGGAAGATGGGCAGTCATTTCATTTGCAAACACAGTGCTCAGAAAAAGCAATCCGTCTCCATTCTGGTGAGGGAAACACTGCAGGATCTTTTGGAGCACAGTCTAAACTTGTAGCTAGTATGGTTCAGCTGCCAGTGTGGACATGGTCTTTAAGAAGGCTCAAAAAGCAGTGCCCAAAGGGACATAGTTAACACATAAGAACACATTAGCAGTTCATGAGGATGGAGTACAGTCTAATGATTAGGAAGGGCTTTGGCTACGTCTTCACTACCTGCCGTATCGGCGGGTAGCAATCGATTTCTCGGGGATCGATATATCGCGTCTCACCTAGACGCGATATATCGATCCCCGAATGAGCTCCTATAGATCCCGGAACTCCACCAACCTGAACGACGGTAGCGGAATCGACATGGGGAGCCGCGGACATCGATCCCGCACCGTGAGGACGGTAGGTAATTCGATCTAAGATGCTTCGACTTCAGCTACATTATTCACGTAGCTGAAGTTGCGTATCTTAGATCGATTTCCCCCCGTAGTGTAGACCAGCCCTCAGTTTCCACTGATTTGGCATGTGATCTTGGACAAGTTACTTAACTTCTCTGTGCCTTAGTTTCCCTATCTCTGAAACAGGAATACAAATATTTACTCCACTGTTAAAAAGGGCCTGGCAATCTTCAGATGAAGAAAACAAGTGTGAAGTACTAGTATTTTAAGACCATATAGAGGCATAATAAAAAGGTTCAGTAAGTGGAGCATTTTGCGTTGTTGTAATAAGATCTGGTAAGTCAAACCACAGACACTAGGCTTCCCCTGTAATAGAAAATATTTTCCATGCACTTACCATCATCGTCTTAACAGACATAATGCCAGTATTAGTTCCTAGACGCTTCCAGAATTAGCCAGGAAATTACTTTTCCTTTTGATACACAGCAGCAATAGCAAGCCAAGCATGAAGTTTATAAGCCTAACTAATTTTCTATCAGTTCCAGGAGCTATAAGTGTAACCCAAATAGATATCTGGCACAACCTCAAGATGAATAATGGCTCAAGGGACTGGAACGTGGGATGGGTTGCTTGTAAAACAAGGTGTGGGGGTGTCGTGCTGTCTGGAGTGGCTCACAACTGTGAGTGGTTCCGTGAGGGCAGACATCCCAAACTGGTGGTAAGTGCTATAATTAGACTTCACCCAGAGGTGAAAGTAAGCCGGTACGGCCCAGTATGGAGTACTGGTAAAAAAATGGTGCAGTAGCATACCGGCAAATAAGTGGAGCATTCAGTACTGGCTTACTTTCACCTCGTTTGGCTGCATAACAAAAAGTTCAAACTCAAGCTAATAAAAGCTTGGAAAGGGAAAACTCATTGTCACATTTGTTTGTTGTTTCTCTCTCTCTCCTCCTCCAGCCAGGCTGCCCAACGTGGCTAGGCTCCGTGTTCCCCCAACACTCCCACTCAGCATGGGCTGCAGGAGCTCCCTTCTAGCTTGTAGCAGGGAGCAGGGGGACTGACTGAGGCAGAAGCCTCCCCAGGTAACCTGCTGCCCGCATAAGAACAATTTAAATTTAGCTGTTCTTCAGTAATGTAGATCGCCTCATCCAGGAGGCAGAAAAGAACTGCCTCAGCTTTGGTCACCCCCTCCCCCAACAACTGAGAGTGAAATTAACAAGGATGCCAGAAATAGCTCCGAATCCCGCCATTCAGACCCCAGAGTGAACAGCTAAGTTTAAACTGTTCTTATGCAGGCAACAGGCTACCTGGGGAAGCTTCTCCCTCAGCCAGTCCCCCTGCTCCCTGCTACAAGCTAGAGGGGAGCCATTGCAGCTCCTGCTGAGTGAGGGGGTTGGGGGAACACGGAGCCTAGCCGTGTTGGGCAGCCTGGCTGGAGGAGGAGGAGGGAGGACAAGGAGAAAAATGTGACAGTGAGTTTTCAGTTTTTCAGGCTTATTCCAATAGTAAAGTTTTATTACAGACAGTACTGGTAGTAGTAATAGTAGCTTTATTTTCTATATCTAACTCATGCAATGGGAGGGATCCATGAAGTATGTAGGAGAGGTGGGTTGCTTGTGTTTGGACTGTACAGGTAAGAAATGTAACTTACTTCCACCCCTGGCCCCGTCCCTTCGGAGGAGAGGAGGAGAGACAGAATGGGACCCGTACCGGTAAGAGCTGTATTTTACTTTCACCCCTGATTTCACCAAACCAGTAACAAATGTGAACTTCTAGATCACTCTCACACAGTGTTTCCCAAACTGTGTTCCACGGAACACTGGTGTTCTGCATGATGTGAATAGGTGTTCCGTGAAAGAATCGTAATTTTAAAAAAGGATCTTTAAATTTTTTTTTTAATTTTTAATTTCGCATATTTGAAGCGTAGTTTACAATTCTTTTTGTATTACTATAATTTAACGTAAAACTCTTTTTCCAGTTATTGATAGATCTCGTATTGACTATCATGGTGTAAATTGAACGCGGCACACAAGCATGTTGATCTCTACCCCTTTTGGGTATGTTTCAGTTAGGGATGTCGTACCCTTTCTGCCCAAGGCTGTGCAAACTGCAGCAGTATGCACACACCATTCTCTTTACACCATGTTGAATATAACATATTCACGCAACACATTCAAATCTGTGGGTCTTTACCGTGTGTGCGATAAGCACAATTAAACTCGCTTTGCTTGAAACAATATAAATATTTGTGACAAACAAAATTTGACAAAAATCAGTATTTTCTGAATATTGTTACTAAACCTAATCGTCATTTGTGGCTAAAAGAAGGAACTTTGAAACGAAAAGCAAGTTCTTCTGGTACTCCAACTATGGCCAAAGTAAACAAGCAAAATATTGTGACACTTCAAGGTCAGGATGAACAATCGCAGTCTTTTTCGTTGCCGAAAAATCTATTAGTACTAGTAAGTTATCCAAGGTGAAAGAATTTCCATCGAAGTATATCAAAAAACAAAAAGAAGCAGATGTTAAAAGACCAAAATGAAAGTATGATGAAAGTTATTTGTCTTTCTGTTTTACGTGTGTTGGAAATAAAGATGTTCCTCATGCACAATGCGTCGTGTGCAACAAAATACTAGCAAACAGTTCATTGGCTTCTGCTAAACTTTGTAGGCATTTGGAAACCAAGCATGCTGAATACAAATACAAAGATATAAGTTTTTTCAAGAGGCAGCATGAATGACTTGGAAATTGTAAACTTTCGATGATTAAAATTGCTGAAACAGACAATGAAAGTGCAACAAAGGCATCTTAATGAGTAAGTTACCGTATAGCGCTTGCCCGAGGAGCTTACACTGTTGGAGAAACGCTTATCAAGCCTTCTGCGAAAGATATTGTAACGTGCATATTGAGCAAGCACTCTGGTAAAAAAATTGATGCTGTACAGTTGTCAAATAATACTGTTGCACGCCATATTAAAGATCTTGCTGATGACATAGAAAAAGAGCTAGTTTGTCAACTGAAAATTTGCCATGAGTATTCATTGCAGCTAGATGAGTCCACTGACGTTTCAGGACTTTTTGTGCTACTAGTATTTGTCTGATATAGATTTAGTAATATTATTGACGAGGACCTGCTCTTATGTGAATCTCTGCAAAGCAACATGACTGAAGAAGAAATATTCAACTGCATCAACAATTTTATCAGAAAGCATGAAATTAGTTGGGGAAAACGTATTGCTGTATGTACTGACGGTGCTCGGGCAATGACCGGGAAGATGAAGGGAGCTGTAACGCGAATCATAAGTGTGGCACCAGAAAGCATTAAGAGCCATTGTGTTCGACACAGACAAGCACTTGCAGTTTAAAAAATACCAGCATATCTGAAAATTGTGCTTGATGAAGCAGTACAAAGTATCAATTTTGTCAAATCTCGACCACTTCAATCTAGGTTATTTATAATTTTGTGCAAGGAAGTGGGTAGTCAGCACAAAATGCTTCTTTTACATATGGAAGTGAGGTGGCTATCCAGAGGAAAAGTGCTTGTGAGGCTTTTTGAGCTTCGTAGTGAACTAGTGGTATTCTTCACTTCAGGTAATTCAGGATGAAACTTTAATGACTGTCTGACAAATTCCTCATGGCTAATGAGACTTGCGTATCTTGCGGATATTTTTGCAAAATTAAATGAAATTAATCTGTCGCTGCAAGGAAAGAATATGACCATTTTTACTACAATGGATAAAATTTCGTCGTTAAAAAAGAAACTGGAATTCTGAGCATCTTCTGTAGAACAGAATACCTTCGACTGCTTCCCTACAGTACATGAATTTCTAACTGAAATAAATTCTACAGTCATGAAGAAGTTTCCAGCACCATTTTACAACCCTTATGTGACTTGCAGGCCTCTTTATTAGAATATTTTTCTACAACTACTGATGATAATGCTTGGGTTCAAAATCCGTTTGTAATTACAGCCAAACCAGTTGGCTTTACTGTGCACGATTATGAAAGCCTAATTGACTTAATTTCTGACTCTGATTTGAAACAAAAGTTTAAGGATCTTCCAGTGAATAATTTTTGGAGTAGCCTAATAGAAGAGTACCCTAATGTGGCTAAATGTGCATTTCGAGTGCGCCTTCCTTTTGCTACAACTTATTTGTGTGAGACGGGATTTTCGTATTATACTGCAACAAAAACCAAATATAGGAATAGACTTGATGCTGCACCTGACATGAGGATTCAACTTTCCAGCATTGTTCCTAATATTAAGTGAATTTGTGATAGAAAAATGCAGAAACATCAATCCCATTAAATCCAGATTTGTATTTCTGTTTATAAAATAGATTTTCTTAGTAAAAATCTAATTTGTTTGGAGTTTGTGTATATATAAAAACAGGTTTTTTTAAGTAGAACACTGTTTTTAATTTTGACTCTTGCACTTGATTTTTGTACTACTTTATACATGCTTTCCCGTTAGAAATTGTTAGTTCAAGTTATTTTAAATTTGTATTTTTGCTTTGTTTTATAAAATAAAATATATTTGAGCATAAATAACACAATTTTTTATTTGAGAACCAAATGACTACAAAATAATATTATAAATGTTCTGTAATAGGCTAAAAAGTATTCCGTGGCCAAAAAAGTTTGGGAAATGCTGTTCTAACAGTCTTATCAGGAGTGGCTCCAGGCACCAGCACGCCACGGGGGGTGCTCTGCTGGTCGCCGTGAGGGCAGCAGGCAGGTTGTCTTCGGCGGCATGCTTGTGGAGGCTCCGCTGATCCCGCAGCTTCGGCAGACCTCCCGCAGGCGTGCCGCCGAATCCACGGAACTGGGGACCTCTTGCAGGCAAGCCGCCGAAGGCAGCCTGCCTGCCATGCTTGGGGCAGCAAAATACCTAGAGCTGCCCCTGAGTCTTACCATTGAGCCACAGACAATCCCCTTAGACTCTTCAGTCTATCTTGCCACCTAGACAAACTGGACATAGTGATAAGTGGTCACTTATACAAAAAGTCACACCACATTTAGGTTGCTTCCAGTCCCATGAGACCAGTCACTTCCACCAGATTAATTGATAATCTAGATCCTACACCAAAGACAATGCCTGTAGTCAATCGTCTAATAAACTATCAAAAGGTTTATTAACTAGAACAAAGGAATAGAGTTATTTACAGATTAAAGCAAGCAAACATATACACACCAATGAGTTACCATATAAATCCTAAGAGTGACAGAGATGTAGTGATCTGGACCTGCCTGAACTGTCTTTCAGGGCAGACCCAAGGGGCAACCCCTGGGGATATCTGGCTGCAGTTTAGAATCCCTGGCCCTTCAGAGTTTCAAACAACCAACAGGTGCAGTTTCTTCCTGTCAGTGATTTTTATTCCCTTCCCCCATAGTTCAAGATGATTGAATGAGTTCAAGTGCACCATCTCCTCTTCATGGGAGGGGGAGGAGGGCAATCAACAAAATCTTTTGTCCTCTGACGTCTCACAATGGTTTGTCTGGTGTCTATGGGCCTCCTTCTGTTGAGCAGGAGATAACACTTCCTGTGGTAAACTAGTATTTCACACTTGGTAATGTTTTTCTCCTGACTCTGGGGGCTTGAAGTTCAGAGCAAACACTTCTACAGTTACAGAGCAAACATGTAAATATCACCTTATAACATAGGATATAGCTATTATCAATGAGATTAATGCACGCAGCAACATAAAAGCATTTCATAGAGTCTAAATACTAAATATCTTCCTAGAATACTTGTTTTGAGCAAAACTAACATACAGGTGACCTGGTCAGGTCTCCAGTTACGAGGTTGTCAGTTCTGAGCTAATGCCTGTAGCCTGGGCAAGAGGTGGCATCTGGCGTGCCAGCGTGACGGGGGTTAATCCAATTCCTAGTAGATACCGGAGTGCTGGAACAATTTTTATAATGGGGTTGCTGATGATGGGAACCATGTATTTGGAATTACTACTGGAAGCCAGGAGTGCAGCAGCATCCTCAGCACCCCTAGTTCCAGCACTACTGAGTAGATATGTCAGAAAAAATATCCATAATTGGCACTTTTGTTGGCCGTGTCCAGGCTAGAGTTCAGGCACACTGGCAAGGCAGAGCGGGAAGTGCGCACTGCTGTACTTGCTCTGTCAGTGCAGTGGAAGAATTTAGTTTCCAGATTTGCCAATCCAGCACCTTTCACTGGCACAAAAATCATGTTTAGAGATATAATGTAATAAGCTTTGTAAAGAAGGGATAGTACCTCTGCACATTTGCTGGGCTTATATGCACATAATTTTAACAATAACAAAGCACAATGGAAGAACAAAATTGTAGACTTCCATCAGCTGAGCTATTTAAGAGTGTTTTTTTAAAGGTAGACAAACTGCAGACACTATTCTAATAGCACCACACTATATCTTATGCATCTAATTGTCTTTACTAAGTACACATACACAATGTCATAGTTTAATACGGTTATTTACTTACAAATGTACAGTAACATACAATAAAGCACTTTCACACCAAAGTACTTCACAAACTAATTATAGGAATTGATTTACCCAGGGCTGAAATGCAGCCATCTCTGGAGTGGAGCGCAGCAGCACTGCACAGCAGTTTAGGACAGAAGATGACTCAGGACTTGTCTACACAGCAAGTTACTGTGCAGCAAGCCAGGGTATAAATGTGCAGTGCACCAGCCTGCCACATAGTAACTCACCACATGGACATGGCTACAGTGCACTGCACTGCAGGAGTTTCATGTGCTGTAGCCATATCCATGTGGCAGGTTACTGCATGGCAAGCTTGTTCGCTGTAGGTTCACAGCCTGGCTTGCTGCACAGTAACGGCTGTGTAGACAAGCCCTTATAGTCCAACCAGTGCACACCATGCAACGTAACATGGAATCTGTGTGTTAGTCACTACCGTATCAGGATGTGGAGTAAATCTTTGAGAGAATCTTCCAGCACAAAACACCAACCAATGTTATTGAAAACCACAGTATCAGATAAGTGTACAAGCAATATCTGGTGCATGCACAAATATGAGCAAGCATATTAAATCCAAACAAAATTGATTATTTGGTTTCAAGTTCTAGCTGATTTAAGAGTTCCCAGCTGGATTTCTTAGCTTGTTTCCCTGAGCAACTTTCTCCTAGTGGGGTGAGTTTGGGTGTTAAATTGTTAGTCACATTTTGCAACCAGACCAGTTCTGGAATAACTTGAGACTGGGACCTTTGCTTAACCATCTCTGGTAAATACTTTAGTTTCTTCAAAGACCTGCGTTTTGTAATTCTCTGTTTGCAGAGTATGGGCCACATTGGCATAGGCCCTTTTGTGGGCTATAGGATAGGGAAAGGAAATGCACAAAGAGGCTTCCACACAGTGTACTCTAAGCAAGAACCCCTCATAATTACAGTCCCTGTGGCTCCAGGCACGTATAGCAAGCATAGAGGAAGCAAGAGCATGGAGCTGTCCAGGCACACAGGTGGGGAAGTATGCCATAGGCCACAAAGGGGTATAGCACTCCCCTGGCAGGTGGGATAACTTACTAATTATGACTGAGCCCTACATTTTGTATAAAATATGTTATGTACAGACTGCAGCAGCCTGCAGTTTTGCAGGTACCTTATAGAACAGATGGGATCTCTTTTAAGATTCTGCCATTGGCTCACCAGTACATTCAGTATAAACGTCAGAATTTTATTATTTACTTTTAAGGCACTTAAAGGTCTTAAATCTGAAGACACTTATTGGGCTTCCCTCTGTATTCCCTGGAACTTCTGATACCCCATGGAATATACTCTTCACCACGTCCAAGCAGAGCTCAGGTGGAGTAGGGGAGTGGGAGAGTGCAGCGGGCCAGTTGCAGCTCCCTGATTCTCCACCACCTGGCTTCAGTGCAAGATAGTGCTGCTTAGGAGATTATGCCACTGGCCCTTCTGCTAGTAGAGGGCCACGCATAGCAGGACTCCACTCTGCCTTGCCTCCTCTCACCCAATTGCTGCCCTGACAAATCCTTTCGTGAGGGTTTGAAATGGGGGGTGTTCTCCTGAGGTTGACAAGGGTGTTACTTTACCCTTTGCCAGTTTCTGTGTGGGGTAGATTCACTCTGTCACAATGACACTACATCAGTGTGTTTTGTTGTATGTAGTGATCTCTTCCAAACCCATTTTGCTATTGCTGCAAACTTTACAAACAACATAGTTGTTCAACCTCATATCATGTTGCTCTTGAATGTCACCTGAAGCAGAGACAAAATGACCAATCCACAGGCTTTGGGAGTTGTAGGCCACCTGCCTGATGATGTGGGCTCAACTAGCTACAGAATTTGTGTATACCAAAAGCCACTTCTTGGTTTGAAAGTGCTGTCCTCTGAATGTTTTCTTCTCCCAGCAGTGCGCAAGGGGTACAGGATCCAGGCTGACAAGGAGAGGGACTCCATGAAGGTGTTGTACTACGTCGAGAAAGAACTGGCACAATTTGACCCAGCCAGGAGGATGCGAGAGCGATGTGAGAAACAGGCATTGTATGACCCTTCCCAGAGGGGCCTGGACTAGATGACCTCTCGAGGTCCCTTCCAGTCCTATGATTCTATGATGAATAGTCTGGAAATTCATAGTGAAGGTTCCACAAACAAATTGAACTTAGACTGTATGGCCTAGCTTTTCAAGAATGTCTGATGCCTAGAGTTAGGCTCAGAACATAAATAGGCACCAAAATATGTGGCACATGTTTTTCAAAGATGTGGCTAATCTACCAGCTCTCAGTTAAGTCAGTAGGAGCCGTTGGATGTTCAACTCTTTTAAAAATCAGCCCTGTTTATGTAGGAACGTAAATAAGGAGTTAGGACCCAAACTTTTGACACCCATGTTTGAAAATCTAGTCCTACATTCCTGCCTTCTCTGTCATATAGCTATGGTAGAACTGTGGGTGTATGAGACAATGTGGTGTCTGTATACTTTTAGGAGGAAAGGTGCGGGTCTGTAATAAGTCTCTAAAGGTATATGTTATGTTATTGGTATAATAGCCACAATATGCTTTGGGGGATGGAGAGGTAGTTTGTATTGGCCACTTCAGTGAAATGGTGGATCTGAAACAGGACGGTTGTTTCTTGCGTTTACCAGGAGAAGAGTTGTCAGGGATTCTAGCTGTCAATGTGTGGGCAGTTACAGTAGAGGAAGGTTTGTGACACTGGGCAATATGGGATGGGTCAGAGGCACTTTGTGGATTGGTATTTACAGTCTAGGGGGTGCAGGATAGAGTTCACACAGGCAGTGTGGAAGAGGTATCATGGCATGGCAGTACACTGACTGGGAGTCAAGGGGCTGGTTGACATGTATAGAGGATATCAGTCTGTGGGGCTGGCAGACATCAAGGCAGAGTTCCTCTGAGTGGCCTCCACTGACTTCTAGGACACCTTGAAGTGGTGGGAGCTGTGTAGGGTTCTCTTCTCCATGAAGATTCCTCATTTTGACCCTAAAACCTGCACACCCATCCCTGTTTTTTCATTCCTTATACCTCTTTATCTGTGGGTTCTCTGGCCCCTCCCTCATCTGAAGGGCTGGGCCTTTCATTGTTTTGCTGGGCTCTACCCACCAAGCCAGGGTTCACATCGCTGGTACCTTCTGCAAGCACACTTAAAAATAAACAGATGAACAGACCTAAAAACGTTGCTGGTGAAGAAGACAAGAGAGATCAAATGCCTGAGGTAGCTTGGTGACTGACTCATCCAACCCGATGATATGAGGGGTCTTGACATTCATATGTGGTGGATACAGATCATTTTCCAAAAAACTTGTGCCCATTATCATTAGCCTGTGCATCCAATAGGTCCAATGAGTAGGTGTCTGTATAGAGATGCCTTTAGATCCTGGCAGTCACAGATGCATGAGCTCCCTCAATCAGTGACGATAAAGGTTTAGGGAATGGCATTAATCACAGCTCTGTACTGATTAGGAGAAACTAACAAATTACATGTAGTTCTAAAACAGTCATCACGGAACGCATTGCCATTTACACCCACCAGATCTACTATAAAAAGACTCTCTCCAGATTGGAATGTCTGGAATCCAGATGTCATTGTGCTTGACAGGGTAGTGATTGACAGCGATTCAGCAGACGAGAAATGGCAGGGAGTGTGCAGATCATTTTTTGAGGGGGTTGATCTTGTTTTAGCTTGGCTAGTCAGGCCAAACCCATGGTCAGCCAGTCTGACACCAGAGGAGGTGCGTGTGTGCCTATGTGTTATGCCACACTTATACAAAACAGAACACTCATATAAGGCTGAAATTGGACAGGGCTGCACACCAGAGGCATTCTCCAAATCTGTTGTGAGTTGAGATCTAAAATTCACCCTCCTGGGATAGGAGGGGCCCAGGCCAGCATTCTGAGAATGGGTTTGGATTCTGTTTCTGATTATTTTGAATAGAGGGGGACTCGGCTTCTGTTTGAATGTATCAGACCTAGTCCCACCATAGTCTCACTGTCCCTTCTCACACACACATCTCCTCTGCAGTATCTGTTTCTCTCCTCTGTGTCCTGGCAGATAACAACACCATCTCTGAACTCAGCTCCTTGCACGAGGACTCAAACTTCCGTCAGCCTTACCGGCAGGTGCGAAGGAAACCCCTCCCTCCTGCAGGGGACTTGGATGGTGATGCGGAGTACTGGGCAGGGGTGATCAGCGGAGGTGGTGCATCAAGGACACAGGCGGTTTCTGATTACAGGGAGGAGAGGGACAGCTTTAGGCACAGGTGAGCGCAGTGCTCAGGAGACAGCTGTACCTGGCCAGGGAACGGTGCAGGAAGAAAGGTCTTATGCATCACAGCTGTCCTCACTTTCCTGCTGATTTGTTCCTGGCTGGCAGAGCAGAGGGGATGCAGAATGGGGGAAGATGGAAATGGGGCCTGTCTTGGACAGAAATAGAATTGATCTGATTCCCACAGCTCTCCTTAGCCCATCCACTCAGGCAAAGCCAAACCGTCTCCCATTCCATGTCTGATAATGTGAAATATTTGATAGCCTTTTATAAGGCCAAGAAACCCATACCCCACCCCTCTGTTCAGTGGGGCTCCTGGAAATGGCACCCCAGTCTCTCTAATGCATTAAGAGAAACAGTGCACTCTAGCAGGAACCACACCCCAATCTCTCTGTGCCATGCGGTCTGCAGTGCTGGCCCAAGGGAATGGCACTCCACTCCTTAGAGCACACTAATCCACACATTCATCGCCTGGGAATCTCACCCTAGTGTCTCTGGTGGAGCAGCCTGTAGGAAGTGCAGCTCAGGCCCTTAAAGGCAATAGCAGGGATTCCCCTCCCCAGATGGTCTGCTGGTACAATGTGCATAATTCACTCAAAGCTTGCTGGTGACTGCACTATTGCAGTCTGGTTCTTGGTTTCCCCATCAGGGCATGTGTATGCCAACAGGCTTCAGTGCTAGGGAGCTCTTGCTTCCTCCTCCCAGCTCCAATGGATCAGACACTGCATCTCACAATTCTGCCCTCCTCTCTTCTGCAGCCAGCAGAGATCGAAATCGGAAATGCTGTCGAGGAAGAACTTCTCTGTGGGCGTGCCAGCCGTCTCCATGGATGAGCTGGCAGCCTTTGCAGAGTCCTACAGCCAGCGCGCCCGCCGGACAGATGGTGGCCAGGAACCCCGGCGTTTCGAGAGGTCGGAGTCGCGAGGGGGACGCGGCGGGGTGGTGCAGCATCAGGACAGCTCCTCGGAGGAGTACTATGGCAAACGCAGGGGGAACCGCGAGCTGCAGACAGACTCGGATCGGGGCTGGTCATACAGCCCGCCCAGGAGACGGGCCCACGATGAGAAGCACCTGCCCAGGCTGGTGAGCCGGACACCTGGAGGGAGTCAGAAGTATGACCACTCCTACCTCAGCAGCGTCCTAGAGAGGAAGTCCCGGAGCTATGAGGAGAGTGGCGAACGCAGTGAGACACCCTCCAAGCTGAGCTCGCAGCCCAGCCAGAGAGGGGGAACGTATTATGCCTGGTCACCGCCATCCACCTACAAAGCAGGGCAGCAGCAGCAGCAGCAGCAGCAGCAGCCGCCAAAGCAAGAGGAAGGAGAAGACACCCTGCCTCCATACAGCGAGAGGGAGCTGAGCCGAGGCCCTTCGTACAGGACCAGGGAGCAGGCTTACCTCAATGCCTCGGACAAGAAGAGGAAAAAGGAGCCCAAGAAAACAGTGAGGCCGTGTCTGGCGCTCCTGATCCAAATGGGATGAGCGGGGACACCAGGCAGGGGATGCTATCTAGGGTCTGGGGGATCACCAGACAAGAGATGGAGTTTAGGGTCTTGGTGGAGGAACCCTAGGCAAGGGGTAGAGTGTGAGGGACCTTGCCAGAGATGGTTCATGTAGGTTTAGGAGGTCCTGAGGGTGAGGCAGCTATGGGGAATTTTACGGGATCATGATGGGGAGAGGCAGGGATTGTGATCTTTGCATTTAGCCAATCATCCTGGAGTGGGTGGGGCAGGAAGGGGAGGTTATCTGGGATAGAGCAGTCAGGGTGGAGTGGCTGGGGAGGGGAGGTTATATCTGAGCCTAGGTAGATCAGATCGAGTACGTGAGGAGGGAAGGTTAGGGGCAAAGGAGGATCAGGGTGGAGCGAGGGGGAGGGGAGGTTATCAGGGTCAGGGGGAACATGGTAGAGATGAGACATTATCTGGGGCTTAGAGGAATTGTGGTCCATATCCATGACAACCATGATAGATGAGGGGTGGGATATCCATTTTGTGGGCAGGGATGTATTTAGTGGCGAATGCTTGTGTAACAGCCCTAAGATGAATGGTTTTGGAAAGGTGTGTCTATGTGGAGATGAACTGCTCTGTGTCTGTGTGTGCATGCATGTGCCAAATGCGCTGCTCCTCAGACTGGTTAGTGGGGAGGAGCAAATTCCTGCTCCAGTCTGGTTTGTGGGGTCACTGAATCTGTTCAAAGGCCTTGGTAGGTAAGGGTGTTGGATGTCCCCTTAGTGGAATACATCCCTCAACTTGGGTAGTGTGATCAATACCCTCTGAGCTTAGTTAGTGTGTGTAAGAGAACGGGGGGCCTGCAGCTTAGTGTGGGGGTGCCTGCCCCCTTGGCAGCAGGTACATTCAGCACTCTCTGGTGAAGCTAATGCCA
Source organism: Gopherus evgoodei (assembly GCF_007399415.2). Classification (NCBI taxonomy): domain Eukaryota; kingdom Metazoa; phylum Chordata; order Testudines; family Testudinidae; genus Gopherus; species Gopherus evgoodei. Next base: position 190,063,413 of record NC_044322.1, on the reverse strand, counting down.
TTCATTCTATTTTGCAGGCCCCCACCCTGCCAAGCTGCCTCTTTCTCCTGGTTCCACATGTGATTTTATGTTTACATTTCTTCTTTTCTCTCCCTCAGAATGATTTCCCAACCAGGATGTCCCTTGTGGTTTGATGTTGTCACAGAAGAGTCGTGTTGATGGGTACCATGAGGTGGCCGTGAGGCTGAGATACAGAGCTCTGAGCAAACAGGTCCCAATGAACCTTTGCAGCCACCAGCCATGGACATTCTCTTTCAATTGTCTGTTTCACCATGGGAGTGGAGGCCATCTGTAGAGGCAGACTCCAACGAATAGCTCTCATCCCACTTGCTGTGGGAGAGTCCTCCAGGAAGATCAATGATGGGGCTCTCTTTGGAACTCTGTTCCACATTGCAAGGCAGCTGTCACCATATTTCGTATCCCAAGGGTCCCAAACTGAAAGAGAGGCTGGCTTCTTGCCTCTCACCCAAGAATGCCTCATCCCACATTAGGAGAGGCCTATCTCCATACTGCTTGCTCTCACTGTTTCCCATGACCTAGACTTGGAAGGAAGTTGTCTTCATGCCTCTCACACTCAGAGCCTTAGGAGGTGGGGACTGCCTCTCACGCTCATCACATCGAGATGTCTCCATGTCTCATCTCTTCCATGCTGGGAGGAGGCCTCATTCTAAGAACTGCAGGTTTCCTCAAGATGGCAAGGTCCCCATCCCCTGAAAGTTCTGAAAGAAAATCTCTAGCAAAAAAACGCTGAGCGTGGCACTATGCTAAGGGCTGAGCAGGGAGAGAAACAAATGTGGGTTGGTTTGTTTGATATTTTTAGTCCTATTCATTCAGTGATGGGAACTGCGAGTGAGATTTTATGTACTGTTTTAAAAGTGGATCTAAGTAGATTTTATTGTAATGAGAACATAACATTGTTCTTCTCACTGTTGCTTGTCTTGATATGTGTGGATTTCTTTGAGGCTGAGATATGACCATATAAAGCTTCAGATGGGTAATCTGATCATATGACAAACCCAGCTCGACCTTGTCACTGTTCTGTTTGTGGTGTCAACACACTGCTCTGGACAGTGGGCTTTTTGTTTTAAAGAAACAAGAAGGAAAAAATCTTGGTGTGAGAGAGAAGCTATGGCTCTTCCTTCTGCAAGGATCAGCATTATCCCTTTCTGGTTACCAATCCAGGACATCCGACAGAGAAACAACAGAAACTGAAAAAAAAAATATCTTGGCTGAAACACACACTTAAAAATCACCACATTCCAGTTACTTCCAGGTCGCCCACTTCCATCTTGACATGATTTTAGTGCCCGATGTTTCAGGAACAGCTGAATTTAGAAATGTGTGCTTCACACCATCTGGAAGCATGACATTTCTGCTTTCAAAGAGTATAATATAGTCATTTCTCACTCTGATTTAATTTCTAGCTGCTAAAATCATGGTGGAATTCATGTGGAGGGGAAAAAAAGACATGGTGATCAGAACATGGTTTTAACTTCCACCTGCTAGGGCTAGAAATTAACGGGCACCTTATATCAGTGGGATGGCCAGCATTCCCCTGTGACATACAGCCTTTCTGTTCCAAAAGTTAATAAGTATCTGGTCTTAAATTTGTTGCTAAGTGCTCTGCAGGATTGGACCTTGCAGCAGTGTGATTCTCTGTCCCTATTTATTAACGTAGCTGCAGTGGTCCATGACTGTTACGAACTTCTCTTTGGATTTGCTTTGAACTTGGCACTTTCCTTGCCATATACCGGTAATTACTCAGCACCCTATTTTTGCCCTGGAATGGTGGGGGATAATCCCCAAGAATCTGATGTTGTCACTTGAAGTCATAGTGGGAGATGGAGATTATGGACCATGTGTTAGAGCAGTGGTTCACGACCAGGTGGGGGGCCACAAGCAGGTTTCAGGGGGGCCACCAAAATACATCAGAGAGCAGGGCTGGCATTAGACTAACTGGGGCCTGGAGCTGAAGCCCAATCTCTACTACCTTGGGCTGAAGCCAAGGCCCGAGCAGTTTAGCTTCGTGAGGCCCCCTGTGGCTTGGAACCCTAGGCAGTTGCCCTGTTGGCTACCTCCTAATGCTGGCCCTGGCTTTTAATCTACTGGATATGCAGAAAAAGTTGTGGCACAGGCAGGCTGTGGAGTTTTTAGGGCATATTAGAGGGGGATGAGGGGGCTTAGAAAGAATATGGTAGAGAACGCCTAGGTTAGAGGAAGGATCCATTCCCATTCTCCCTCAGCACTCTAGTGAGTGTATCTTTGTAAATCCGAGAGAGATTGATCATCTTGTGAGCGCACACCATCCTTCTGGGTTTGTTCTCTGTTACTGTTAGAGAGAATAAATTTAAAGAAATTCATACTCTGCTCCTCATTAGTGTGTGATCCTGGAAAGTCCCAGCACCTGAGCCTCCCAAAGAAGAGCTAAGGAGGTTGAAGGAACTCATCCCATTGTGTCCTTTCTACCTGGCATCCAGCAACCCCAGAGACCATTATATGGGGAGATCTGAAAGAGCTCTGTCAGCCAGTACCATAGCAGGAGGGAGGAAAGAGAGGGATTTCAAGTTGTCTTGGAAATCTGTATTTCCCAAAGCATTCTGGAAATGGTAATAGAGTTGTGCCTCCTCCTTAAATCAGTCACTGGTTCATTTGATCAAACCCTCAGGAACCTAACTTAGATATTAAAAATAACACACCTCTTACCATGTATTTGGATCACATTTACTCATCTGAGGCTGATGCTTTAGGACATTTGAATCCTGGCTGTATAAGATTGCCATGTAGTTAATGAGGATGAAGTCACAGTTGTGAATGGGATAAATGCAGATTTGTAGACTATTTCTCTTAGATTTAGAATATCCTGGTAACATACTTATATCCTCTCTGTCTGACTCTCCACATGTCTTATATTACATTGAAACTTTAATGACTGGGAAAGAGTTGAAAGTAAAAAAAAAAGTGTTGATGTTTCTGATCAGGATAATTATACCTGGAAATGCACCAGGACTAGAGTCCAGGCACATTTTTTTCCTGGGTGACACACATAACATTCCAGTCTCAGAAAAGGACCACACTCCCCAAAGCCACATCAGGACACAGCACAGTCCATGCTGTTCCACTCTTAATCTATAATCTCCCAGTTTCTAAATAATTCACACCCCCCACACACACCTCACACACCTGCCTGGCTGTTTAATATTCTCTGTATGCAAATGAAATTCTATACACTTGGTGACTGAGACAAGCTGTAGACTGGATTATTTCTCAAATAGGGAGGGGGATCTCTGCACCAGCCCCAAATAGAACAGTTCATAAAATGTACAGGTGAAAGGGAACTGTGGTTTCTATAGCTACAAGAATCCATTGTCCCATAAATTGAAAAGCAGCACCAGCAGTGCTGTTCTAGCCCATGGGTTGATGTAGTGCTGGGAAGATTCACTTGTCATTGTTTCAGATGAGGAAAAATGGCAAGTGTTTATCCACTTAATCTGTCAGAACATCTGTAGAGTGACCAGCACTGTAAAATAAACCAACCTAAGTATTCCACTTAATCTGGGAGTAACCAGGATCTAAAATTCTAAATTCTCTATTGATCAATTGTATAGTTGGCTGTAGTGGGGTGGTCACCCACTCCTGCCTTAAAAGGCTTAAAACAGGTCAGGGAGAGGGCAGTGGCAAGGAGAGAAAAGCAGGGCTGATTGGGGAAAGCAGCCTCAGCTGGGGGCCACACCACAATCAGGCCAAGGCTGGCTTAATGAGGGCCCAGCTGGCCCTTATAAGAGGGCTGGGGCCAGAAACCAGAGACAGACTCTCTCTAGGTTTGAGAGAGAGGGAGCTGAGAGAAGGTACCTAGAGTGGAGCAGGGCTGGGGGAAGGCCAAGGGAGCTGGGGAGCTCTGGGCTGGAAACCCCCCCCCCCTGGCTGTGGTCTAGTGGAAAGCCAATTAGGTACTGGGGTTGCAGGGGGCAGCCTATGGGTAGGCAGAGGCAGCAGGTCCAACCCTCACCTCCACCCCCTGCTGCCTATGATGAGTGGCTTACACTGCAGTCTGCCCTGGTGAGTGGGGGCTAGATGGTGACTGTCAGCCCATGACCAAGGCCAGGTGGGGATAGAGGATTGGGGGTTCCCCTGAGTGGGGAGACCCTGAGACTGGGGGGGTATTGCCAGGGGGCAACACCTCAAAGACAAGGGGCACTAGGTCCTGGGAAGGACATAGAGGCCAGCAGCAGTGGGACACTAGCCTGCAGAGGGCGCTCCAGAGGCTAGAAATGCTAATTCCCTGAGATGACCAGCTGCAGTGGTGAGTCATGCACTGTGACACTGGCATAAAATTAAGATCCTTTCCCTGCAGGCTGTCAATATCTGAATCACATCAAGAACATGGATATTTTATAATCGCAACATGAAATGTAATCTCCCCCTCCTTTCTAGATTATTTGGGAGCAGGCAACACTCACCTGTGTGCCCAGATGCCTGATGATGTCAACAGTAAAGGAGATCTTGAGTATCCCAGTGGTGATACTGGACAGGTGGGAATCCTCTATCCACCCTCCTGTTCCATCATTTTACTTGTAAAGGAAATTAATCTTGGAGGTGCCTCTGCCTGGCTAGGCGCTGTACACACTTAAGGGTATGCCTTGGGAGCTTCTAGGAGTAACCCTGAGCTAATCTATGCTCAGAGTCTAACTCAAAAGTACCAATTTTAAATAATATACATCCAATATGCACTTAGATTAGAGTTAACAAACCTTTACTTAACAATTTAGAAACACATGATGTAACACACTGAGAATGAAAGTGCCACAACCACTTTAAATCAGCAGGGGGCACTTCAATAGATCAGTTAACTGCAGTTTACAGCGGTAAATGAAACTTCACCAATTGACATTTATGCTGGCACCATTTCCCCACCCCCTGAGCGTGTGCTCCTCTGAATTTCAGAGTTCTAGATGCTTGCATGGCGTACTTGCTGTCAAAGCTGAGGTCAGCACTCTGTTGGTCCAGTAAAGCAGTTCAGCCACAGCAACATGGGGAGAGCAATTCTAACTTGGGATCATTTCAAGCTGCACAACCCCTCTGAAAATCCCAGTTGTTATAGCCAGAGGTCAGTAACCCCAGATCTTGGTTAGACAATATGACCACTTCATATCTTCTCAGACTCAGAGAAATCCCTTAAAGTCTCTTTGCTACCTTCCTTCCCCTTCAAGCACTTTCCCAAACAACAAAGGTGGTGGTTACTCAGACTGCCTTTGCTCAAGGCCAACCTCAGTCAGTTCCGGGCACTGGACTGTTGCTGTGAAGCCCAGCAGTTGCCTCTGTGAGCCTCCCTGCTTGATCAAAGAGCCAGCAGCTCCTGGGTTGGACAGAGTTCCACAAAGCAATCTCAGCTTCCTTGACCAGCATCCCAGCTCCTCACCAAAATAGAGCCCAGTGCATGCTCTTTTTGCATCCCCTGGAAACAGAAGTCTCTCTCTTTTCCCAATGGAAGTTGTAATCTCTAAGGCTGACTTGCACTACTCAGAGCCTTCCTGACTGGAACACTCTCAGTTAAGCTCAGAGGCCCCTCTAAAGAAGCATCACTATGTTGACTAGCTAAGACAAGAGACACAATAAAAGAATACTTCTAAAATGTTTCAACTTTTAGAGCAGCAGCTGGATCTACCTTAGGCGGTCAATCCACTTGTTCTGACAGTGGATTGATGGAATGAGAGGATATATTTTAGCTAGCAATGAAAATGACTTCTCAGTGATCTTCAGCATTTCTCTGCAATACATTGTAAACCTGTCCAGGGATGATTTATGAGTAACCTCCCTGACAACTGAAATTGAAAACTAACAGATCAAGCATTAGAATATCTACAAACTTTGGGAAACAATTGCGAGTGTCTCCTGAAAGATGAGGGGCAGACTGTGGCAGGTCCCATGCTGGCATTGCAACTGAGGAAGAGGGACTGGCACTCTAAAATAAACCTCCTGTCCCTTGATAATCTGTGTTGAGGCCAATCATGTCCGTTAGTTCAAGGGCCAGACAATCCAGTGCCATGGCTCCACTTCCCCTTCTGTATCAGTCAGTGGAACCATGGTGCATCCTTTTAAAAGGTATCAGAGCTCCCACTCCGACTTGTGCTTCCCCAGTGACCCAAGGAATTCTGGCTGTGAGTCAGCCAAATGCCTCTGGGGTCACCTGCTGGCATGGAATATGTCCTCAGCCCCTGCTTAATGTTCACACGAAGCCCTGGTGGTGCTTTGTAGAGGCCTATTTTGTTTACATTTCACTTTCCTTTTCCAACCAATATATTGTAGATTTGAGAAAATCTTGATCCCCACCCCTAAAGCAACTGAAGAAATACAGACTGGATCCAACTTCTTCCCCATGCTAGACAAGGGCACCACCACAAGACCAACAGTCAGTTACATTTAAACTAGTGGAATTTCCTGTTTCTTGAACTTGTAGGACAGGTGATACCAAGGCTGAGCTGAGCTGTTCAATTTTCAAAAGCTGCATCAGCTTTATGAGTTTCCCAGACATGACCGTGGGCTGGGGTTCTTTCCTTAATGGAAGTGTATTAGAACTTAAGAACTAGCCCATTAGTGCTGGTCCTGGACTATTTGAGTCAATGGAGAGGGTAGTGTGACCCTTCCAAGGGCAGCTCTAGCTTTTTTGCCACCCCAAGCATGGCAGGCAGGCTTCCTTAGGCGGCTTGCCTGCGGGAGGTCCCTGGTCCTGCGGATTCGCCATACCTGCTGCTGAATTGCTGCTGAATCCATGGGACTGGTGGACCTCCCGCAGGCAAGCTGCTGAAGGCTGCCTGACTGCTGCCCTTGCAGGGACCAGCAGGGCATCCCCTGCGGCTTGCTGCCCCAGGCACACGCTTGGAGCACTGGTGCCTGGAGCCGCCGCTGAACCCTTCCTTTTATTATTTTCTACCCCTCTTCAAATATTTTCCCTAATAGGGGCCCAATCATGCTAGAACTGAGCACTCTCAATTCCCACTGATTTCAATTGGTGTTGATGTCACTCAGTATTAGGCTGAAAATATTTGGCACTTTGTTCCATCCATTTGGCCTTCCATGCTCAAAATTTCTACTTTTGTCAGTTGGAGTCTGGGGTACTCTCAGTAGCTCACAGGATCAAGCCCTTGATCAGTAATAGGTCAAACCCAGCACCATAACAAAATTTAACCCAGCCTGTTACTAAAAGAAAGAGTAAAATTAGTTTCAAGATCTTTCTGGAGGAAGCTAGTGATATCAGCAGGTTGCTAAGTCACAGATAGAATGGTAAAAGGATGTTAGGAGCACAAAAAGTTAGTCACTGCAATGGAGATCTGGACTTAACTCATCCCTTCTGAGGGGACATTTTTCAAGAACTTTGAGCAAAAACCCTTGTGATCACTAACGTTTCGGGGAGTTAGATACAAACACACACATGCTTTCCCCACTGGGTATGTGACCAGACAATGAAAGTTTGTACAAATGGTTAATGCTTATATTTGATATCCTGCTGGAGAGTTTTGCTGGGTGACATTTCCCTGCAGCTGGAATTCTCCCTTTCTAGCTTGCTCCTGCAGTTCCAGCTGGTCCTAGACAAATTAATGTTTTATGTGTCAAACTCAGCGGTGACTATTTTCCTAGCACCCCTTTGAACTCTAAAAACTCTTTTCTCCAAGGAGAGACAGCTTAGTTTCTGGCCTATCAAAAGCAAACCATCTGACAAGTGGTGACTATTGATATTTTAAAATAAAATATTGCCAATTTTATTATTTTTAAATCTACCAATAAAGTGTATTTACCCTACATATGTTACGCTGAAAATTCGTGAATGGGAAAACCAAACACGTAGCATGAAGATTATCTTCCTGAGAAACAACCACCGGGATGAATATTCCTTTTTTCCCTGGGAATGCCTATAAGATTTCATGGGTGAAATTCTGCTCTGTGCCTCTAAGAGGTGCAGCACAGAACTCATAGCTCAGGAGGAGGCAGAGGGCTAAAGTGATTTTAAGCCACTTTTGAATCCTCCCAATTCTGGATTGCTCCCTGCGGCCAACGAAGCCCCTGGTATAATTTATACAGCCAGGGGTCTGTGGAAATTACAGCAGCCATCCTGTTGCTCCAGATTTGAGAGGTGTATGTACCGCAGAATTCAATTAAGCTAATTGCAACCATATTATGTGCATTCAGCCACCATGAATTAATAAAATAGAACACCACATAGTTAAGGGTTAATTTGAACAAGCAGGGCTTTGGGAGGCAAGGTCAAATGCTAGCTGCATGCCTGTTGTTTCTGCTAATCAGAAAAGGAGGAGGGGAGAAAAGAGTCAACAAACTGAGACTGAAAGAAAATAGGTGGATTGAAACCTTGAGTTTTGGGTGTCTTTGATATAGAAGCTTATTTATGACTAAGATTGTTAGGAATGTTTGTTGCTAAGTAGTTTATTGAAGTTAAGAGAAGTGATGACCTGGTAGGGGTCACTATGAGCTATGTGTTTCATAAGTTAGTTACAAAAGACTAGCTAATAGAGTGTACTTTGGAGCAGTTCTCTAAAGCTATCCTGAGAAACTTTTTCCTGACACCATACTCCCCCGTGGGGAAGCAACTGGCCATCATGAACCTGTTGTAAATTACTCAATACCCTCTCAGATTCTAGGTAATTCCCTATTGTGGGATGTTCTAAACCTATTACGTATGTCTGTGTGTGCTTGAATCCAATACATTGTAGTTTTGACTCACTTGTGTTAAGCTTTCATCAGAGGGAATTGCTGCATTCCCCTTGATTTATTCCTGACACCACCTGGAGTGAAATAGTGCTTTGGGTTCTGAAAACCCTGGGTAACAATCCCAGCAGGCTACAGCATGACCCAGAATCTCTGCAGTGCTGAATCCCCACTCCTGGTAGGCCAGGATATCTGAGTGGGGCTTTGAAGGACAAACTTATGGCTGACTTCTGCAGTGGCTGGGCCAGAAGAATCTTCTCTCAGCTGGATATGAGGTTTTTAGGGCCCCTTACCACTGTTCTGGTTATTTTACCTAGTAGTAAATAACAGAATGGGGGTGAAGAGTTCAGCCCCTGAGCCCATAAATCTCATGCACCACTCTCTCTCAAATGTCCCTCATTCTGGGGGACAGCTCAAAGTTCCCTACATTCCACACACATCTTATGTTCTCTCCCCTTTATTATTTAAAATGACAGGCATCAGAAATAAAGGATCATGCAGTTGAGGTTATAGAAAGTGTTGCTGACACTAAATAAATCAGTCCCACATCCTTTCAAGTTTCCTGCATAATTAATGTTGTGTGATCCTCATTATAGGCCTTCGTTATGCTTGGTGGCCCATTTTGGGGCATTGATAGGTTGAGAGGCATTCACCTACATCACTCCTCTACTGTTCTAGCCTTTTGTTCAAGCTCTTCTTTGGCTCCTGTCTTCTCTCTTCCCACTCCCCTCTTTTCTGTGCTATCCTTCATTAAACCTTCAATCTTCCACTTAAGGGAACACTGTCAGCTTAGATTTGGCCCCAAAACAGTTTTAAAAAAATAACCACCAAAACAGAAAAGTTTCCATTAATACCTTAAAATTCTATGCAGAACATAGTTTTGAAACATACAAGCATTCCCCAGCACTATTTGCAACCCCAGTCTTGTTACACTAGGAACCTTGAAGTGAAAACAACTAAAAACAAAAAAGGAAATTCACTTCATAGATTTTCATTACTCACACAGAGATATATTAAAAAGAAACCCAATGGCATATGCCATGGAAGGTAACTAGAGTCTAAGGTGTTATTAGTAACAGAGAAGGTAATGGGTTTAAAAGAATGAGCTTTAAATTAACAGATTCCTTTTAAAAGTACAGTTGGGGTCTAAAAAAGCAAGTTTGCAGGAGACTTCATATTTATTGTCTCAACAATTTTAGGTCAGATCGGTTCACTTTATAAGTAAAAATTTGTTTCTCCCTAGCTACCACATCTGCAAACTTTTCACGCATTCTGAAAGTCAACCATCACTCCCCTTCCCCATCATAAAGATCCTGCAGGCCAAATCAGGCCCTTAACAGTCAAACTAGCTTATTATCTCCCATTTATCAGAGAGGTAGCCATGTTAGTCTGGATCTGCAAAAGCAGCAGAGTCCTGTAGCACCTTATAGACTAACAGACATATTGGAGCATGAGCTTTTGCATCCAACGAAGTGGGTATTCACCCACAAAAGTTCATGCTCCAATATGTCTGTTAGTCTATAAGATGCCACAGCACACTTTGTTGCTTTTATCTCCCATTTATACACTTAGACACAGCTGTGCAATCCAATCAGCTCCAAATTATCTTCTCCCTCACACCTGTATAGCCCAACGGGCTTCAAATTGGGCCCTCAGTTACACTTGTACAACTACATTGTGCTTAGGAGGGACTTACACTTCAAAGAAGCCACCATAGTGCGATAGTGAATGCAGAGTATGGGCTGTTTAAAGGGATGTTAGGATGAGGTCCACAAATAGACAATGCTGAGTGTCATGATGCCTAACTTTTCGTTTCCTAGAAAATCACAGCAACAACACTGGGATCTATAAAGGCAGAGTTAGGCACTGAGGTTCCCTGTGCAGTGAATGGGAGAGGTAGGTGCCTTACAATGCAATCTACAAAGCCAGTGTGCTAGGAGGGGAGCCCCGTAAGCTAGCTAATGGGAGATGCTAATGAGAGAGGTGTGTGCTAAGCCTCAACCCTCTCCCGAAGATAGGTGCCTAAGCCTAAATCCAGGCTGCAGTGTAGTGCTCATGTCTGCTAAAAATCCACCAATGAGGAGAAGATAGACATTTGGCCACCTAAGGTGTATGCAGGGCCTGAAACAAAATGGCTAGGGGTGGAATGAAAGAAGGAGAAAGAGGAGCTTCCCTTATAACCTTTAGCCTCACATACTCATGCACAATGTGGGAGAGACCCAGTTCAAGGCCCCCCTCCTCCTGATGGGGAGAAGGGATTTGAATAGGGATCAGCCACCTGTCAGCTCAGCACCCTAACCACTAGGATTATAGAGTCATTCTAACTTTTGCTTTGGCTCAGTTAATATTTATGTATGCCCTTGCTTAATTAACAGGGAACAATTTCAATAAGAGAGGTTGAGGAAGCCCCTATTAGAATAGTCCACAGCCTAGTGACTGGGGCACTCACCTCAGGATTGACTGAGGCCTGTTCAAACCCCTTCTACCCCTCAGGAAGAGAAAGGGACTTGAACCAGGCTCTCCCTAACCCTGGGTGAGGCCCCTCCCCTGGCTGTTTTGTGTGGACTAGCCTGAAGGGGTCAATCCCATAGGGTATACTCAGCGGCTGCCTACTGTATCTGCCCTCCTGTGACTTAGATAGTCGAATACCTATCTAACATCTTTCCCAGCTTGTTAATCACTCTGGGGCATAGGTGGGAGATGGCATCTGAGTGCCTACCGCAGTAGCGCACATGCCGAGGCAGGAGATAAGTGCCTGGAGTGATGCTGCAGTGTACACCCCCAGAGGGAAAAAAATTAGGCACCAAGTGAGGTTAGGCACCTACAGGCTTAGGCAGCAGCCAGGCTGCTGTTCTGTGGATCACAATGATTCCTAAAAATAGGCCTTCGGTGCCTAAGTACTTTTGTGGATTGCAGCCTGTGTGCCCAACTGCTAGTGATTCCCATAAGCCCCCTTTGAAAATCCAGTCATGGTACCTAATCCCCTTGTTGTTGTATTCACGGGTTATGCATTGCTCATGTACATGGCAATCTTTTTTTCTCCCAGTATGCCAGGAGCAAGTTGTTCTGTTTAACTGCACTCAGCTTTTGTTACTGCTCCTGTGATCTTCTCTCACACTGAGGTTATTTTCAAAAGAAAAAAAGAAATAATAATGCCAAAGATAATGGGGAAAAATAACAGAACGTTTATTTATTTTTTTAATATCTGGTGTGTTTTTCTCATCCACTCTTCTCATCCACCGTTATCCACTTGTCAAAATTTTAAAGCAGGAAAAACGAATGCCAATCTGCCCTGATTATCCTGTAGGTAAGTAATTTGTTCCCTTTCTCTCAAGAATCCGAGTAACTTTGCTTTAGTCTACCCATAGGGCATATTTGCTCATTTTTTGTAGGCCTACAGACTTCTTTTGCACTGGTTTTATTGGTGCAAATTAGGGCTGTTGATTAATTGCAGTTAATTCATGCAATTAGTTAAAAGATTAATCATGATTAAAAAAAGTATGGCTATTAATCACAGTTTTAATTGTACTGTTAAACAATAGAATACCAATTGAAATTATTAAATATTTTGGATGTTTTTCTACAATTTCAAATATATTGTATTCTGTGTGGTAATTAAAATCAAAGTGTATATTACTTTTTATTACAAATATTTGCACTGTAAAAATGATAAACAGAAGAAACCGTGTTTTTCAATTCACCTCATACAAGTACTGTAATGCAATCTCTTTGTTGTAAAAGTGCAACTTACAAATGTAGATTTTTTTGCTACATACCTGCACTCAAAAACAAAACAAAGTAAAACTTCGAGCCTACAAGTCCACTCAGTCCTGCTTCTTGTTCAGCCAATTGCTAAGACAAACAAGTTTGTTTACATTTACAGGAGATAATGCTGCTCTCTTCTTATTTACGTCACCAGAAAGTGAGAACAGGCATTTGCCTGGTACTTTTGTAGGTGGCATCACAAGGTATTTATGTGCCAGATATGCTAAACATTTATATGCCACTTCATGCTTTGGTCACCATTCCAGAGGGCAGCATTATCTCCCGCAAATCTAACCAAATATGTTTGTTTGAGTGATTGGCTGAACAAGAAGTAGGACTGAGTGGACTTGCAGCTATTTAAATTTTACATTATTTTATTTTTGAATGCAGTTCTTTTTTTACATAATTCTACATTTGTAAGTTCAACTTTCATGATAAAGAGATTGCACTACAGTACTTGTATTCAGGGAATTGAAAAACACTATTTCTTTTTTTTTTTTTGCAGTGCAAATACTTGTAATCAAAAATAAATAAAAAGTGAGCACTGTACACTTTGTATTCTGTGTTGTAACTGAAATCAATATATTGAAAATGTAGCAAACATCCAAAATATTTAAATAAATCGTATTCTATTATTGTTTAACAGTGCAATTAATCACAATTAATTTTTTTAATCGTGTGATTAATTGCAATTACTTTTTTAATTGCTTGACAGCCCTGGTGTAAATGCTTTTATTTTGCTTGTTTGAGCCTCTTGCACGCTCCCTTCTCCCTAAAAGTCTGAATTCACTTTGTTCTTTCTCATAACCAATTGTATGTATTCCACCAACCACCCCCCCGCATGTTTTAAATTAATGGTGAGAAACCACAGAATGTTCGGAACTTGATTTGACAAGCAGTTACATGTGTGGATGCATATCCACTGAGAGGCAGCATTATCCACGGATTAGATCCAGAGTCAAGAGAACTGTGTTCAGTTCCCAGTTTTGCCATACATTTGTTGTGGGACCTTGGGCAAGTCACATCATCTCTCTGGCCTGGGCTACACTGGTGTGTGTGTGTTTGAACTAAGATAGGCAACTTCAACTATGTGAATAGTGTAGCTGAAGTCGAAGTATCCTAGTTCAACTTATCTGGCTGTCCTCACGGCAGCGAGTCAAGCGCCGTGGCTCCCCCATCGACTCCGCTTACTCCTCCTGCTGAGGTGGAGTACAGGCGTTGATTCGGGGATCGATTTATTGCATCTAGATAAAATCGATCCCCGATACATCGAACATTACCGGTCAATCCGGTAGGTAGTATAGCTGTACCCTTTGTTTCTGTTTTCCCAATGACAAAGTGGGGATAGTATATACTGATCTGTCCCACGAGGAAATTGAAAGGGTTAGATAATATTTGTAAAGTGCTGATGGGCCCAAACCAAAACCTCAGATTTGTTTTTCTTGGACTTTGGGAAAAGTCAAATCTTGATCCAAACTTCATTTCTGTCCCCATTTTCCATTATGAGCTGAACCAAAAGCCCAGCCCTAAACTTTAGAAAAGTTGGATCCAGATCCAGATTTTGTGGTTGGGGACCATCTGTATGCTCTCAGTCTACTGGATCTACAAACATAGGGTGGAAATCTCATGAGAACAAGCTCACCCTTCTGAGCTATACACTGCTTCCTAGTGTTGGCCAGACCCTCTCCTGGAGATTTTCAGCACTCTTATGTCCATTCCCAGCCTAACCCAGCAAGCACAAAGGCAGCAGCAAAAAAAAAAAAAATTTTTTTTAAAAAAGCCTGGCTTTTTTAAACGTGAAAAGATGTTTGAGGTTTTTCATCATTTAGGCAAAGGAGCTCCTTGATTTTAACAGGTTTGCCTGACTCTGCTTTATATGCTTCACACAAGGTGGCATCACAGCATTTCCAGACATGGTATAGGAGAAGAGATCATGAAATTTCTTTTCTCTCTGTGTGACCTTGAACATCCCATGTTTCTGTACTCTAGTGTTGGGATGAAGCGCCATCTGGTGGCTTTCATAGACCTTTGCATTAACGTCTTCATAGATAAGGTTACAACCAAGCACCACTTTAGCCCCTCAGTGTTTTGGCTTGAAAACTGCCACATTTACTCTGAAGGCAAAGAAAGTTTCTGCAGAGTCTGAACACAATTAATAGGTAATTAAAACCACTGTGATTTGAAATTCTGACTTTTGTCTGTTTCTTCGACTTCCATTATCTTGAGAAGAATAGTCCTCATGTTTTCAAAGTAGTACCATGTCTCATTGCCCATTAGACTGTTTGTTGAAAAGTTTAATTACACTGAGTATCTTTTGTGATTACCAGATTTAAATTAGCTCTGTTTGAAAATATTTGCAAAGTGTTTAATGTACCCTTTTTTCTCTCCAGCAAAACCACATACCACCACAAAGTCTGATGAGGGGTTTTTCAAGAGTTGAAGTAGTAAAAGGTTACACTACTGCTCAGGCAATTCATTTCAGAGAGTAAAGGTTTAGACTATTATGAATTAAAGTAGAAATGGGATTTACACCTGCATTTCAAAGCCTTCACAGTACAGGCATGTTCAGATGATCCAAGATTTTGGTTCAGCCCATTGTAAAGATGAGGGTTATTTGCAAAATTCAGATCCAGATCTCATTTTGGATTCAGAGTTCTTGGATATTTAGGTACAGACTCTTGGTTCAAGCTCATCTCTAAATTGGAAAAATAAATATGTCTCCCAAAAAATGTTGTCAGGGAACATTAAGTCTTGGTCATTAGCTTAACTCTTTATTTTTTCTTTTTAGTTACATGCCAGACTTGTTTTCATCGCCCCTGCCCTGTAGCAGGTGTCAGTTATTTGCATTTTCTAACTATGACATATTAGCTGCAAGCAGTAGATTATTCAGTGGTTTTCTCACTGAATACATACGGCAGGGTAAAGGTAGCACTATTCAGATGTGTAGTTTTACTAAAGATCCAGCTGAACATTTCATTTATTTGACTCCTTGAAGTTCAGTGTTTCTTGACAAAATCCCAGGTTGCCATTTTATCTGCATCCAATCCAGCAGAAGGGCCTGATCCTGCTTTTACTGAAGTCAGCATTTTTATCAAGGACTTAGAGTAGGATTGGGCCATGAATCTGGGATCTTTTGGCATACCCCGTGCGGACTCTTCACTTGGGGAGAGATACCATTCAAAGATGCTAGCGCTGGATAGCCATCAATATAGAGATGCAGTAACCTGTTCAGTGTGCTAAAAAACAGTGAGATTTGTTTTCTGTTGGAATACTAGTTTTGCACATCTCCCCTCCAATTCTCAATGTTGTTTCCGCTTCAAATGGAGCATGTTTGGCCTATTGCTAGGGGACAATATATAGTCCACATTTTAGGATGGGGGGGGATGTGGAAGAGGGGAAATCATTGCTGAGCCATGGGACTCAAAGAACCTCTTTGCCTTGGATTTTCAAGAGGCTAAGGGAGTTAGGTGTTCAGGTGCCAGTGAATTTCAGTGGGATTTGAGCCCCTAGTCCCTTAGTGTCTAATGAAAATCCCAGGCTTTGTGCTTATTTTCTCTGGGACATCACATCGAAGGTCTCAACCATTTATCACCAATGGTTTGTACTTCTATACAAGGATCACAAACTATTATTCTTAATAAATGTATCCATACAGAGAACAAATTCTGATTTGTAATTAATATGTTTCCTGACATTTCAAAAAACAATATCTTTCTCAGAGCAGAGAGGGAGTTTAACACCCTCCCCAAGCTTTCCCAGAGGAATAAGAGGCAGTTTGGAGGGACAGTTGGAAGTTGTCCCTTCTCTCCAGACCTGCAAGAATCAGTGACTAGGAATGCTGTTTCTTAAAAGAGAAAGGTCTTTGTTGTCCAGATTGCTATGATGCTCTTTATGGTCTTGTGTTTCTAGCTTCTAACAACCTTAGTCTTAATACATGAGTGTAAACAATGGAGGGGCTTGCGGGATGGGGGGATTAGTCTCCCGATAACAAATAAGTTATGGATTGTATTAATAAACACTGAATTTGGAACAGAAGCTTGTTTATTTCATTTAATTATCAGTGGACAAACCACCACAGTACAAAACTGCTCGTTAAACCGATAGTCAACAGCTGCTATTTTATTATTGTTTAACTCTACCTGCCTAAATTAAAAAATGGTCTATGCTCTTGTAAGAAGATTTAGGCCGGAGTAATTAGGTTCTAGGAATACATTCTTATGCTCAGATCCTCCAGAAATTTATGCACCTGCTTAACTTGACTCCTGGGACTATGCACAGTAGTCAATTGAAAACATGCATAAATGTTTGCAGGATTGAGGCCCTGGGCTTGATGTTTTTGAAGTGCCAAACACCCACAGTTCCAGATGAAACCACTGGCAGGTCTGGGTGCTCAAAATCACTGAAAATTTAGCTCTACTTACATATAAATATATTTATTTTCACCATTTTTGATGTTATGTGATTTAGCTTGGTCCTTGTAAACAGCTGTAAAATAAATGCTTGTGCAGCAGGATCTTTATAAGCCGGACGCTCCATCCTGATTTAGTACAGCTTCCTAATCAAGACAGAGTACCATTTTGTACTTGCAATGATTGTCCAGCTTGTGTCAAATCTGTTCACTTACTCAGGAATTAGGAGTTACGTTGAGCTGCCAATGAGAAGTGGCTTAAAAGGAGTTAAATTGCAACTGAGCTAGTGAAAGTGTAAGGCCACAACATTTCTATCAGAAGCCTGAAGACAACTAACTTTGAAGAATTTTTGAAAAGGCCAGGGCAGGGATGGCTGTTGAGGCACTTTGTGTTGTTAAACCAACAGTAGAGGTCTTTGGAGGGGAAACATAGTCCAGCCCCTGAGCATCAGAGGGGCATGAAATCCTTATACTCTAGAAGAATCACTTCATCACCTGCAGGAAGCCAATTAAGCAGCAGTCACTGCTAGCTCAGTTTAATTGGGTTCCCTGTTAAACATCCCGATTAAGATGAATTCAAGATTAGGATTGTCCCAATTAATGGGAGTAACAAAAAGAAACATGGTCAAAATATTGGGTACACTGTGTGTCCCTTAATGAGACAGGGCAGCTGTTAAGCACTTTTGTGGGGGAGGGATAGCTCAGTGGTTTGAGCATTGGCATGCTAAACCCAGCGTTGTGAGTTCTGCCTTTGAGGGGGCTACTTAGGGATCTGGGGCAAAATCAGTACTTGGTTCTGCTAGTGAAGGTAGGGGGCTGGACTCGATGACCTTTCAGGATCCCTTCCAGCTCTATGAGATAAGTATATCTCCATATATAATGAAAGAGTGGAGGAGAATGAAAAAAAACCCCACTGCTGTTTATTAAGAGCTAAATTCAATTCAAATTGCTGGCTTTTTCCAGGACTCCACCCACAGAGCTCTGTACCAGGACACTGAGCACAACACACACATCCAAAGAACCACAAGATAGCAGCATTGCATCATGAGAACTGGCATCAGCTCACTAATAATCTCAAGAGAAGAATGTTGCCATAATAAACGTGGTAAGAGATTGCACTTTCTTTCCTAGCTCCACCCACTTTGCCCGGGCCAACATTACAATGGGTATATTCATATCTGGAGTTAGTAACCACTGTCTCCAGATACTTACTGTTACAGCTGTAGCCAGCCCCCAGGAATGGTTAATCTTTTGGTCTGCATCATATATTGTACATCATGCTCCTTCCCCTCCTCTGAAATTGCAGGTTTCACTAAAGATAAAAAAAAAAAAGTACCGCAAACAATAAAATAAAATATGGCCAGAGTTTTTCTTCTGTAACTGTAGTCTGGCTGGAGGCTGATGTGCTGAGTTCTGATCATTAACATAGTATGGGCTAGATTCACAAATTACTTAGGTTTCAGAGTGGTAGTTTGTATCAGCAAAAACAATGAGGAGTCCTTGTGGCACCTTAGAGACTAACAAATAAATTTTTGTCTCCAAGGTGCCATAAGGGCTTCTTGTTGTTTTTACAAAGTACTTAGGTGCCTAACTGCTTCTTTAGGCACCTCAGGCCAGCATTAGTAGCACCCTCAGAACTGCCATTGAGCTACCATGTTTGTGCCAGCGGCATGTGCAAAGCCACCTAAGTCCTGATGCTGCTCCATAGCTCATGAACTGCTTGGAGCCGTAGCTCAGGATTCTCAAATGAGGCATCTCCCTACCTGTTTTACCACTGGGGCTGACCCAGGAGACTTTCTCAGAGCTCATCTACTGCATTGGGCGTCACACAAAAGACAGCCAGGAGTGAGAGAGAGAGCGAGCTGGTGTGTGTGTCTAGAAGACGCAGTGGTTAGGGCATGTACCTGGGATGCTGGGGAGCTGTATTCAAATCCTGGCTCTGCCTTATTTGGAGCAGGGACTTGAACACAGCTCTCCCAGGCAGGGCCGGCTCCAGTGTTTTTGCTGCTCCAAGCGGCAAGGGAAAAAAAAGTAAAAGCCGCCATCGGCAGCCCTTTGGTGGCAGCTCTACCGCCGCCACTTTATTTTTTGGTGGCGGGTCCTTTCCTCCGAGAGGGAGTGAGGGACCTGCTGCTGAAGAGCCGGAGGTGCCGCTCCTTTCTGTTGGCTGCCCCAAGCACCTACCTGGTGCGCTGGTGCCTGGAGCTGGCTCTGCTCCCAGGTCTGTAGTCTAATCACTAGGGTAGTAGGTAATTTAGACTGGATATAAATAATGAATGTAGGAAACCTGGGTTCAAGTCTCTGCTCCACATCCATTTTAATCCCATCATTGCACCAGTCCTTCAGTCACTCTAGACACTTGCAGGGTAGACATGAATCTCTAATGCAAAAATGCTTCTGTGGGGGGCTCCTTCCTCCACCATAGAGAAGCAAAAGAAGACACAATCCCAATTATTTTCCTTTGCAGGTCATCTGTAGAGGTGTTTCCCTAAATGCCTCACCTTGGGGTCCCAATACTGGCTGCAGAAGCAAGAGGAAGAGAGTCATGTGTAGCTCACCAAAAATGGAGCAACAGGGTCTGACGTATCCTCAAATGCACACACTGCTTGTCATTTGCACTTCTATTCTCCCCTACCCTGCCTTTACCCATACTGTTCCCTCTGCTCAGGGAGAGTGACTTCTGGCATACAGCAAAGTTCTTTACTTTTATTTTTTTAATGAAAGCCTACCAGCCCTGAGGGGACTGCAGGGCTAATCAGTAGTGCCTTCCACACAGGATGAAAATGAATGTCCATAATAATACCTTGTTTGTTCACAGCACCTTCCATCTGAGGAGCTCAAAAGTGCTTTACAAAAATGAATTAATCTGCACAACACACTGAGAAGTAGGTCAATATTAGCCCAATTTAACAGATGAGGAAACTGAGACCCAGAATTGAAGTGAGCTTCCCAAGGCCACATAGCAAATCAGTGTCAGATCCTAGCTCCCAAGTCTGTGTTTTAACCACTGGGCCATGCTGTATCTCTAGGGAGGTCTAGAAAGACTATACTTACATGCAGCTTCTGTAAAGCAAGGACTGGCTATGTAAATGGTCATTTAAGGAAAAGGCTTCAGTGGGAGTTTGTGCTCAATATAAAGCTTCCAACAGTTTCCCTGGAGGGTCCTTTCATGTGGTGGTGTCTTCTTAAGCCATGCTCTAAAATTGACTTGCTAACACAGCAATCACAAAGAAGTGGATGGGGACGAGAAACAGTATACAATGAGATCTTGGGAGTGTGCAGGACTCTTTGGACAGGTAAGGGGCTTCAGGGAGCTTGACCTGATCCAGCAGAGTACAGGAACTAGGCTGAACAGGCTGCTTGATCAATGACTGGTGCAGCGTGAGAGAGAAGCAGAGGGCAGTGTACACTGTGGAGGCTATTACACTGGTGCTTGCTGCCAACACTTGCACTGTATTGATGGAGACTGGCACAGTGGCAGATGCCATGGCATTAGCCTTGCTCAGGCCAAGTGCAATCCAAATGCCTGTGTGAACTGTTGGGAGGAATTTTGTTTGTGAAGGCATGTGTGCTACAGGAGCACTGGGGGATCCAAAGAGGGGCAAGGATGCCAAATTTCTATAGGGTAGACAAAGCTCAAGCGGGCAGGATCTTCTGATAAACCCAGAGTCCTCCTTTGAAAGCGTGGTGTTAAGTCCTGGGTCAAGTGCAGGGAACACATTTCTATGTCAGGTTAAGCACTTAGGCTATGTCTAGACTACCCGCCGTATTGGTGGGTTAAAATCGATTGCTCGGGGATCCATATATCGCGTCTCATCTAGACGCCATATATCGATCCCCGAGCGCGCTTATATCGATTCCGGAACTCCACCAACCCCAACGGAGTTGCAGAATCGACAGGGGGAGCCGCAAACATCGATCCCATGCGGTGAGGACGGGTGAGTAATCCGATCTTAGATATTCGACTTCAGCTACGTTATTCACGTAGCTGAAGTTGCGTATCTAAGATCGATTTCCCCCCGTAGTGTAGACCAGCCCTAAAACTTGGAAGCACATTTATCAAAGCAGACATTTTCAAAAGCATTCTCTTCTAATACTGGATGCCTAACCTGTGACACCCAGTGCCTGGGTTTCAGAGGTGCTGAGCTCCTGCAGCTCCCATTGACTTGCAGTTGTTAAGGGTCCGGCACCTCTGAAAATCATCTTCTGGATGTCTCGAGCTGGGCACTCAAAATCCAAAGTAATTTGGGGAAATCTGGGTCTACACATCTCAGCAGCATGATGTGACTCCATTTAATCTCATCCCTCCCCACAGCCTCCAAATGATCACTCCCACCATTGCCTGCCTCCCATCCACTAACTCATTGATTCCTGGCTAGTTCATCTCCTTTTCACACACACCGTTACTTCACTGCCCAGCACTGCCCCCCCATCCCCAGTCCCACAAGGCCTTGTGCCCAGCAGCCGATTGCTATGTGGCATACAGTCTCTAGTGCTTTCTGAACTGTGGCTGGAATTGGATGCTCTCCCTGCACTTGGTGCATTGGAAAGGTTTCTCTCCCCGGTGGATGCTTTGGTGGCTGCAAAGGGTGGTGTTCCGACTGAATGCCTTCCCACACTTGGCACAGCTATAGGGCTTCTCCCCAGCGTGGCTCCTCTGGTGACTGTGGAGGTTTGAGTGCTGGATGAAGTGCCACCCGCAGTCAGCGCACTGGTAGGGTCTCTCCCCAGTATGGGTTCTCTGATGCTTGATGAGGTGCAAGCTCATCTCAAAGCTTTTTCCGCAGACGGTGCAGGGATAGGATCTCTCCCCTGTATGGGTCCTGCGGTGCTGGAGGAGGTTGGAAATGTGGCTGAAGACCTTCCCGCAGTCCGGATATTTGTAGGGTCTCTCTTCCGTGTGGGTGATCTGGTGTCTAACCAGGATCGAGGTCTGAGCAAAGGTTTCCCTGCACTCGGCACACTGGTAGGGCATCTTCTCTGCCCTGTGGCCAATCAGTCCAGAGTGCGCTCTGACGTTTTTCGTGTAGCTGGTGCATTGGTAGGGTCTCTCTCTGGTGTGCACTCACTGGTGGGTGATGAGGATGGAGCTGATGATGAACCCTTTCCTGTACAGGTACATTTATAGGGCTTCTCTCCCATGTGAGTCCCCTGGTGTTTGACCAGATCTGACCTCTGCTGGAAACATTTCCCACACAGCACACTGATAAGGCTTCTCTCCTGTGTGGATCCACTGATGTTTCACCAGGTCTGAGCTCTGGTTGAAGCTCTTCCTGCACTGAGTGCATTTATAGGGCCTCTCCCCAGTGTGGGTCCTCTGATGTTTAATAAGGTCTGTGCTCCGGCCAGAGCTCTTCCCACGCTCCGTACAGTTATCGGGTTTCTCCCCCTCATGGATTCTCTGGAGGTTAATAAGGTTGGAGTGGATGCTGAAGCTCTTCCCACACTCCATGCATTTGTAGGGTCTCTCACCCATGTGAGTTCTCTGATGCAGAACGAGCTCAGCACTCCGGAGGAAGCTCTTCCCACTCTCAGCACATATGTAAGGTCTGTCCCTCATGTGGGTTCTCTGATGCTGGATAAGTTGTGAGCCCCAAGTGAAGCTTTTCCCGCACTCAGTACAGGTGTTTGGTTTCTCTCTCATCTGGGTTCTGCCCTTTGGGTCTCCTGCAGTATTTGAGAGAGGTTGTGTCTTGTCTCTTCTCTCCAGAGTTTTTCTGCTCTCTTTCTGACGTGTGCTAACCCAGACAGTTTCTTCCCTGGTCAGGACTCAGGGAAACATTCCTGTTAAAGCTTTCTAATCACAACCCAAGTGATCTCTCAGAGCCTTCCTGCTGAGGATTTTGCACCTCTCATCATTTGCACTCATCATCCCATCATCTGCTGGAAAGAAGGAAAATTCAGACATGATTCATGTCCTTTATTTGACAGAATGAAAACTTTGGGAAGGGAAATTGCAAAGGGATGAGAGTTGTTGGTTTTTTTATTTGTAAAAAGTGTTGATAAGCTTGAAAATCCCACAAAACTCTTTCCTAGAGGCAGAAACAAGGACTTGGTGGGTGCCTTTTCCAAAGATCTGCTCTGCCTTTGCTAATTCACTCCCCACATGAAATTAACAGGATCACTCATAGAGCAGTAGCACTAACTCTTTGTCTTTTTTTTTATTACGTGTAGAACAGATTACCAAGAGATGTGGTGGATTCGCTATTACTTAGATTCTATAAATTGAGGTTGGAAATCTTTCTAAGAAAGATGCTTCAATTAAATCACAAGTCACTGGGCTAGATGCAAAAACTGGGTGAAATTCTATTGCTTGCTTTATACAAGATCAGACTACAGGATCATAACGGCCCCTGCTAGCCTTACAATTGAGGAATCTAGGAGAGATGTAAATGTTTAACTTATTCCTCATCTGTGCATGAGGGTTGGCTATTTGGGACACACAGCTCTTCCGCCCTTCCATCTGATATTAAAAGTCCATCTTCGGAATAGGAAATCCTGCTAACAGAAAGCAATAAGAAAGTATGGTGGTTAGTTAAATGTTTAGTATAATGATAGTTGCATGATTTGAAACCCCAAGGGGAGACTAGAGAGGGGAAGTAGCCAGTTCCTGGGTCCACTCAGAGCAATCAAAGGCTCTTCGCCTCACAGCTCTTCAGAAACCCCTCATCTGTTTGTCTCCTACCATCATCTTCCCTTCACTGATCTGGTCACAATGGCACCCTTGGATCCAGGGAGGTATTTATATTGTGGAGTTCATGGTCTTGTTTGAACACTAACAAATATACGGTTTAAGTATCAGCGATCCTCTTATTCTCCCTCAACTCATGCTAGGACAGGCCCTTAGTGGAGAGGCAGGGCAATGGGGAATGGGGGTTTGCTCTCTTCCTGGTGCCGCATCCCAACATAGCAGCAGCTGGGACACTTACAGCCTTGCAACGTACACCTGTCCCAGTCCCCTGACATCAGAGAGATTCTTTGGACCAGATCCTAGTCCCTGCTGTGGCAGTTTTGGATTAACTGGCTACATGAGTATTCTCCCAGAGGGAGAGAATCCCAAGGTGAGATAGGACCTGCATAGTGGCTTGTATGTCACTGCCTCCCAAGGCCCCACATTGAGAGTAGGGAGTGTAGCTTTGTCCAGCTAGTGCAACTGAGGCTTGGTCTACACTAGAAACTTATGTTGGTGTAACTATCTTGCTTAGGGGTGTCGAAAATCTGCACCCCTGAGCAGAGGCACTGACGTTCTGTGTTCCCGGGGGTTCTCGACCCCCACTTCCTGCCGTCGCTCCTCTTCCTGCATGCCGCTGAACAGCTGATGGTGGTGGGTAAGAGGCGCTGGGAGAGAGAGGGAGAAGCTAATTGGCATGGCCACCGACGGGCAGGAGGGCCGGGGTGGGGGGAGGGGAGGACCTGATCTGTGGGCCTGCCAGTGGGTGCTGAGCACCCTTTTTTTTTTCCTGAGCATGTAAGGAGTTGGTGCCTATGCCCCTGAGTGATGCAGTAATATTGACCTACCTGCTGGCGAAGACAATGCTGTGTTGACAAGAGGGCGTCCCCTATTGACATCGTGTCTCAGGGAAGCTCTCCCTGTGGCGTAGGCAGCATCTTCACTAAGTGCGGCAGCACCGGTGCAGCTGTGCCACTACAGCACTGTGAGTGTAGACAAGCCCTCGGAGTAACTTGGAGGATGCTATAAGCTATACTTCAGGACTAGAGCAGCACCCAACAGGCTGAGGCTCAAGGAGGTGTAAAGGCAGCTTATACTGCTGCTCCTGGGGCACTGGGCATCAAAGAGCCAGTCCTGAGGATCTGGCCCCTTGTCTGCATTCAAGAAACAGCAGAGTCAACTACACCCAAGCTCACCTGGAAAGCAGGCGTAAGGAGTAATGCCACCATCTGCTGCTCTCTGCTACTCCCCGCCAGCCATCCCGGGTGCAGGCTGACCCCTGGGAGAGGCTGGCTTCACTGGAGGAGGAGAGGAGGGAAAAGGTGGCAACATGGGGAGTCCAAAGGCTGGGCCAGGAGCGTGGCTCTTGGTGTCAGGTAGGACAACAAACTGAGGAACAAGATGGGAGGTTAGTGAGGGGGTGGAGGTGAAAGAAGCAGTTATCTTATTCAAGGAGTCAGAGCTGCGAGGAGAAGCCATGCAGCAGGGCCCAGGGCTGTAGTTACTATGGCAACATAAGCAGAGATATTCAGCAGGTGTTAGTGACTGGGCCTGAGCCTGCAGAAGCTCATGAACAGCCCTGATCCCCTCTGCTGGTGCCTGCCTGGGAAGGGAAGGTGGTGTAGGGCTGGCTGGCTTCAGGGAGTCATGGTATAGGATAATCAGTGGGACCAATTGTCTCTTGAAGTGCCACTCCCTTAATCTAATCCAATGCTCTAACCCAGAGGCAGGCAACCTATGGCACATGTGCCAAAGGCGGCACACGAGCTGATTTTCAGTGGCACTCACACTGCCTGGGTTCTGGCCATCGGACCGGGGGGCTCTGCATTTTAATTTAATTTTAAATGAAGCTTCTTAACATTTTTAAAAACCTTACTTACTTTACATACAACAATCGTTTAGTTATATATTATAGATTTATAGAAAGAGACCTCAAAATGTCAAAATGTATTACTGGCATGCGAAACCTTAAATTAGAGTGAATAAATGAAGACTCAGCACACCACTTCTGAAAGGTTGCCGACCCCTGCTCTAACCCTTAGGGTACACTCCCTTCCCCAGGATGGCACAAATCTTGCTGTGGAAACTACACTCCAGTCTTGCAAGTGGGGAAAGGAGCATTTTCTGTATCCCCTTTTCACATCCCCATAACCACTCTCCAATCTGCTGTTCAGAGCATTCCTGTGCTCTGAATCCTGTGCAGCATGCCCTGCACTACTGTTTGCCAGCAGAGACCTCACTGCATGGTCAGCCCCCTACTCTGCATTCTGCTTGCTCCCAGGTGTTAGTGGATCACTGAAGGTAGAGATGGAATGGAAGAGATTGATTAAGACTACAGCCAGCCCCTCTGCCAGAGCCAGGTGTAGTGTCTGACAGAGAACAGAGCCTATGCTGCACTGATGAGTCTTGCTAGACTCAGCGGCGGCTCCAGGCAGCAGCGCTCCAAGTGCGTGTCTGGGTCAGCAAGCCACGGGGGGCGCCCTGCCAGTCCCTGTGAGGGCAGCAGTCAGGCAGCCTTTGACGGCTTGCCTGTGGGAGGTCCGCCGATCCCGCAGATTCGGCGGCAATTTGGCATTGGGTATGCTGAAGCCGTGGGACTGGGGACCTCCTGCAGGCAAGCCGCCAAAGGCTGTCTGACTGCCGTGCTTGGGGCGGCAAAAAAGCTAGAGCCGCCCCTGGCTACACTCACTTTCATCTGTTGTAGCATTTTCTAAATCCCACAAGAGCTGGCCTTAAATGTGTTCCCTGTTCACATCAAATGCCCCATGGGGAGTGTTAGTAAAGTCCTTCTTTGTCCTACCTGCAGGGAAACATAGACTGGGATCATAGCCTGAACTAGGAGCTGCCGCCTCTCTCTCCTCCTTTATATTCCCGCTTGCCTAGAGCTCTTGGGCTGCAGCTTCTGGCAAGAAAGAGCATGGCACACTTCCTGGAAGGAGCAGGGGACTGGCCCAGCTTACCTCGAAGTGCAGCTCCAATGAAAACTTCCTGTCAGAGCAGTACTGCTCAGGTGCACTGAATCCAATGGGAACCTTTCCCCAGCTTCTGGATTGGGGATTTTTGAGCTATACTTTGATCAGTGACAGCTTGAGGCATGCAGAAATTCTCCAAAAAGGGCCATATTTCTGTAGTTTAATGTACTCATCCTGCACACACCCACATTGCATATCATTTCAAAGCTTATTTTATGTATGTTTAGATGGAGTATGATGTGGAGCTGCCAAGTGGCTCTGTAAGCCTGCAGGCAAGGTGTAACAATGGCATCCAAAATGAGAAAGTGTCATGTTTTGACACTTCAGAAAAACTGCAACGTGATAACATCTCACTGTGATGATTATTGGTCATAGCTACTAAATGACAATGTATTGAACTATTTTGATTGGTTTTGCATGGGCAAGTTTTTTTTTTCCAGAAAAGTTTAACCTGTTTATCATGTGGCAATAATGGCAAACAGCAACATTTTGCAATGTATTAACATGAAATGTCCTCACATCGCATATGCTTAGTTGTCAAAATATCTCACAAGTGATTAGAATAGTTTTTTATATTTTCAGTTGAAATTTGCTGACCAGATCAGTCTCACCCTGAAGATTGTGCACCAGTAGCAGTAGTGAGCTCATAGTTTGTACCAGATAGTGAGAAGACAGAAATGTACATGAATTCCTACTGTTAATACTTACCCATTTTTAAGCCATTGTTGTACAGTGTACCACAGAGTCTGACCAGTGGAAGGTTTAAGTTTGTAATTGCTATGCATGCAGTAATAGCTGTGGAAATATTCTAGAAAGTATATTTTTAATTCAGTGACATTTATGCAGAGGTCAGTATTAGTGTTAGCAATGACAATACACAGCTTCATATTGGGCTTCAGTCAAAGTGCTCGCTAAACAAAAATGGTAATTTTGATCCTACCATACAGATTTCATTTATATCTAGTCTAGAACAAGTCTGTATATTTGTACAAAATGAAAAGTGGTAGTAGTGGTTGTGGTGAAGCTAACAATTGGGAATTTTACTTCTAGAGGGATATTACAATATATGAAGACACGGAAGATACAGGCCCCTTATAGCTTACATCCAAGAGAAAAAGACTCTCCACAAACTTATTTGTCAAGAAAATCAAAAGAATGCAAATGTCCAAAGCCACCAGTGCTAGACAGAATTGGTCCTGTTGCATTGTTTGCCTGAGAAAAACACACAACAAGAAACTTCATAAAATAGAAATATTTGAGAGGGCAACCAATCTAAGGGAGGCACCACTTCAAAGAGGAGATGATGACATGTTGTGCAGAATATCTTTGGAAGACTTGATTGCTAAGGATGCAGCTTATCACTCAGCACTGCCTTTCTTCCTACTTGAGTACAACGTCTCTTTAAAGCAAAACCATCTAGTTACAGTGCAGCAATACAGTCTCCTTATGGCATTGCATTTATCAGATGAGAGCTAGACAATGATCTTATGTACAAGAAAGTTCTTCTGTCCAACATGCTACAAAGATTTAAAGCCCTACTTCTGTCAGATGTAGAAACTGCAACCTCTTCCAGTAGCAAATTACATGCAAAAGATTAGAAAAACATTGTGATTCTGCAATTTAATTCCATGCACAGCATGGACAGGGCAAGTCTACCATTGTCTATGCAGTGTAACATTAGCTAATACTATCCAAGTTGATAATAATCTGAAGCAGGCACTTAAATCATCCAAATATTTTATGGATGTTCTTCTGGTGAGTGAGCCTATTGAGCAGCTTTCAAATTAACAAGTGTTTTGTATAATACCCCTTCAATCCTTTGGTCTGAAATAGCCAAAATAAAAGCCTGAGAATATTATCTAAAGCCAGGTGATTGTAGTTTACAGAGGTCAGGTACTTCTGTGCCCCAACTGATGCAGAAGTTTGTTCTTTGGTTGATAGATAAAAGGGCATATGATTCAGCCAGCAACGAGTATCATCCTTCAGAAGACATTCAAAGAAGATGCCTCTCAACTGCAGAGTGTGTAGTATCTAACCATTCTGAAATTATCACACCACTGCATAGAAGCCTTACTGCACAGCTGCACCATGAGTTTAGGTCTTGCAATTTAATTGCCATACTACAACATCATGGATTCTGCATCAATTATGATTAAGGATCCGTGTTTGTCACAGAGGTCGCAGAAATCATGGATTCTGTGACTTACTGTGACCTCCATGACTTCTGCAGCAGCTGGTGTGGCTGACCATAGGGCTGCTCAAGCAATTGGCCCTGGGGCCAGCTGCTCAGGTGGCCTTGGGGGCAGCCACACTGGCTGCTGCTGGAGCAGCTCTGCAGCCAGCTGGTGGGACGGCCTCACAGCCAGCTGCACCAGCCGCTGCTCCAGCAGCCCCAGGCAGGCGGCTGATGCAGCTGGCCCCAGGGACCACCTGAGCAGCAGTCCCGGGGGCGGCAGGAGCAGCCACAGCTCAGAGGCTCCCAGCAACAACCCCGGGGTGGCTGGAGCAGCGGCTGGTCCCAGGGGCTTCCCTCGCCCCCTTCTGGGCAGCCAGAACAGCTGCTGGCCACCCGGGGCTTCCCTTCCCTCCCAGTGGTGGCTGGATCAGCAGTGGGGCCCCAGGGCTTCCCCTCTGCAGCGGCCACAGAGGAAAGGGCTCCCTGAGCTTCCCCCTCCGAGGGAGCAGCAGCAGGCTTCCCAGGGCTTCCCCCCCCCACAGCTGGAGTGGCAGCAGGCCCCCCTGGGTTACCCCCCACAGCTGGTGCCACAGGCTCCCTCCCCTGCCAGCCTCACCCCTCACAGTACCCCAACCCCTCCAAGATTCAGTCAGGGGTATTTATGGTATAAGTCATGGACAGGTCACAGGGCCATCATTTTTTGTTTTTTGCCTGTGACCTATCCATGACTTTAACTAAAAATACCAGTGATTAAATCTTAGCCTTAGTTATGATGAGCTGAGGAAGTTCATCATCAATGCTGCAAAAACTGAAGTAGAAAGACTCCAGGGAGATGTGTTTATTCCAAATGGTGCAGGAACAATTTGTATAGTGGGGGTGCTGAAAGTCACTGAACCAAAGAAACCCTGTATATATGATGGAAACCACTTCAAGCAGGGAGGTGCAGCAACACCCTCAGCACTCCTAGTTCCAGCACCTATGCGCTGGTGGAGATCTCATCCATGAAGGAGACAAAAATATAGCCATGAACACAGAGACCGAACATGGAAAGAATACCTTCCATTCAGTGACTGAAGTGGTATTTCAAGAACAGTCTGCAGATAGTTCAGCATCACAAGAAATACCACTGAAACATGATACTCTCCCCCGTCAGAGTCTCTTATGCAGGGTGCAGCATCTGACAAACCTAGAATACCTCCAGAATCAACTTGCAATGCACAGTACTCAAGAGGAAGCAGACACAAGGATGCTTCTGCATTCTGTATGTGCCAGTATGGCTTTTGAGTCTTTTGATGTCAAGGAATCATAGTACTTAGGTCACCTAATACAGATGTTTTGATCCTTGCTGCTCACTATTTACCAAAAACGGAACTCTGATGAGGAGGCGTGGCCTCCCTCAGAGATTGACAAGGAGGGACCACAACCTGCCCTGGGTTGCAGAGCCTGGAAGGCCATGCCCGCCTCACCAGAAGCTGAGGAGAAGGACATGAAGTGGAAGTTTAAAAGGTGGGCCTTGCAACTCAGTTGGGCTGGAGCAGCTGAGGGAGACAGACACATCCCGCTTGCTGCTGGAGCCCGAGGAGGACCCTGGCCACACTGAGGACTTGCCAGAGCTGCTGATCAACCGAGGGGTTGCTAGGGCTGTCTCTGGCCACCTACTGCGGGGAGATAGAGGACACTGGAGGTGTTCATCAAGGATAAAGTAGGAAGTAGCCCAGGGGTACTAGACAACAGTCTGGTTGGGAGTTTGGCATGATCCTAGGTCAGTGTATTGCAGGCAAATCCCCACTGACCCAGTGGTGGACCACTCCGCCACCATTGGGGCCCTGGGCTGGGTGCAATAGGGTGGGACTGGGTCCCGCTACCCACTGCCATCCCAACCCTAGGGTGGCAGCCTCCCCAATCTAGGACATGAGGCCTACGTTTGTCAGCAGTCTGCCAAAGCCAGGATGACCGACTGTTTGTTGTTGCTCTGCCTTGACTGCAGGCCAGAGCCCTCCGTTTGCTGCTTCGCCTTGCTTAAGGGCCTGGACTTATAGACTCTGCTACTCTGCCTTGACTGCAGGTCTGAGCCCCTTAATGGGTGGTGCTCCGCCCTTCCTGAGGACCTGGGCACCCAGATTTGTTGCTGCTTGGCCCAGCTTAGGTGGCTATAGCTTTAAAGACAGCTAATTCCCCTCTGAGTGAGCGCTGCAATGAGGGTGTGACTACAAGAAAGCATGGCATCCCTCAAAAATTGACAGCCATACACACTTACAAGAACACACAAATAACACATGTATTAAAGCAGGCACCATTACCAGCACAACCTACAAGCACTGCTTCATACCTGCGCACGCAATTTGTGAGAGACTCACCCCTGACTTCTGCAACATACTTCCTGCTATACACGCATTAACAGAATGTGACACTGTGTCATCCTTATTTGGTATTGGGGCAGGGGTGTGTGGAAGAGGAGGATGTGTTTCATGTTGTTAAAACAAAGGGAGCTTACTGCTTTAGAGATCTTGCCAAACTGGGAGAGTGATGGACAAGGCACAATTTCTGCAGCAAGGAAGTTGGTAGCAGTGCTTTATGACCAGAGCAAGAAAGAAAAGGAGACCCAGAGGCTTGAATTGCTTGAGCTTCAATCTGTCAAAAAAGACAAGACAGTGGCTAAACTTCCACCATGTGAGGACATTTTTGAAGTGCATGCCGAAAGAGCATCTTGTCAAACAAAGATTTGAATGTCTTTGGCACATAGGTAAACCAGATATTGGATCTCCATTGCAACATGGATGCAAAAATGTGGATGACAAACTACTTCCTGTATTTGTCAAGGGCCCAATGACATCTGAGCTTCTACAAGATCTTATTTGTGCCTGTACCTATAGAGATTACTGGACAATCAACTGTGTCTGTAGTCAGAACAATCTTTGCCTTGGCATGTACACAATTCTGTGCAGCAATGAAGACTGGTAACCCAGGCACTCTGGACAGAGATCATAATGAAGAACAAGATGATAATTATGTTGCCTAGAAATGTCACAAGTGCTATTACATTTCAATAATACCTGTACACATTTATTTATTAGCTTTTGGTTTATCTTTAGATTGTTGTTGTGATGCTTTGAGTTCTCAAAGAAATCCAATTTTATGTCTTGAAATAATACAGTCATTAAACTAACAGAATCAAATGCAAATATTTCAAAGTAATCATTTTATCGCGCTGATGGTGTCATTGTTTATCCCTATTTCTATGGTAATGGCACCAACTGATAGCTCCACATCATACATCATATTAAAGTAGACATAATAAGCTTTCAAATGATGTATGATGTGTGTTTATAGAGGTTACACTGAGTTGACCAAATCAGTGGTGTCCGCTGCTAATCTATTTCTGCTCACTGAACAACTAGCTGGTGGCTCATTAAGAGGAGGGACTTGATCTATGGGTTGTGGAGATTCTGTGTTATAGCGTGTGTTAGACAGGAGGGTCAGACTAGAAGGTCTAATGAAGGCAGTGTTTCATAACCAGTGGTCATGAAAGGCAATCGGGGAAGGGCAGAGGCTGTTGCAAGATGTTGAAAATTTTATTGCAGTCTAAAGGAAAGATTCTTCCTCTCCCCCTTGCTGCAAACCCTTCCCCTTGAAGGTCCAGTATTCTCTGTCAACCTTCCAACACCCCCTTTTTTCTTCATTCTTAATCTAGAGAAAATGTAAGGGGATTGTGAAAATGTTTGACTTCAGATAAGGATTTGCAAACTCTAATTTTTTTATTACGTAGCACTGATTTAAGGTATTTCCAGGGATTCTTGGAATTTTTAATATTTCTCCAGAACAGAAGCTTTTATTAAAAAAAAAAAAAAGTCAAGAAAAATGTAGCTTCTAGTCTTTCTGGGCTGGGAAGGAAAACCTTCCCCAACCTGTAGACAGACTGAAACTATCTCTGAGGGGCCTGATCCAGCAAGATTCAGTGAGTACCTTCAGTGACAGATCCTAGTAGAAGCGTAGCACAATACCAATGATATCAATGGTATGTTCATACTGAAACACACCACCACCGCTAGCTAATGTCAACACTAGCTGTTTCACTGTGGAACACTTAGTCGTAGCATTTGGCTAATATGCTTTATCCCGCTAATTGTTACATTCAGTTGGATCATTCCCTATACATAAATATAACAAATTCCTGTCCTCAGCCACATTCACTGCTTCTCCATTCATTTCAGGCTCCATTTCCACTCTCCTAAGCCATCCATCACACTTATTTTTAAGTTTTTCTTTCTGTGGAAAGGAAAAATCTGTCAAAACCACTTATTTTTTTTCAGGAACAAAAAGAATCCTAACAAGAGTATTGGTCCCTTACTATATGTAAATGGTAGAACTATCAGCATTAATAAGGAAAAAGCAGAAGTGTTCTGCATTCGGGAAAAAAGCACTGCAGTTATATGTAACACTCTTTCCATTCCAGTAGTATCTCAGAGTATGTTAAACAGCAGCTGCCAAAGTTAGTCATTTTAAATTCAGCAGGTCTGGCTAACTTGCATCCAAGAGTTTTAAAAGAGCTGGCTGAGTAGCTCACTGGACCACTAATGTAGATTTTCAGTAAGTCTTGAAACACTGAGGAAATCTTATAAAATTGAAGGAAAGCTAATGTTGTGCCAATATAAAAAAAAAAGGTAAATCAGAAGACGAGGAAATTATAGGTCTGTCAATCTTCAGCCACTTTCTTTTGCTGCTATTAGGGAACACTAAGACTTTTGGGATACAGTTTGTATGAAAGACAATGCTGACATTTTCAGAAGTGACTAGTGATTTTGGGTACCCAAGTCGACCCCTTAATGGGACTACTTTCGGGGACAAGGCTGAATGAACCTATGGCAGACATTTAAATGGGGGAGGAGAGATTCTCATCCAGCTACCTGGTGGAAGCAAAGAATGACTGCAGTTTGGGATCAGTATATTTGTGACATTAGAATGAGAATTAGCATCGGTTCTGAAGAGGTACAGGATGCCACAATATCGTGGAGAATACTAACAATGCGTCCAAGTCTGGTGTAAGTCTCACTATGTAAGGATAGAGGATAGTCGGTCAATGTTCACCAGTACAAAAGACAAACTCAATTTTTTGTTACATTTCAAGGGAACTCATTCTTAAACAGGCAAAAAAATCCACAGAAACAAGAACAAATATTTTAAATGGACACTCTCTTGGCCTGGCAGCACTAGGGTGTTACTGCCTCTGGCCAAGCAGTCCACAGCTTCAGTAACATTGTGCACATTTCATGGCTTGCACTTTTTCCTCAGGATCACCATTCTTATGGCACCTCTTGCTTTTTGCCCTTGCCAGCCTCCTATCATTGGGAGCTGGTTGCTGTCTTAAAAGCCCATCATTATCACTATCCCTACATTCAGATTTTTTGTGTGTGTGTGTGTTTATTTACAACACAACATATTTGATCACTTTCATTCTAGACTAAATCGTGGAATAATTTCTTCCCCATTTGGCTTTGAGGATGGAACAGGCATCTCAATAGGTATTTTGTTTACCACAGAGCTTTTTGAGCTAGAGGTATTAACACCTTCCATAGTATTACCAATTTCACCCCTACTCAGTACCACTAAGCTTTTGTCTGAACCAGCATCCCTTTTAGAGGAAGATATATTCATTGTAGTTTTCCCTCTCACAAAGAATTCTTTAGGAAAACATGCTTGGTGGTCAGTTCTTTCCCCATTCTGACAATTCTGCCTTCCGGCATCTTCCTGTGCAGAAAATCTGTACTTTCTTCATGTTGTGACTTTATAACTAAAAATCACAGCAAGTTACTACTCTTAGGCTATGTCTACACTACAGACCTTACAGCGGCACAGCTGTATTGCTGCACCTGCACAGCTGTAAGGTCTCCTGTGTAACTGCTCTATGCCAACAGGAGAGAGCTCTCCCCATCAGCATAATTAAACAACCCTCAACGAGCAGCGGTAGCTATGTTGGCAGGAGAGCATCTCCCACTGACATAGTACTGTCCACACAGCTTCTGTTGCTGTAATTTATGTTGCTCAGGAGTGTGTATTTTTTTTCACACCCATGACTGGCAAAAGTTTTATTGACAAAAGTGCTAGTGTAGAAAGAGCCTTAGAAATATATGTCACAATCTCCTCATCATAACAATTGACAATTCCAGATTCATGGGGGTTTAAGTTAAAAGAAGATTTATTCAAGGGGAAAAAAAAACAGAATTATGAAATTAAAATTCATATTCAAATTTAAGAACACATTTAGTTTAAAATTAAAGTTAGACAAACAGCTACATTTTTTTTCAATGCATGTCATCCTCCTCCAGTTCACCAACTGTCAATTAGCAGATCACAGTTAAAACAAATTCATCCTACATGCTGATTACACCTTTATAATCTTCATAAAGTGCCATCCACAAGGGCACTTGAGCAAGCATCTTTCTGAGAGAAATGTCTATTAGGATGTTAATTGACTTGCTCAATTAAATAGCAGCGTATTTGTCACAGACACATTAATTTCACTACCATTTATTCAGCAAATACAGTTCCAAGGATATGGCCCAAGTACTATCACAATGTGGGGTTGGGGAGTGGGGTTAAATAAATATAATCGATAGGAACTAATATCTATAAAAAAGTACCAGAAAGTGGGAATCAGGAGCTTAGGTTCTGAAGGGAGCCACAAGGCCAGGGCGAAGTCTGCCAGGAGGCCAAAACCTGATCAATGTATTGAGAAAGTGTTATGATTTTATCCATGTTTTGCCCTTATCACTACTAAAAATAAAAGGCCATGATTCCCCTGAATACTTAACTCTTCCCAGTTTCCTCCTATTGTGGTGCTTCATACCCATTCCCAAACAATGGCTCAAACCATCATCACACTAAGGACACGCTCCCTCCCCCACATCACACCGCAATGCTCAGCTAGCTTTCTCCCTACAGGAGGGCCGTATTCCCCCTCTTCCCCGGAATGGTGGTCCCTACTGCGCGTGGTGTTTCTGGTGCCGCACAAGCTGCGGCTGGAAACGGAAGCACTTCCCACACTGAGCACAATGGTAGGGATTCTCTCCTGTGTGGATCCTCTGGTGTTTGATCAGATTGGAGTTCCCACTGAAGCACTTCCCACACTCAGTGCATTTGTAGGGTTTCTCCCCGGTGTGGGTCCTGCTGTGGTTGATCAGATCAGAGCTCTGGCCAAAGCTCTTCCCACACTCCATGCACGTGTAGGGCTTGACGCCGTTGTGGATCCTCTGGTGCTGGATGAGGTGTGAGCGCTGGCTAAAATTTTTGCCACACTCGGGACATTTGTACGGCTTCTCTCCTGTGTGCATTCTCTGGTGTTTTATACATGTGGAGCTATCACTGAAGATCTTCCCACACTCAGTGCATACATAGGGCTTGTGTCCTGTGTGGATCCTCTGGTGTTTAACAAGGTTGGAGCTCTGGCTGAAGCTCTTCCCACACTCATGACATGTGTAGGGCTTCTGGCCCGTGTGGATTCTCCGGTGCTGAATAAGGTGCGAGCTCTGGCTGAAGCCTTTCCCGCACTCTGTGCATTTGAAGGGTCTCTCCCCCGTGTGCATTCTCTGATGCTGGATCAGGTGTATGCTTCGACTGAAGCCCTTCCCGCATTCAGAACATATGGTTGGTCTCTCTGATCGGGGTGTTCGTCGGGGGATGATGTCCTCTTGTTGCTCCTGAAGGTCTTGTTCACTGTGAGTCGATTCAGTTGGTTTCCTCTCTGAAGGGTCCTCTCGTTGTGGCATTGCTGAGTTGTGCTGACTCACTTGGGCTTTTCCCAGGTCAGGATCCTGGGATATGTCTCCTCCAGATCTCACTGAAAACACCCGCTGCAGTTCCATGCTTGCAGAATCTTCCTGCTGAGGAATCTCCTCCTTTCCACTGTGATCTCCTGGCAAAGATAAGATTATTCCAGACATGGTTATTCCCTGTGATTGGGAGAAAGGAAGCCTTGGAAAGAGGATGTGCAAAGGACTTGTGACTACTGCTGAAGATCAGAAGTCAGGTCTTTCCCAAATAAGAGTGGAGGGGATGAGTTCAGCTTCCACAACTCTTCTTAACACTCAGAGTACAGGTGAGGGTAGACAATACTAGCAGAAGTGAGTCAGGAAGGGCAGAAAGCCATCCTTGATATTTGCCCTGGAGATAGTTTTCTTACATTGTAACCAGTTCTCCTAATTATAAAACGGAACAAGATGACATGAGGCAGAACCATGAGCTCACAGTAGCTATTGGAATTCCAACTTCTTTTACTTCACTCATTGAGTGTTTCCAAGTTGGTTCAGTTTATTCCTCACCTGTGTGGGTGTATTTCAAGAGCTCGGTATCCTTGAAAGCCTGGTGACCTCGGTCAGACAGTTCTTTGCCTTCTTCCATTTGGGAGGCCATGTCACATTTAGGAATTGGAAAACCTGCTCATGAGAAAGAAAACAACATGGCTTGTTAAATATTCAACCAATGCTTGTCACAAAAGATGTTTTTAAGCCCAGCTGCTCTAATGGGGAGGGGAGAGAGCAGAGCAGTAGTCTAGAAGGGATGAGTCACCTGAATGCTTGGGAAAGTGTTCCAGGATACCCTTTGGGAAATAACGGTTCTGACAGTAAATGTGTTTTATCTGTGTAAGAGATTCAAGGATCCCTCTTAATGGGAGCATGATATTATATGCAAAGCCAGCAAGAGACCCCCGATTTCCTTTTTAAGTTGGTGCCAGTCCCAGGTAGAGGTGTGTTGCAAACCCAGGAATTTCCAGCAACGTTTGTATGCTCAGGCGTTAGAGACAAGGACAGCAGTGGGCTGTCAACGGCACTTCTGAAAATCCTTCTAAATGGAAGGTGAGACTTGTACCCAGTTTCTGAGGATTAAAGAGTCTGATCCCCCTGGAAAGAACCTTGTGCTGGAGCAAATTAAGTCACTTCAGAGATGCTCATAAAAAAGGTGACTCCTTACCTAGTGAGAAGAGATTCCGGTAGTTCTCCTGCATGACATCCCTGTTGAGTTCCATCAGTCCTTTGCCCTAAAGCCCTGCTAGGTCTTTGGACAGCACAACCACACCATAAAATGCCAATGGTACCTAAAACAAGCATTCTCCATTCAGTATTTGCTGCTCTAAGGACAAGGGGTAGTGAGAGGAGCAGGGTGGTAGCAAGGGGTTGTGAGAGGAGAAGGAGGGGCCCAGGAACTGGAAGCTGCTGCAAAGAAGAACAGATGTGACACAATGGCAAGAAAAAGGGAAGGGGGAAACCTCAAAAGTCACAAGAGAGAAAGGAGGATGGGGAAGGAAGAAAACCAAAGGGAGGAGTGGGCAGTCCTAGGGTTCACCACGACCATAATGTGTTATAACTAAAACTTACCCTGTCTACAGTAGTATTTTTAAAAAAGTGTTAGAGTATCTCCTAGGAGATACAGCTCCACTATTGGTTGGATCCAAAGGCTGTAACTGCTAAAAAATATTAGGGATAGGCAAACACTCCAACATTCAGGCAATACTTGTATTCAGAGGCCGTATCACTGGATATTAACAAGTATATAAGCTTACAATGGAAATACCATGAGTTAAAATATAAGCAATCAGGCAGCAGCAGAGAGGAGAGGCTGCCCATCATACTCAACCTTCAACTGTGCTACAGCAGCAGAGAGATCCACAGTAAGCTAACTGGCCAACCTGGAGCAGGCAAAGAGAATGAAGTGTCACTCTCTTCAGGGGAGGCAAAGATAGTGAATCCTATGGCTCCCCTGCTCCCTCCTTTCTTTAGTACTCCTGTGTGCCACTGGCAAAGCATATTCATGGGTGTTTTCATTCTGTCCTGAGCCAGGAGACCAAGGAGAGAGTAAGAGTCTGTAAACTTTCCCCCACTCTCATAGCTGGAGTTTTAATAAATGTTTATCGTTTTGCTTTTAATTCCACCCAGCTACATGTACTTTTATGGCTCAGCCAAGATATTTTTAGTTTATAGGGATTACTCTACTGCGGAATTCCATGTTTTCAGCAAGCCATTTTCTATCCCTTAGGACCCTGAAATCTGCAGGAGAATGGACTGCGTAATACTTCAATTCTCCACACTGTGAACCCTGGGGACTACAGGGCAGAGCTCAGATTTTGAGGAAGCCATCCAATTATAGTGTGTATATTTTCCCCAACACTGAATAATGCTCACTTTCTGCTCTGACTGGAAAGAGATTTTTGCCACAGGGAGAAGTATATCCTTCAATAGCACAAGTCTGTCTGGCAAGTATTACTCTTATATTTGGGAGATAAGGTGAGCAAGGTAATATCTTTTATTGGACCGCCTTCTGTTGATGAGTGAGACAAGCTTACAGAGAACTGGCCTCAGGAGCAGCAGGTCTCTACTCTGTGCCTTTTCATTCTAGCCTCCATTACTGGCTACTAGGGGAATCAGTCTCATTTACACAGCAAGGTGATCTCTCTAGATCCTCTAGTCCAGGGGTAGGCAACCTATGGCACAAGTGCCAAAGGCGGCACACTAGCTGATTTTCAGTGGCACTCACACTGCCCGGGTCCTGGCCACTGGTCCGGGGAGCTCTGCATTTTAATTTAATATGAATTTTTTTAAACATTTAAAAAACTTTATTTACTTTACATCCAACCATAGTTTAGTTATATATTATAGACTTATAGAAAGAGACCCTCTAAAAAGGTTAAAATGTACTACTGGCATGTGAAACCTTAAATTAGAGTGAATAAATGAAGACTCGACACACCACTTCTGAAAGGTTGCTGACCCCTGCTCTAGTCCCATGCTGCTTGCAGAACGAACTCCCACGGTTTTGTACGGATGGGAGGCTATAATCCAGCAAGGGGGTGAAGCAGGGGGTATGAGGCATTCCAGAATTGCAATTCCCCCCATCAGCTGAGTGGGGACAGTGGAACATACAAGCAGCAGCTTGCTATGTCAGGTGGAGTGCTAGAGGATGCTAGGGTGAGATACTGAAGGAATGGGGTGGAAGTGGCCTGCTGGAAAATGCTAGGGGGGGTAGGATGCAAGAATAAGAGGATTGTGGGGATGCTAGACCATGCTGCTCGACCAGAAAAGGGTGCAGTAATGGGGGGAGCAATCCTGTTGTATTGTGGCAGGAGGGTGGTGCCTGAATTAGGGAGCTGCTGGGGTGTGTAAGAATGTGGGGGGCAGAAAGGGGAGGGCTGCCTGCTGGAGTGCTAGTGA
This sequence comes from Gopherus evgoodei, assembly GCF_007399415.2. NCBI lineage: Eukaryota > Metazoa > Chordata > Testudines > Testudinidae > Gopherus > Gopherus evgoodei. The sequence goes on along the minus strand of NC_044322.1, from coordinate 190,023,509 downwards.
AACAAAAAAACATGGAGTAGGGGTTCAAACAGAAATCTGCAAAGGGACAGGAGGATAGATGGTTCCCGAGGAAGGGGGCCAAACCCTGTAAAGGTGGTGGCTGCAGGAGAGAGTGGGGACAAGAAAGGCTAATGGAAAATGTCAAAAGGGGTGCAAGAATTGAGGGTCACAGGAAAGGGGCACAGAAACAGGGTGGCATCCCTGGGAGCACTGTGGAGGAAGGGTAATAAATAGAAAGGCGCAGGGGTTGAGAGGGAAAAGGAAGTCTGCTCACTAAGGAAAAAAAATGAGTAGGGGGTGGAGGAAAGAGAGAAACGTCCCTCGTTTTTTCAGCTAGGTTCTGGATGAATTCCCACTCTGGAATGGGCACAGGGGCCAGTTTGCAGCTCCCTGAGCCACTCTCACAAGTCCCATCCTGAAAACACAATGTGTTTGCTAGAAGTCACATGGCTTCGAAGCTCAGAATGATTTTTTCGGGGGCGGGTCTGCACCGGTGTTTGAATGCTGGCCGTGCAGGCTGCCTCACTGTCATGAGAGCCAGGCTCGCGAGCAAAGGCACGCACGCCTCCCCCTGCACGCCTCCAGCTCCGCGACGGGCTGCTTCCACGGCCCTCGTTTACCTACCTGCGAGAAAACGTAGCCAGGGATTGCAGCCCCCAGTCCCGTGCTCTCCTCTGGGAGAGAGGATGCGCTTTAGCCTCGCAGATCTCACTCACACAGCAGATTGCAGCTTCCTGCTTGGGGACCGGGAGGGCAAAGGACGCTTCCTGGGAGGAGCCGGGAGAAAGCCTGCGGGGTAGCATAATACCTCAGCGCTGTTAAGGGAGGGGGTCTCTCCACGGATCCTACCCCGCTAGGCAAGGAGCGGATACGGCCAGGTGTCAGAGCTGCTGGACACAGACTCATCACCCCATGGCAGCCACTGCTCCATGCATGTTAGAGGGCGCATGTTCCTGGAAGTAGTGAGAGCCAGCCACAGGAGCCATCTTAGCAAGGGGGTGGACACCCCCGGAACATTACTGAATTTACAGTCTGTGCCCAGCGTGGAAACATGATGTTAGTGGAAGCCATTCCTGGCAAGGTGGCCAGCTGTCTGGTATGCGACTTAAAGCCCCAGTTCCTGGAGTCAAATGATTGCAAATCTCAGTTTATTTGTATTTTAAGATTAAAAAGTTTCTAGCCCTCACAGTTGTGGAAGAGAGCTTGACTGTATAACCTGAATGCATCATAAAGGCTCAAAAATCCCAAGGGAAACAAACAACCCCCAAACTTTTATTTTTTAAAACCGTGCTTTGTAAGGCAATTTTGTGATTTTTAAACATTTTGGGTCTAGACTAAGCTCTTTGGGACGGAGGCTTTTTGTTCCGTCTCAGAAAAACTGCAGCCAGTCAGCAACACCCATTTCTGCAATCAGCTCTTGAAGTTTTACAGAATGATAGTGGGAGGCTAGTTGTTGATAGTCACTTCACACAGGATAGCAAGCAGCTGCATTGCCCTCTGTGTGCAATAGGGCTTTGTATGTATGCAGTATCAGAGGGGTAGCCGTGTTAGTCTGTATCCACAAAAACAATGGGTCCGGTGGCCCTGTAAAGACTAACAGATTTATTTGGGCATAAGCTTTTGTGGCAGGGCTGGCTTTAGGCCTATTCCACCAGTTTCCCCCAAATCGGGCCCCACGCCCAGTGAGAGTCCCTTCCCTGGCTAGAGGCGCCTTTTTAATTTTTACTCACCTGGCGGTGCTTCGGGACTTAAGCGGCACTTCGGTGGTGGATCCTTCACTTGCTCTGGGTCTTCGGCAGCACTTCAGTGGCAGGTCCTTCAGTGCCGCTGAAGACCTGGAGCGAGTGAAGGACCCGCCGCCGAAGACCCAGAGCACCGCCCCGTGAGTACAAGCCCCACGTGTTTTTTTACATTTTTTTTTTTAAGTCATCCCTGCTGGGGCCCTGTTGAAACTGTTTGAATTGGGCCCCACACTTCCTAAAGCCGGCCCTGTTTTGTGAGTAAAAAACCCCACTTCTTCAGATGCATATGTATGCAGTGTTCTTACCCTGGGATGGACATAGCATTATAGAGACAAGGTGGGTAATATCTTTTATTGGACCAGCTTCTGCTGTTGAGAGAGACAAGCTTACACAGAGTTCTTCTTCTGCTCTGGGAAATGTATGTGTAAGCTCAAAAGCTTGTCCCAGTCCAATACGTTAGCTAACCCACCTGCTCTGTCCAGTACGACTTTGTCACAAAGTCCAGCAATCAGTCTCTTCCTCTTTCTCTCATTTGAGCCGCTTTCCTTTCTGTGCACTTCTTCCCGACACCCACCCCCACGGAGGTAGGTTGGGACTTTGATCACTTTTGGGCCTAGGCATTTTTAGTATTTAAGGAATAGGTTGTGTGAAAGGCATATTTGAGAGAAAGCAGCATGTCTAGAAGGTTGGAACAGGGAATTGGGAATCTGAAGATAAACAGCCTTGTGCTCATTTACGGTCCCTTTAAATTGTCCAAAATTATTATTTGAAGGAAAAACGTCGCAGAAGATAATATTATGCCTGTAGTGCCTTTAGCTGAGCTCCCCTAGAGCTTTAAAAACTTTAAGCCTCACAACATCCCTCTGAGGTAGAGGTGTTATCCCCATTTTACTGATGGGGAAACAGGTACAGAGAGGTTACATGATGACTAGTCAGAGATACACTAAACAAGTTAATAGGAGAGCCCAGTAATATAGCTGTGTACAAGATTTTATACCTAGAGAGTTTGAAAGTTTCTATGGAAAGATTGCTCAGATGCTTTGCAGCAATAGAAGTGACACTCAGTGCAGTCAAATGATAAATTTGGTACAAAATTTGAGACTGAAATCAGTGTATAAGGGCTGGTCTACAATGGGAAATTGACTGGAATAGTTATTGCCGTCCCCTGTGAATACTGTTCTGGAATAAAAATCACTTTGTTCCAGAATAATTACTCTGCTGTGGAAATGCACTAGTTATTGCAGAATAAAATTGACTTTTATTCTGGAACATAGCACGGTGGATTGATTTAAAACAAGGCATTTTAAATCACCAATTTTACTCATGATTTAAATCAGCAAGTAGGAAACCTTGATTTAAATGATCAATTTTAATCTTGGTTTGCATTTGTACCTTAGTTATTTTCCTAAAGAAAAGCTGATTCTCATTGGTTGTTAACGATTAAAACATGTTGATTTGCAACTCTATATAGTCTTTACATTAAATTTGGAGGTACGTTTTGCTAGCCAGGAGGATACACTATATATAGGTCCACACACATTTATTAAGCAATTATAGAGCTTAATATAGTTATTCACATTCTTCATTTTCTAATAAATGTAAAAATTGTGAATGATGGATTTTGTATTTACTGTATATTACTAATTTTTACTTGGGAATTCTGTCAAGCTCTGTTTGGATGGAAATAGGAATTCAATTAAAATGTGCAGAAAAAATTAAATGAAGTATATCTACAGTTAGTGAATTGAAGTGATTGTATCTGGCCACCTTATCTTTCAAGATTTTAGAACTAGTAGATCTCAGCTTCTCACGCCTCATTTTTATTCACAGATTGAAAGGGGAAAACAAGCTTTCCAGTTTTTTCAACTCCTAAGAAACCAGCCGAACCAGTTGAATAAACTGAAATAAAGAAACTGTTCTCTGCACCCAAAGAAGAGACTACTGCTGTCTAAAGGTAGTTTAGCACTTCAATAAATTCTGGTTCCAGATGTTTAGCTAGTTTGACTGTCTTTAAAACTTTGGTAGCAAACATGTAGTGCTTAATTTTTTCATTTAATTTAAGTGATAGTAATAATTACAGAAAATCTCAGCTTTAACATAGGTTGTCATAATGTCAAATTTAATTTTAAATAAGTTCATTTTTAAAACAAAATCTTTGATTGTTTTTTAAAAACCATTTTTTATACACCCTGTAATAGAATGTCCATAGGGAGAGCTATTCTGGAATGGCTATTCCAGTCAATTTCCACATGTAGACAAGCTCTAAGTGAGAAAAAGTTGCTGGTCCTGGTACATTATAATTGTATGACATATGAGGGAAACACCTGTTGTGAAGGTGACTACCTGAATTTTCTTTGTTTTGTATAAAAGTACATAAAGGGAAGATGCTTTCTGTAGATTCAATGTGGAATGGCTAATTTAATTTCCTGAATTTGGGATGCTGCTAGAACAGGGAGGAGAGCGGGTTTGACTTTTGGCGGGTGGAGGTTGAGTGAAGGCTACTGGGAGGAGAAAGTCTGGACCCATACTACTACTTTCCCGTTAGAGTAGGGGTGAGGTACTGGGAGAAGGTGTTGAATGGGAGCAGGGCCTGGGCAGAGCTGGGCAGGGAGCACCCCCAGCAGATTAGAAACTTGGCACCTATGCTAGGATTTAGCTGAAAAAAAAACTTCAGATGAAGTAACTTTTCTAGGAGGTGTATGCGTTATGTTCATTAATTAAATCTAGGTTCTACTGCCTCTGTTTCCTTTAATAAATACTCCCTTTACCTCCATCAGTTCTTGGAGGGGTGGCCTTCCTGGACTGTTGTTAGCAGAATTAATCTCTATTTCTCTTCACAGATGTCTCAATAGCATATCCTTTCCTGTTGCTCCCAGATGTCATACACTGAGTTATGGTGAGTACTAATGCTATTTATAATGTATAAAGGCAAACCACATAGGAAACATGGAAAACCATGTTATTGTAAACTAAGAAGATACTAATCACAGCAAGTAGTTACACAGAAAGAAAAATGTTAAACAAACATCCATTGCTTGAGATTATGGTCTTTCTTCCTCACTATCTGAGCAGCTTGTTCAGCTTGTGAAAAGGGAACCACGGGTGCCGGCTTTCTTTACTCAGGTTTTAGCTCTTCTGACCCTCTCCCTTTCCTTGCTCTGAGAAAATGAATAAAAGGTTGGCTACAACCATTTTAGCAATCCTGATATTATTAATTTAAAATACCTCAGCCTTTCAGCACACACAGTTTTACCTCAAAGTCACTTGGTTGCAGCCTGTGCTTGGGAATTTGTAGCCTAAACCTTTGCTGCCCTCCTGCCAGGAAGTTTGTTTTTATTTTCATATTTTCCCATGCATAGGTTATGATCTGTCCCAAAGTTTGAGACCAGTCTCTGTTATTTTGGATTTGGAGGAAGCCTATCTGCAAGCCAGATGCCAACACATCTTTCCTCATGGACCACACACCCTCCCCCAGACACAAAATGTATTTAAGAAAATAGTCGGAATATGTTCAATATTCTGAGACCTGTGCTTTACCCCTTAGAATATGCTTGGATGGCTTACTCCAAATTAAAATTGCCTGACCTGAAACCAAAGAAGTTTCATATTTAGTACAGGATCACTACAAAGAACTCCAAAAAAATGTCTAGGCACTGTAAGGTTTCATAACCTCAGGGGTTCTCACCATTGGTCTTCCTACTGAATGAAGCAGAACTGGGTAAGGAGGAGAGGGTTCATTGTTTAAGGATAAAATTTGTCCCACTCACAGTGTGTTTGTACGTCCTGTCCCTTATGTGTGTTTGGTGAGTGCTGAGCTGAATCTGAAGCTTTTCCCCATGCTCTTCACAGCTGTAGGGCCTCTCTCCACTATGGATTCTCTGGTGCTGCATGAACATTGATCTGCTGATGAACCTCTTCCCACAGTCAGCACATGTGAAGAGCAACTCCCTGGTGTGGGTTCTGTGGTGGTTAGTGAGGTATGAGCTTGTTGCAAACCCTTTCCCACTCTCTTCATGTTTATAGGGACTACCTCCCATGTGGATTCTCTGGTGTTTAGTGATGTCCGAACTCCACTGAAAGTGTTTCCCACACCCATAGGGCCACTTCCTGCTGTGGATTCTCTGGTGCTCCATGGGGAAGGAGGCATTTCTCAAGCTCCTCCCACCTTGGGTGCGTTTGCACAGCCTGTCCCCTGTGTGAGTTCTCCGGTGTTTGGTGAGTGCGAAACTGAACCTGAATCTCCTCGCACACTCTTTGCAGCTATAGGACCGCTCCCCAGTGTGAGTTCTCTGGTGCTGCATGAATGTGGAACTCTCTGCAAACCTTTTCCCACACTCAATGCATCAGAGGATCCCCGTGTGGATCCTCTGATGTACAACAAGATGTGAGCTCCAACTGAAGCTCTTCTTGCAAAGCCTGCAGGCGCTGGGTCTCTCTCCCGTGTGCATTCTCAGATGCCGAGTAAGGGCTGAGCTCCCACGAAAGCCCTTCCTACACTCGGCACATGGGAAGGGTCTCTCCTCTGTGTGGGTCCTTTGATGTTTGAAGAGAGTGGAGCTGTAATTGAAGCACTTCTTGCATACCCTGCATGTGAAGGGTCTCTCCCTAATGTGGATTCTCTGATGGTTAGTAAGGTACAAATGCTCCATGAACCCTTTCCTGCATGCTTCACATGAATAGGGTTTTTCCTCTTGTGTGGATTCTCTGGTGTTTAGTGACATGCGAGTTCTGCTGGAAGCGTTTCCCGCACTCTCTGCACTTTTAGGGCTCCTCCCCTCTGTGCGTACTCTGGTGCTCAACGAGGGCGGAGCTCTTCCCACACTCAATGCATTTGCATGGTCTGTCCCCTGTATGGGTTCTCAAGTGTTTGCTGAGTGCTGATCTGAAGCCTAAGCTTTCCACGCACACTTTGCAGCTGTAGGGCTTCTCCCTGGTGTGGGTTCTCTGGTGCTGGTTGCAAGTTGATCTGTCGGTGAATCTTTTTCCACATTCAGCTCATTGGAAGGGTCTCTCCCCGTGCGGATTCTCTTATGTGCAGCAAGGTATGAGCTCCGACTGAAGCTCTTCCCATACTCAGTGCAGATGGTCAGCCTGTCTTCTCCACAGATGTGCTTACCATCTGAGGTCTCTCTCTCCTCAGGACTCTGGGAAATATTCCTTTGGATCTGCTGCCTGATAATGTTCTAGGCCGCTCCATTTCTTCATCAGGATCTTCCTGCAGAATCTCATAGTTTCCTGCAATAAAAGGAGAATCCAGAGATGATAAAATCCCCATGTTTGAGAGAAAGGGAACATTGGAAAGGGGGAACTGCAAACTGGTTTCTTCACAAATCCAGAGAACTGTGAATACATTAACGATATCCAGAGATGAATACCCTGGCCCTCAGAAGGGACCAGATAAGCTTCCATATCCCTGTGACAAAATATATGTCCCTGTCCCTGAGGGAATCAGGAAGAGAGATTAAGCCCCTTTACTGGGCAGAAAGGAGGTTACCTGATGAATTGGAATTCATTTAGCTGCTGAGGGGAGGAACCGACAACTGTGTCTGAGTGAGGAAAGCCAGTAAGACAGAAGCAGAGCCTTCTGGGGGGAGAAGGGGTCCTAAGAAGGAAGACTAGCAGATTTGTAGTTTTCCCCCATACCGCAAGCCAGTATGGAGAAGAGTAGTGACTGATGAATAAATCACATGCCCTAAACTGAAGTCTATGCCACCGACAGAAACTGCAATCCCAGTGATACTGTTCCTGGTTTTGATTCTTTCCGGACATTTGGACTACACAAAAGGAAGTTGCTTTGCATTATTTTTGTGTCATTTGAGCTCCCCAGCACTATCATCCCAAGGCTGAGACCAGAATATTTTTCTTCCTTTTTGGGGAAAGACTTGGAATGGCAGTTATTCCCATTAACCCACCCCACCCCCCTCATCTGAATAAACACACAAATACAAGATTTTTTTGCTAAAAATCATTTAGAATCAGAGGAAAGCCATGACTGATAACTTCTGGGTACCATGCAGTATTGAATGGCAGCTGGACAGGAGATGTGTGCTCCCTTTCATATGCATTCCCATATACAGCCCCTGCACTGTATTATTAGCAGGGGTGGCAGGGCTCTCTCCTCTTGATTCACCTTATTAGTAGGTATTAGAACTCTGCACACAACTGCTGAAATTCTACTGAATCACTGTAGCAGGTAAACTCATTGACTCTGCCTAGGTTATCACTGTGTACGGTAAATTGGAATAGTTCTGTAGAGAAAGGGAACTAGAAAAGACGTGGTCCTGGATGGAAACCCTAAGGACCGTGGAGCTCAGCAATGAAGTTTAGGCTCAGACTTGTCATAGATTTGAGTTAGGTGACAAAGCCCAGTCCCAGGTTGGGAGCGGAATCTGGAAATTGTCGTAAGAACGGCCATACTGGGTCAGACAAATGGTCCATCTAGCCCAGTATCCTGTCTTCTGACAGTGGCCAAAGCCAGGTGCTTCAGAAGGAATGAAGAACAGGGTAATTATCACAGAATCCATCCCCTGTCATCCAGTCCTAGCATCTGGCAGTCAGAGGCTTAAGGACACCCAGAGCATGGAGTTACATCACTGACTATTTTGGCTAGTAGCCATTGGTGAACTTATCCTCCATGCCAGGGGCAGCATGCTGTGGTAAGGATGGCATATGATGCCTACTTATTGACAGATACGTTCTATGCATGATACTGCTACGGGAGCCTCTTTGTAAGTTAGTTTCTCTCAAAACGGACAATTCATCATCCATCCATCCATCCTTCAGTGATGTGACATCCCTTTTCTAATACAGCGAATGTCTGAGAAAACCATCACCTTGTTTTCTGGATCTGAGGTACCACTCCTTATCCCCTTCCTTCCCTGAGTGCAAAAAATCCCCTCCCAAATTCCACTGACAGGTGACTAATGTGCACCACACTGCAGCAACGTGGGACAGGTCTGAATGTTAAGTGCTCTCTGTCTTCATCTGCTTTAAAAAACAAAACCAGCACCTTTCTTCCATTCCATTTCTGCCACACACAAATGAGTGGTGTCCTGTTACTGCCTGACTCCCCACTATTCGTTCTCTGTGCCTGTGTGAATGTACAATTCATGGTCTACAAAGCATGAATTTGGGAGTGGTGACAGCCAGACGCAATTTGTAATAGAATCAGTTTTCAGTGCTATTAGGGAGTGATGGTAATCTCTACAGAGAAAGCAGAAACTGGGTTTCCATCATTAGCTCAATTTTGGCATCCAGGTCAAGAATTCACAAAAAAGTCAAATTGGCCTCAAAATTAGGAGGTTTGATCAGTGATTGAGGTAGAAGTTTTCTACCAAGTTTGAAGCAGACTGGACAAGCGGCTCCTGAACTTTGGATCCAGTCATTGGGGCTGGAGAGAGTGAAATTACTCTGTAGACTAGTGTTAGGGCACCCACCAGTAGGTGGGAGACACTGGGTCCAGGCCCCCTGCTCCAGTCACTTTAATTATTTATCCACAGTGGAACAGCTTCCACAGGAGAGACAGAGAGAGCCCTACAGCAGAATATCTCATAGCCAAGTGGCTAGAGCACTCTTCTGAGGTAGGAGACTTCTGTTCAGATTTTCTCCCCCCCAGCCTGCCCAAGGCAGGAGAACTAAACCTAGGTCTCCCACATCCCTGATGAGTGCTCTCATCACCAGGGCTGCCTAGAGGGAGGGGGCAAGTGGGGTAATCAGCCCCAACCCCTGGGCCCCGCAGGGGCCCCCCACAAGAATATAGTATTCTATAGTATTGCAGCTTTTTTTTTATTGAAGGGGCTCTCGAAATTGCTTTGCCCCAGGCCCTCTGAATCCTCTGGGCAGCCTTACTAATCACTGACGTAAAAGTTGTAAGGTGGGCACCACCAATGCCGCCTCCTCTGGCCATTTTGTGTAGAGCAAGGGAACAGCTTAATGCATTCCCTCAAGAAGCAGCTTAGGTGCCTAAGTGACATGGCTCTAGGTGGCTGGTTCCTGTTCGTGGATCACTAAGCACATATAGGCACCTCCCTGCTCCCCAGACTTAGGTGTCTCAGAGAAGGGTGCTGCTAAGTAAATAGTCAGCATTTCCCTTTGGCTAGATTAGGTGAGTCCACACCTAGCTTGCTAGATTTTGTGGATCGCATTCTTAGGCGCCTAGCTCTCCTCATTCATTGTACAGGGAACCAACGTGCCTAATTCAGGCTATGTGGATCACAGTGTTGTTCCTGTATTTTTTTTCCAGGCGCCTAAGAGTTAGGTGTTGTACTGCTGAGTGTCAGAGCACCGAAGTGGATCCCACCCTGAGTCTCCTATGCTGTTTCCTTAAAGAAAATCTTCGAAGTTCAACCCAGTCATTAGCGTGGTTTGCAAATGGAAGAAGAATCTCTCTCTCCAAAGGCTTGCAGGGTGGACAGATGAAACTTTTGAGACCTGTGGATGGGTGGGACAGGGACTGGATTAGGTTTGTGGTGAAGGAGGCCTACTTATTAGACCTTCCTGTGAGAAGGTTGTAGGGCATCTGGCAAGGTTTAAGGTTCTGGGTGCAGGATGGGGGACAGTGGATTAAGAAGCCTGGCCAATAAAGGGATTTTTGAGGTTCTGGAAATGGGTAGAAGAGGGATTGGAATGGATCAGGGTTGTAGTGGAGGAGGTCTACATATCACTCGGGCCTTTTCAAGGAAGGGTTGTAGGAGCTAGAATTAGGTTCTAGGGTTGAAGGGGATAAATAGCATAAATCAGATTGTGCCAGAGTGCAGTGGAGATCAGGAGACAAGGGAAAGCAGAGGAAACAAGAAAGAGGAAGAATGATGGAGACAGCCAAACAAAGCATGACTCCTAAGGTGCACTGCAGGAAGGGGCAAGAATGCTCCCTCGTTCACCTCCAAACCCAGTTTACACCTATCTGTGGTTCATGTTTGAGAAATGTAACTTAAGTCTGTGGTTCTTTGGGAGGAGAGAAGAGGAGTGAGGGGGAAGAGACAAGAGACAGAGGGACCCTGAGAAGGAGTAAGCAGCCAAGGGGGAAGAGATAATAGGATATAGAGAGAGCATAAAGAGAACCTGAAATGGATAGTTCTGTCAACAATGTTTACTTTTGCAGGTTAATCAACTCTGTGAAGGGAATAATGGTTACATTATTGGATAAATATTCAGGGACTCATGCACAAAGATATAACAAATAAGATTCTGCTATAGATCATGGGATGTGGTAGCAGAGCGGCAGCTTTTTTCCTCGGAAGACCAAAATTAGTTAACTCTACACCCACTCCCTTTATTTTTTATTTATTTTATTTTTATTTTTTTTTGCTTTACCACTTCGAGACACCTATCCTACTGCCATCCATGACTACCATGGGAGAATCAGACAGCTAACTTATTTTTAATCTTTGGTAAATCAAATCATTCTCTTTTCTAATAGAGAAGTTTAGCTGTTTTTTTTTTTAATTAGAAATGCTATAAGCATAGAACCTGATATTGTGACTATGTAATGAAACTGATTATCAGGTTTGTTTCCATGATTCAGGGTAAGAATCATGACATTTTCTTTTTGCTATTGCACATGGATAACAGGATGCAGACTTGGCCATCGCACATCAGCTAACAAGATGAAAGAGAGCAGAGTTATTATTATTAGATTCCCAGGTTTTTACTTCACTCGTTGCCTCACCTGTGCAGTTGACCATCAGGATCTCCGTTTCCTCAGAGTGCTGGAGATCTGGGACAAATGGCTTTCCCTCTTTCCACCTGGGCTATCATCTCAGGCTTCGGAATCGGAAATCCTGGTCATTGGAAAAGATGTTTTAAGAGCTGGCTAATGTTTGAGTACTTGTCACAAAGAATGATCATGACTTTTATAAGCCCATATTGTTTTACCAGAGGCAAGGGTGTAATCCAAATAGAGAGAAGATTGTCACGAGTCCTGCTGGAAGAGTAAATAACTGTTAGGAGATGTGTTGTAATCTCTGACGGAGAATCAGGGATCTCTACACACAGGAAAATAAGACAACTGACACAGTGTAAAAAATTAAATCACTTGCCCATTTCTAAGCCTGCAGAGAGACTCTGGTTTTGTATTCAAGAATGAGCCCTATGGCTCTTCCCACAGGAATTTTCCCTTTTGCAAAGACAAAGCCAATCTTAGTAGGTAATACAATGGTGAGAATAAGTGAAACAGATCTGTTATGTCATGTCTAGTCTATCCCTCTATTCTGTCTCAATAGAAAGCTCTGGGAATTAGCTCCACTGCAGTATTTCAGAATCCGCCTTTGAAAGGGAGTTGGTATGGAGAGAATGGTCTGTTCTTGCAGTGATTCTGGGTACCATAGGGACTGATTTTCTAATTCTAAGGGGGCAGGGAAGGACACTGAGCAGAAGCTGGCCATAGACACTTCAGAGACTGCACAGCTTCTTACATATATGAGAGTCTTACCCAGGGAGATTAATTTTCCTGTATGACATCCTTGTAGATTTCCCTCTGCTCTTCATCCAAGAGCCCCACTCTGCCTCGCAGAAATACAAAACCTCCTCATCAAAGGTCATCAGCATCTGAAACAAGAATTCCTACTCAGTGCCTGTTGGCCTGCAACAATCCGACTGCTCAGTCACAGGACAAGGAGCAGAGGCAGAGTAAAAAGTCCTTCCAACACTGTGGGTAGGATCCTTGCACAGTGCCTGCACAAGACACCACTAGCATGGTATGTCTGATGCAGGAGACAAGCAAGAAAATAAGTGGAAGAGGACTAGAATGAGTTTTATTTTGCATGAACAATTTCCTCCCTTTCAGCCTTAGAGTTATTAACCACTCCCTCCTTCCAACTGGGTTTTGGTTTCCAGGAAACCTAAATTCTCAACATGAAGTTAGTGGAAACCATTGAATTTCACCTAGCCTTGTATTTGAACCCTGTGACAAGTGTGAATGGTGGAGTCATAAGTAGGCTCAAGTACCTTTGAAAGGTTCATGAACCTGTCATAGAATTATTGAAGCTGGAAGTGAAACAGATTTGTTGTGTCATGTCTAGTCTATCTAGGGTGACCAGATGTCTAGATTTTATAGGGACAGTCCTGATTTTGTTTGTTTTTTTCGTATATAGGCTCCTATTACCCCCCACCCCACGTCCTGATTTTTTACATTTGCCGTCTGGTCACCCTAAGTCTTCTGCCAGAGCAAGATTGCTCCCTACAGAACAATAGTGCACCATTCAGTGTAGTTTTAAGTGTTCCAAGCGATGGCACCCCTACTTTTCCCTTGGGACATTATTCCACATGCTAGTCAGTCTCTCAGAATGTCTTTTCTGATATTCATACTAAATTTCTTCCTTTTTTCATCTCATCACTCCTAGAAATACTCCCCTGTGCCTACCTAAATAATTCCTCTGCCTCCTCCCTGTTTGAACCCTTCAAATAGTCTCTAAGGTGCCACAAGTACTCCTGTTCTCTTTTTGGTAGAAAATTGTCTCCCCTCCAAAGTGGTACTTTTTATCTTCCTTTGGTCAAGGTCCCCCCCAGACCCATGAACATTTTTGTTGCTTCTCTCTGAACTCTAATTCCTTGATTCCTTTCTGGTAATCAGGGACCTGATTCAGCTCTGTTGCACAAGCTGAGCCAATGCAAGTGGGCTGTGTAGCTCCCTCCCCCAGGAGTATCCCTGGCATAGGAAACCCTGTGTGGAAGCCCCAACAGTACCCCTCTGTGCAAGGAACATTTTGGGGCAGGCTGCATGAAGGCAGAATAGGTGGAGTACCCTAGTTATTTTGTGTACTGGCAGCCACCCGGGCAACTGCAGCCAGGTGACAAGTTAGGGAAGACCTCAGGGTGCTGAACTGGCCCCAGGTCAGGTTGAGTGTCGCCTATGGTAACCAGAACTGACTGCAGTATTCCTGATGCAGTTGCATCAGAGACAGAGGGATTATTGCCTTCCTGATCTGTGCCACTTGTGTGTGTGTGAGAGTCATTTATAATTGCACTGGCCTATTCTGCTATCATGATATTCCAAATTTATGTCTTATTTCCTTCTTCTCACTTTATGGCTTTTTAGGCCTCTGTGTTTTCCAGGTTTCTCCCTCCGGTTGAATACTGCAGTTTTGCTTATTCTCTCCTCCTAAGATCTATTTAAATTTTGTTTTTCTCTTTGAGTACTTCTATTTTCTCTAGTATTTGCAACACACCTCAGACAGAAAAAAAGATTGTTTCCAACTCCTTCCTGGAGCTCACCCTCCTCCACCCCTTTGAGGAGAGTGGCTGGAGAGGACAGAAAGTCTTGTCCCAAGACGAGTTTGGAACCTCCCCATCAACCCTGTCCACAGGGAATGAAGGGGTGAGGATAGATTTCACTTTGGGTTTATTTTATGCTAATAACCCAGTCACCAAGAAGAGGTGTGGCTATTGGACATATGCCTCTAGGGATTACTTCTGGGAACCTGTGAAGGGGAAACTGAGGCAGGGTGCTGCACAGCCATCCCTGGCCAGCAGAGGATGCTACAGAGGAGGTGTGCTCTTTGACATCACGTTTCATGAACATGCTGTTTACTCCTTCAATGTCTTTAATAGAGATGATAGGTAAAACCAATTACCCATTTCCCACTAGACACCATTCCTCCCTACAGGGCCTGGCTCAAGTTTCACATTTGTAACAAAATCCAGAGTCAGGTGAGCCTCTAAAAACTACACCCATATGAAATATCTAGAGTGGCAGGAAAGAGGAACATTTAAAAAATGAAAGTGACAGCAAAAGGAGGATGAGTGTCAGATCTAATAATCACAAGCACCCACATGAAGGGAAAGGAATGATCTAATCTGAACCTCAGGGTATGAATGAGAGTAAAATGATGAAAGGGATAAAAGGCAAATTTAGGCTATCAGTAATTGTTTATTAGAATGCAAATTAGCTTGCTAAAGGAAGAGGCAAAAGCCCCATCATTTGAAACTAGAAAGGGCAAACCTCTAGAAAATACAGCCAAGTTTTTTTTTTAAAGATGCCAAAATTAGACTATTTAAATCCATATTTAGGCAACCAAGTGGCCTGATGTAAAATGCATCATGTAAAAGCTCACTATGTCACCCAGACCACATGACAGATGTATACGAATTACATAAGTTCATGCACAATCATCATTTTAGAACTGAACAACTCAACAACATTTTGCTTGTATAAAGTACTTTAAAACTCAAGAACTTCAGACATTAAATTAAGCCTCAATTCCTCAGTGAGTCTGGCAAGTATCCTCCCTCAATGTATGGATGAGAAACAGAGGCACAGGGAGATTAAGTGAATTGCCCAATATCACAGAATCTGTAGTAGAGCTGGAAATGGAATCCAGATGCCCTTTCTTCCAGTCCCAGGTATTAACCACAAGACAACATTACTCTTCTACCTTTTGTTCCTCGTGCAGGTCTACCAGACTTAGTAGGCCTTTTGCTCACCATATTTCCTCCCTCTGTGATCTTCATCTTCTCCAAATCAAACCGACGATTCTCTTCCTGCTCCTCTGCTTCCATCTCCTCTTCTTGCTTCTGAGGAAGCAAGTGAGGAAAAACGAGAGATTTAGAAGGGAACAGAAATGTGGCTGAAACACAATTGGAATTATTCCTACTTCAATTACTCAACCAAAGGAACTAGACACAGTTTTGCCCCAGCTGATGCATTTCATAATACAGCATCTCAGAGGCTGTTAAAATGGTCATTCCTCATTTCAGAGCACTTCTGTGAAAGGACCGAGGGAAGCTGTGTGAATCAGACCTGTCAGATTGCAGCATTTCCTATATATACAGTCTGCACAGACAGAGCCTGGAGGCGGGGAACATCAGTTTTGAGAGGAACTATTTTAGAGAAACACCAGGAAGCGAACATGAGCCAGGCTATGCAGAGGAGTTGATTTAGAGCTACTGAGCGTCAGTATCACACTGAGGTGAAGTGCAGAGATTAAGTCATCTATGGAGCACTCAGCTGCATTGCAGCACAAGGTGCATGAAGGACAAAAGCACTGCAGCTTCCAACAAAATAAGCACAGCAGAGGAACTGCTGAAGAGAACAGAGGAAAGAGACAAAGACCTGCAATCCCCCCTAGTTTAAAATATTCCAAGTATATTCATTTTAGCCGCAGAAACAAGCTAACGAACTGAAAACATGTAGTCAGCAAGAGAAGAACCAGGTAAAAGTAAACGGTGAGGTCATCTTGTCTGTTTCCCATTCCATCTTCCCCCACATCCCATTCCAATCCCGATCTGCTTTCATAAATCACCTAAAAAACTACAATTATCTTACCCATGATGCTTAGTAAGTTTTGAAAGCACAGTGAAGAGAGCTGCTTCCCCTACCCAAATCAAGAGTTTGAGAGAGTCCTAAGCTATTGCTGAGAATCAGGCTCCCTTGTTCTTCTTGTAAGGAACACTCAATCAGAAAAACCAAGCTACCCTAGGGGCGGGGACCAGAGAAGTCCCCAAATGATTGAGGTTTTCTTTTCACCTTTGGAATGCTCAGAGAAAGCTGATTATTCTAGAGCTATAGCTGTAGGAGGCCCATATCATAGGCCTATGCTTCCCCAAACAGCCCTGTGTGGCCATGCCTACACTCCGTCCCAAGGCCCCCTCCTGCTTGCTGTTTCCCCTTGGCCCCAGCCCAAGCAGGCTGCTCCTCTTCTGGGAAGAGTGCTGGGGCTGGGGTGGCTGGCCTGTTGCTGGGACTTGGGGTGGCTGAGGTTGCCCAGTGCTGAGATGCCCCTGGGCACTGGGGCTGCGCCACCCGGGGCTCCAGGGCGGAGGGTGCTGGCACCTGGCACTCTAGGACTGGAGGCACTGGAGCTTCCTGCCCTGTGCTCAGGAGTGGGTGGGACAGCTGAGGGCACTGGAGCTGGGGCCACGGCACCGGGTGCTCTGGGCTGGGGGAAGGGAGCTAGGGGGAGGGGCAGGAGGGGCGGGGGCTCGGGCAGAAGGGGAAGGCCAAGCTGGGGGCTAGCCTCCCTGAGCCTGTGGTTCACCCATCACTAAGGCTACGATTTACTCTGGTATTTTTAGTAAAAGTCATGGACAGGTCATGGGCAGTAAACAAAAAAGTCACAGCCCCTGACATGTCCATGACTTTTACTAAAAATAACCCTAACTAAATTTAGGTGCTGGGGGGGCACTTCCATGGACACTACTGCTCTGGGGGTGATGCTCTGGAGGACACTGCTGCTCCTTTATGGGGATGCTCTGGGGCCCTGCCGCTCCTCGGGAGGTGCTCTGGGGCCCCACTGCTGCTGAAGGGTGGCCCAGTGCACCCTTCCCCCCGCTGCTGCTTCTCTGAGTGGAGGGCGATGCCCTAGAGCCCTGCCACTGGTGCAGCAGCTGGGGGAGCAGTGTCCTGGGGTCCTGTTTCTGCTGCTGGGGGGGGAAGGGGGCAGCCCAGGGCACCACTGCTGCTTCTGGATTGCTGCTCTGGGTCAGCACCTGGGATCAACTGCCTGGGGCCACCCAAGCGGTGGCCAGTGTGGCTGGCCCCAAGGCTGCCCCAGCTGCTCAGGTGGCCCCAGGGTCAGCTGCACCAACTGCTGCAGAAGTCCCGGAAAGTCATGGAATCCATGACTTCTGTGACCTGAATGAAAGACTCGCAGTCTTACCCATCGCCCATGTCTATAGCTAACATTGCAGCGTGGCATATACCTACCTGCTTCTGTGTTACAGACTCCCTAAAGGGAGTCTCTCTTTTTGCTGAAATCTCAGTGTATCATGCTCTGTAGTGTCTCCCTCACTCTGCCCTCCACTCCACCCCCACTATCAACAGGTACTTCATCTCTGCTTCCAAGGATGGTTCTCCTGCTCCAGAGTTTGCTGCATGCAGGTCCTTTAGCTTGCGAGTCGCTTGGGACAGGCACAATTCTGAACCTGATTGTTTAGAAGCAGCTAAGGAGGCATACCAATAGTGATGTCATGATTTAGGATACACATTTCCATCCCTATTGGTTGGGAGATGCTGCTGTCTCTCTCCTGGCAGATCATCCAGACAGAGAATTTAAATTGGTGGTTTCTCTGAATTGTGTGTGAGTTATAAACTCTGTCTGCTCCTGTCATGCTTCCAGCCTCATTTTAAATCCATAGCACATTTTTAGAACCCTCTCCCCAGCCAAAAGAGGTATTTAAACGCTTCAACTAAAGGATTGAGGCCTTGGCTACACTGGCGCTTTACAGTGCTGCAACTTTCGCCCTCAGGGGTGTGAAAAAATACACCCCCTGAGCGCTGCAAGATACAGCGCTGTAAAGCGCCAGTGTAAACAGTGCCGCAGCGCTGGGAGCGCGGCTCCCAGCGCTGCAAGCTACACCCGTAGAGGATGTGGAGTACGTGCAGCGCTGCGACCACACTTGAAACTTAAGTGCAAGTGTAGCCATACCCTAAGAGTCCAAATGAATGATCAAGTAAGGGTTGCTGGAACCTTGAGTAAGGTCTCATACCTGTGAACATTATCCTCTCCCAGTTGCTACAAGAGGGTTCAAGCTGATTGGCACCCACACTGCCCCCAGAGTTGCTCATTTTCATACTTTTGGCCTCAAGGCAAGGATTGGCTCACCTTGTTGCACAAACACGTTTTTTATGTCCTAACTACACAATACTGGATTAAAGCAGGGCTGAGGGAACTGCATCCCTTAAGCCTCTGCTTTTCTGGGAGGCCTCCAATCCATCACATATAGACTCTATACAAGGGAGATTTCATTATATGTATTCTAACTCTAAAAAGAAAAGAAAAACAACTTAAAACATAGATGCCCCTTGCTGACACTGATTTTGTTCTTAAGCTTTCAGTTAGAGTTTAATTTTTTTCAGACTTTCAGTTGCTGGTGTGTGAATTGGAAGCGCTAATCGCTGTCTGCTAATGGCAGCACTGCCCAGTACTTCTTTAGTATTGTTTTAATTCCCAAGTGGAGCAGCGAAAAGGAAAACTAAGTTAGAGAGAGAGAAAACTGTAAGCAAATTACCAAAACTTACTCTTTCTTTGCTAGTACTACTTCAGAATCATCTTCCAAAGAAGCTGGGCAGTCTCTCAGAAATGATTATCAAAGGGAAGATATATACAAGTGGTTCCCAAACTTGTTCCCCCGCTTGTGCAGGGCCTTTCCCTGCACACGCAGCGGAACGAGTTTGGGAACCACTGATATATACATATGAATTTGTTCCCTCAGGAGAGGGCAGAAGCAGGGCCGTCCTTAGGCATAGGCAGAGTAGGCAGTGGCCTCACTCTCCCTGGGGGCACCACGCTGCAGGCAGCCCAGACAGTGTAGAAGCAGGGCTGCTGGGTCCTAGAGAGAGCCGAATGCAGCACAGTCTGAGGAATGGGATTGGCTGCTGGGGTCTCTGGGAAGGGGAGGGGGTGGGGGTTGGGAAAGGAGCTCACCTGTGAGTGTGACTCTTTCCCCCCGGCTGAGGTCAGGTGAGGCAGGCTCTGTGGCTCTGGAACCAGTAACCTTTGTTGTCTCCCATAACATCCATTCTTCTCCCCCCTGCCCCACGGAGCACCCCCTCCTTTCTCCCTCCTCCCCAGGAGCACCCCTCTCTCTCTCCTCCCTCCCCTCCGTCAGGGCTGGGTTGGGTGAGGTGCTGCGGGGGAGGGGAGAGGAGGCAGCTGGCTGGCTGCCTGCTGAGGAATGAAAGTGGAAGTAACTCACTTCCTCGGCAGGCAGCCAGAATTGGAATGTCACACAGGGCTTGGCTGGGGTTAGCCAGATGTGTGAAAAATCAGGATAGGGGATTGGGGTAGGGTGAGCAGATATCCCTATTTTATAGGGACAGTCCCAATTTTGGGGTCTTTTTCTTATATAGGCTCCTTTTACTCCCCCACCCCCACCCATCCCTGTCCTGATTTTACACACTTTCTTTCTGGTCACTCTAGGTGGGGGTAATTGGTGCCTATATAAGACAAAGCCCCAAATATCGGGACTGGCCCTATAAAATCAGGACATCTGGATCTGGCCACCCTAGCTGGGGAGCGCCTCTCCCCCAGGCTGGCAGCTGCCAGCGATCCATCTCATCCGGGGGGAGCTGCACAGGGCAGGATGAGCTGCTGTGGCTCCATGGGTGCCCTGTCCCTGAGATCAGACGCTGTGCTAACTGCACCATGGTCCATAAGGCTGGTGGTGGTGCCCATTGGCGTGTGATTGGACCTGAGGGTTTGCTGCTGCTGTTGCCAGTCTGCACCCCAAGAGGTGGATTTTGGGATCCTGCAGTTTTCCACCTATCTCCTCCTCTACTGCAGCTTTTGGGGGTGAGCCAAGCATGAAAGCAGTACTGTGTTGCCATTTAGATTGTCATTTAACAACTTTGTTTGCCAAAAATTCTTGCTAACAATCCTGAATCCAATTTCAATATTTTTTTTTAAAAAAATCAATATCTTAGCCAAAAACAGAAAATTAAGTTGTTGACAATTATTAGTGACAGATTTGGTTTGAGGCAGGGAGTGGGCCAGTTTTCATCAGAGAAACAAAAAATGTTGACTGACTTTTCTATAGCCTGTTACTCCTGATAAGAGCCCTCCAACAACTGTAATATGCTCATCTCCTTACTAGTGTATAAAGCAGGGGTCGGCAACCTACAGCACACGTGTCAAAGGTGGCAGGTGAGCTGATTTTTGATGGTATGCAGCAGCAGGCTGAGCGGCTCAGCCCATCACTGCTCTGGGATTCCGGCTGCTGCCCTATTGCCAGCTGGGATACCTGCCATTGGCCCCACTCAGCACCTGCTGCTGGCCTGGGGACCCCCAAGGAACTCCAGGCTGGCAGTGGGCTGAGCGGGCCAGCTGAACCACTCAACCTGTTGTCAGCCTGGGGTTCCACTCACTCAGCCGGCAGCGGGCTGAGTGGGCTGGTGGCGGGCTGAGCAGGGCCGATGGGGGGTTGAGTGGCTCAGTCTGCTGCCAGTCTGGGGTGCCAGCAGCACTCAGCCTACTGCTACTCCAGGGTTCCGGCTGCCGGCCCCTTGCCAGTCAGGAGCTCAGCCGCCAGCCCCACTCTACCTCCTGCCAGCCTGGGTGAGCAGAATCCCAGGCTGGTAGCGGGCTGAGGGGGGGTTGGCGGCTGGGATCCTGGCTGGCAGGAGTTGGTGGTCAGAACCCCAGACCAGCAGCGGGCTGAGCAGGGCCTGGGATCCTTGTCTAGGGTTCCAGCCACCAGCCCACTGCCGGTTTGGGGTTTCATTTACTCAGCTGGCAGTGGCCTGAGCAGGACCAGTGGCCAAGACCTCAGATAATAACAATAGTTTATTTATATAATATAGACATAGAGAGAAACCTTCTACAAACATTAAAATGTTTTACTGGCACGAGAAACCTTAAATTACAGTGAACTTGGCACACCACTTCTGAAAGGTTGCCGACCCGACCCCTGGTATAGAATGACCATATGTTGTACTAAGATTCTCCTGCTTTTTTTTTTCCCTGTGAGTCAGTATAACTTTTGCCAGCCCAGAAGTTGGGCAGCCAATGTTTTACGTTTTCACAATGTTTTCTCCAACTTTCATAAAGTAAATACATAGTTAATATGAGTTAAAAAGGCCAGGGACTTCTTTGTGAAGAATCTGTACAGCAGATCATGCCCATAGACGATCCAGAAAAGAAATTTGAGGTTGAATTTTTTAATGTTGTGATGGATAAAGCAGTATCTGCTGTTGATGAAAGGTTTAATACCTTGCAAGTACACCATGAACAGTTTGGATTTTTGTATGACATAACTAAATTCAACGAAATAGGAAAACAAGAGCAACTAATGACAAAGTGCAAGAACCTAGAGAGCCTCCTGAAGCACGGTGATAGTTTTGATTTAAATGGACTTGAACTGTACGAAGAATTGAGTACACTGTCATCAATGTTGCCACATGCAAAATCGGTGATGGACATTGTACAGTTTATTCATACCCGCAAACTTGTTGACATATATCCTAATGTGTATATTGCCACTCGTATTCTACTGACAATTCCTTTAACAGTAGCATCAGGAGAACGGAGTTTCTCAAAACTAAAGCTCATTAAAAACTATCTCCGCTCTACAATGAGTCAGGAACGCTTAACTGGTCTTGCTATTCTTGCAATCAAACAAGACACGACTTTGTCTTTGTCATACGATGACATTATTACTGATTTTGCAGCCAAAAAAGCCAGAAAGATTGCTTTTAATTAAAAACAAATCTTTGTTTCAATACCTCTTCATATAAATTTCCAATAAAATTTTGATAAATTAAAAAAAAATTTGCATCATTCTGTCATCAGAATTTTTTCTATAGTGCTGCTTCTTTAGTGCTAGTCCATGAGCATTACAGTGTGCTTAATTAAGTTAAACTGGTTTTAATAATGTGAATGTGGCAAGTTTTCCAATACTGTAAGCTTATGTTTGTGTTGCTAAGAGCAGATCAGGCACAGGGGCACCAGTTTAATAATCTCGCCTAGGGCACCATAAATCCTAAGGCCGGCCCTGGGCAGAAGAAAAGCAAATGTTCTTGAAATCCAGGACAAAAGTGATACTGAAAATGATGACCCATTTTTCCTCCCACTGTACAGAAGGCAAAGAGAATAGCAGTGATAAAGAGAATAACATTGCCATTAGTGTTGAACAATATCCAGTTCAATGGCCTGCTTTGATAGCAGAGGAATTTCATGCCCAATGTATTGAGAAAGGTCTGCTCCATCTTCAGAATCACAATGACAAATTTATAGCTTCTGAGCAGCAGTATAAACGTCAGAAAAGATCTCTCTTGTCTCTCTTTGAGTAAAAATTACCAAATGGATCACATTATCAAAGGCATGGCTTGATGTATTCTAAATCCACATGAACAGTATTCTGTTTCATATGCAAACTCATTTCCTCACCTAACAATCTTAGCCCCGTTGTAGCGCCTGTCTTTTCCAACTGGAAAAAAGGAGAGAAGGCTTGTTCTTATGAAAACAGTGTAGAACTTCATAATGCCATGATTATTTGACTAGCCAGGTTGCATAGCTAACCGATTTGCAAGGGAAGAATCACATTCACAGGGAGATGGTATGGCTGCGCCCTGCTTCTAACACAAACTGCCTACTTGAAGGAAGTTTAAAAGTGTATTGTGGTAGTTGGTAAGTTCCTCGCTGAACATGGTTTAGCGTTTAGAGCAGGGGTCTCAAACTTGTGGCCCACAAACCTCCCCAATGTGGCCTGTGGGGCTCCAGCAGTTTTGGGGCCAGGTCTCTCCTTTGGTCCCACCTGCTGCCCCTGGGTGCTTCTGCCCCAGGCCATTTACAATGGCCCAGGACCCAAGCAGTGCAGTGGAGCTGAGCGGCATCTGCCTGCTTGCTCCAGGGGCTGCCGGCTCCTCCCTGTGGCCTCAGGGTGGGTCTGTGCTTCTGCACGCTGCCCCCGCCGCCAATGGGAAGCTGTGGGGGCAGTGCCTGGGGGCAGCAGCTTGTGGAGGCATCCTAGCCCGCCCTGCCTTGGAGCCCCAGGTAAGCGCTGCACCTCCCGACCCCCTCCTAGAACCTGCACCCCCCTCCCCACACATCCCTCCCACCCCCAAACTCCCTCCCAGAGCCTGCACCCCGTCCCCACACACCCCTCCCACCCCCAAACTCCCTCCCAGAGCCTGCACCCCCTCCCTCTCCCCACACACCTTTCCCACCCCCAAACTCCCTCCCAGAGCCTGCAAACCCACCCCCTGCCCCAG
The DNA here is from genome assembly GCF_007399415.2 of Gopherus evgoodei. Taxonomy (NCBI): domain Eukaryota; kingdom Metazoa; phylum Chordata; order Testudines; family Testudinidae; genus Gopherus; species Gopherus evgoodei. The sequence goes on along the minus strand of NC_044322.1, from coordinate 190,000,124 downwards.
AACCCAAACTCCATCTCAGAGCCTGCATCCAGCATCCCAACTCCATCCCAGAGCCTACACCCCAGACCTCCTTCCCCACCCAAACTCCCTCTCAGAGCCTTAGGCAGGTGGGGGGTGGGTTCTGGGTGGCATGAGTAACATTGGCCCACTGGGAGGATTTGAGGGCTGGCACTGGCCCTAAGATAAATTGAGTTTGAGACCCCCCTGGTTTAGAGGAAGGGAGGAACATACAGTCTCTCCTCAGAATGGAAATTATGTAGGTATTCTTGAAGCCATCTTCAAGAACGGGAGAGAAAGCACAGGGAAAGAAGAACCTTGTGGTTAGATAAGGGGGGAGGTGTGTGACAGAGTGCTAGGTACGAACCCCTGAGTCAGCACTCTGTTCACAGCAGCTCCCGTCAGGCATAGCAGATTGGAGCTGACGAGGCAGACCTGTGCCTAGTTTGTGGGGCAGGGCAGAAAGGCTAATTAAGCCACTAGCCAGAGCTCACAAATAGGCACAGGAAGGAAGTGAAAAGAGGTAAAGTGAGTAGTGAGTGGTAGAGAGAGATTGCTCTCTCCCTGGTTGTAAAGGTGCTTGGTATGCTGTGAAGATGGTGGGACTCAATTATAAATAAACTGCACAGAGTGTTGAACCAGCACAAGGGTCTCTGCATGGTGTTAGATGGAGACAGAAACAGGACTGAGGAGGCTCTGTTACAGGACCATAGACGCAACCCCAAGAGTAACAGCAAGTAGGAAGAACCAGAGACTGGTCAATTGCATTAGGTCCCATAAAGACTCAAGAGTGGTTGTAACTCGACAGAAACCATGGGTTGTCATGGTTGTAATTCCCCAGGAGTGGTTCCAGTGATTGCAAGTGATCCCCCAAGGACTCATCTCATAAGGAGCACAACCACAATCCTGCAAGCAAGGAGAGTGTATGTTTCTGCCATAATCAGTGAGTTATTCAGGGAACTTAGGACTCTGGTCTTAGTACCTGTCTAAGTGCGTATAATAACATCAAAATGCCAGCAAAGAAAGGAGAGTCAAGTGGTAACAGTAATTTGGAAGTAATGTTAGGAAAAACAGAATTAGAAGATTGTTTGTTTTAAAATACTTGGAAACCTGGTGCTTTTACTGGGTCTGGTTCATAGCACAAGCTATGTGAGCAGTGGAATCAATGGGTTAAGCCAGAGAAAGATTCCCTTTTTCTCAGAACCTTTTCAGGGACTCCAAACAAAAAGGCAAAGAAAAAAAGGCTGCTTTACAAGAATTACAAATGGTAGCAGTGGCTTTAGATGCAGAAGTACAAGTGTTTAAGAGGGAAAAAAGGATAAAAAGAAGAATTAGCTAATCTAAAAGCAGAAGTTGACACTCTTGAGAGCTACTGTGCTGGCACAGGTTATCCAGATTGTTATCTCACAAAAGGAGGTATTGGAAGGGAAAGAATTAGTAAATAATCTCATGGTAAGAATACAATAATTAGAGGAAAACAAATTAGTAAAGGAAGATTGTGACTGGGGTCCTAGTTGGGAGTCAACTGTGGTCACTCAATTAGAGTGAACTGAAAAGAATGGGGCAGACGATCCATAAAGCTGGTGGATATTCCAATACCTAGTTTTACCAAGCTAGCATAGACAGCTTCTTTATTACCTGACAGGTTACTCAGAAGTCCAAACAACACAGTTCCCTTAAAGCGATCCGGCCTCAGGCCTCCATCCAGGTACCCTGTCAAATGATGAAAATTTCTGTAAATCTTATTTAGTCATATAAAAGAAAAGGTTCTACAAATCCCAAAGGATCAGACACGTTAGCTCCCAGGTTAATGAATGTTTCAGATCTTACCCAAATACATGCTACAGCCAGTTCTTACTAAAACTAAAATTTATTAAAAAACAAAAGAGAGACAGAGAGTATTAAGTGGTTAAAAGATCTATATGCATACGGAGATGAGTTCAATTCATTTAGGTGCAGATTCATAGCAGAAATGGTGAGCTTTGTGGTTGCAAAGAGTTCTTTCAGAACTAGCTCATAGTTTATAGTCCAAAGTCCAAATATCACGTTCAGCATGTACCAGCATAACTGGGATCTCAATCTTGTGACTCAAACTTCCCCTGAAGAAGCTTTAGCAGATCTGAGATGACAGAATCAGGACCCAAGGATCTTTTATACAGTTTCATGTCTTTTGACAAGTTGGGATTTCTTCAGGGAACAAAAGGTAATTAGAATGACTTTGAAGGAGGTCCATCACCCCGGTACTTAGCTATATGAATTAACATAAGGACATTTGCGTTTTCCTTCACCATTCACAGTACATTTCAAAGAGTGCTGAATAGCAAAATATGTTTACAATTCATTTAAATGATATCAGAATACAGCATAGACAGGAACTGTTGATTACATTGTCTACCGTACTCATACATATGTAAATACACAAAAACACAAAACATTATGTCCCTACATGTCTTTTGAGGGTTATTTATTTTGCAAGATGTTTAATCTTTTCTAGCCATGTGTCACAATGAATTAACTAATTCAAAGGCAGAAGCAGCTAACTTAAAAGCAGAAGCTGACATTCAAAGAGCAGGTTTCAGAGGGGTAGCCATATTAGTCTGTATCAGTTTGTTATGCCCAAATAAATGTGTTAGTCTCTAAGGTGCCACAAAGAGTCCTTGTTGTTTTTATTCTAAGAGCAGAGACTGACAATTTGAGAACCACTATTTCAACACAGGCAGCTCAAACTGCAGCCACACAGAAGGAATTACCCAAAAATTAATTTTCAAAAATAAAGATTAAATTACTGCTTTCGTAAGCATTAGAAGCCACTCAAAAGGCAAATCTTCAAAATCATTTAAACACAGCCCAGAATGTGCGACAAGATAAGCAGCAGGAGTTAAATCAGGCAAATACTCAGTTAAATCAAGCTACAGGCTAAGCTGGAAGACAAGCAAACATACTGTACACAGTTGGACGCCAGCCTCAAAAAGTATAATGAAAAACACCTTTGTTCAGAACAGAAATCGGAAATGGTAGAGAAGCAGTTTAAGAAGTTTAAAGCTGATATTGAGGTTAAAGCAAGCAAAGAACAAGCTCTTCAGGAGCAACCACAGCAGCGCTGTATGCAGCCAGGTCTCAAAATGATAGAATTAAAAGCTTAAAATAGAAAAAAAAACTACTAGAGATACAGAAAATGGCAGTTCATAAGGCACCACAACCTGAGGGGACGCTGGTTTTGGAATTAGGCTTGGCAATAGAAACATAAGTGGTAATTCAGATGCTGCTATGGATAATGTAGAAAAGGCTGTATATAAAGTACAATAGGAAGCATTTCCACCCCTAAAGAAAAAGCCTGAAAATGTATCAGCAGTAAATTTCACTAATAATGATCCTCAGCGAAAAGGGAGCCAGTGAGGTAGACAGAATGGGGAAAATAAAAGTAGAAATTTTAGTAGGGAACAGCAGAAACCCTCTAATTCACTGAAGAATTTCATTTGGAAGTGGCTGTTACAATATGAGAGTAGGGATCAAATTGATGGATCATCCACTGTAGAGCTGCTCCGGAGGTTAGCAGACCATGAGGGAGCATGAACCAATAGCTCCCCCACCCTTCAAGGAGATAGCATAGGGAAACTGGGTGCTCCTGATCTTTCCAGTGTCAGCATAAGATCATGCTTGTTTGGTGACACATTTAGATCAGGATACCTGGGGAGACCCATAATCTAAGTGAATTTTTAGGAAGCAGCGCAGTCAAAATATTTTGATAAATCATTAATCAATATTAGTCTTGAAATTTGTAAAAATATGAAAAGCATTAAGTAACCCTAATTATATTTCTTTGAATAATATGGAGGGGAAAAGGGCAATCATGGAATGTTTTCACCAAGGAAGAAGGTTAAGGAGTGCTGAAAGTAACCACCTGGAACAAGGACCTCCAAGAAGGGAAAACCCAAGAATAGGGATTAGCGTGTTGTAAAGGACCTGTGCCCACAGACTCTTTATATTTTGAAAAATCCCCTGTTCCAGTACAGCATCCTGGGGCAGTAGTGCACCTAACACCAGATGAAAGGGGAAGACCTACGGTATATGTGGTCCTGAAGGAGGGGTATTCAGCCAAATAATGTATTTGGATACAGGGGCCACCTGCTCCTCCCTAAGTACCACCTCAATCAGCAAACAAGGAAAGTAATTAGCCACTTAACAGCATTCATCACAATATAATTTTGACAGTTTCCCTGCCCCTCTTATGATTTATGTCCTGCCCTCTGTCTCATATCTTACATTTTTTGGTGTGATTGGCCATTTTGAAACTTTTTTCATTTTTTAAAATGGGAATGTTAGGAGTGGTTTGTGTGTGTGTTTTTGCATTTGAAGGTAAGAAAAAAATAGGTTTATAGGTGTTTTTAGATAAATTAGAAAATAAGGCAGATTATGAGAGTTTTAAAAGTGCTTTAGAGAAAAATTAAGCTTTTTTTAAGAAAAAAATAAGCACTCTGCATTTAGGTTATTAAAGAAAGAGGATTATGAGTGTAGAGACATGTTTGTAGAAGATTATAATTTAGAGATGCTTCCTCATAAGGGATAGTAATATGAACATAGACATTTGGTGATGTGCCCAGGAGGTGGGGGTTGTGAACACCGCATGGCTGTGTGCAGCAGCTTACTACAGAAGCTCTCCAATTTCTTTAAAGTTTTATTCCTTTCTCATTCACTAGTTTGTTCTTTAGTGACTCCCAAGATGGTGTCAGAAGTGCTGAATGAGAAGGAATCTGCAATTTTTTGAAGTTAACTCCTGTGTTTGCAACTGAAAGCAGAGACAAAGGGAGGCACAAGAGAAGCACGTTGAGTACCAGACACAGAGGCTTTTGCATGTATTTGGTGAGCACAATAGTAGCTTAACTAGCTTAAGAATGGGAAAAAGCCAAAAATGGATGTGTTGCAACCTCCATCCAGTCTGCAATTGTCAGGCAATGTTGAGGAGAACTGGAAAAAATTCAGACAAAGAGTTGAATTATATTTAGCAGCCAGAGACGCAGAGGAGAAAAAATGAAATCATCAATATTTTAGCATGTTGTTGGAGATGAATCATTGGATAGTTATAACAACTTTAAGTTTGAAGAAGGTGAAAGCATGAAGTTAAGTAAAATACTAACTAAATTTGAGGAACATTGCATGCCAAAAAGGAATGAAATATTTGAGACACACACATTTTTTACCTGCATGCATGACACCATAGAGCAATATGTCACAGAATTAATTAAACTCAATGAAACCTGTGACTTTGGTGAGCTGACAGAGAATCATTTGTGGCATTAAAGACAATGTGTTAGGAGAGAGACTGCTCTGTGAAGGAGACTTAACTTTAGAAAAAGCTCTCCAAATATGCAGGGTAGCAGAAATTGTGAAAGCACAAGCCAAAGAGCTGAATTCACCAAAAGGGGTTGTCCATGTATTACATACTAAAGAATATAGCTAGAATAGATCAAATCAGAAAGTGGAACCACTTGCTATGAAAACCACTGTTAGGGGGAAGACTGGATACAGATGGCTATGTGGAAGGTGTGGCTTACAACATGGCTCCAAACAATGTGTTGCCGTTGGGAAACTCTCTCATAAATGTGGGGAAAATAATCATTTTGCAAAATGCTGCAGTTCCCAAATGCAGAGAAGTCAACTGTATTCAGTTAAAGACAATTTGGTTGAGGATTTTTTCATAATGTACTGGGATCTACTGAGCCTCATGAGAGGGATTGGATACTGCCTATGACAATGAATGGAACACTTATTCCACTGAAACCGGATACAGGAGCTCAGGTTAATATTCTGTCTGAACAAGATTATGAGAGATTGAAAATAAGACCAAAACTGTAACCAACAAAAATAAAAGTAACTGGTTATTCTGGAACAAATATACCAGTGAAGGGGAGGTGCATTGCTAGCATCAACCGTAAAAACACCACATATGGCCTCCCATTCATTCTAGTGCCAAAAGAGGTGACACCAATTTTAGGCCTAGCTGCATGTGAGAAACTCAGTCTAGTAAAATGGGTGGTCTCACTACAAGATCATACTGACCCTCGTTATGAGGCACTCTTTTGGGAACATCATGACCTGTTTCAAGGGCTAGGTTGCTTGCAGGGGGATAAACAAGTAGGTTCCTCCAAATATTCATCCATGTAGAAAGATGCTATGTGCACTCAGTGAGAAACTCAAGGCTGAGCTTGCAAGGATGAAAGCAATGCAAGTAATACAAAAAATTGGGAAGCCAACAGAATAGGTGAGCTCCTCCCATCATGGAAAAAAGTAATGGTCAGCTATGCATATGCTTAGATCCCAGAGACCTCCACAAGGCTGTAAAAAGAGAACATTTCAATCTACCAACCAGAGAAGAGATTATGGCTCAATTTGCAAATCCTCAATATTTCAGTAAATTGGATGCATCCTCAAGGTTTTGGCAGCTAAAATTAACTGAAGAAAGCTCAGAGCTATGCACATTTAAAACCCCATTTGGAAGATACAGTTTTTATGCTTACTCTTCGGCATAGCTTCAGCACTAGAAGTGTACTGCAAAACCATACATATGATCTATGAACGTATTAATGATGTTGACACCTCAATGGATGACATCATCTGGGGCTCAATGAAAGAGGAGCATGTTCGTAGACTTCAGGAAGTCCTGGATGTACCTAGAGCTGCAAACCTCAAACTAAATAGGGAGAAACATATTTTAGGAGTGACAGAACTGACTTTTGTTGGGGACATTATTTCCAATTAAGGTGTAAAACCCGATCAGGGCCGTAGCAACAAAGAACGTGGCCCCCTCCGAACATATGTCCGGGGCCCCTTACAATGCAGAAACTGGAATGCGGTATTTATTTTATACAATATACAGGGTTCATATTATGTATACATAGGCTTACAGTGTACATGTATTCCGTATTTACGCAAAGCGCTTCTTTCGAGCCTTGTTCTCCGCAAATTGGTTAATCAATGCATCATAGTCCAGAGATCTGGCAATCTTGTTTTCGATTGAGATAACTGCAAGCACAGAAAGCCTGTCATCTGTCGTGGTTGAGCGCATGATATTCTTGATCAGTTTCATTCTACTGAAGCTCCTTTCAGCACCAGTGACAGTAACTGGTGCGGTCAGAAGAATTCTGATGCAAATGCAAAGAGTCGAATATATCTCCTGAAGGCTGTTCTTGTATATGTACATTAAAAAATTGTTTGCAGTGACAAGTCCTCTCTCTTTCTCGATGACATAAATAAAACGATTCAATTCCATTATGAGTTCGTTGGCATCAATGTCTCCCATTTTTCTTTCAAAATTTTTGCTGTGATTCTCCAGTTCATTTTCTCTGTGACACTGCTTCAGGCTGTTAGCATTGTACAGAAATCTAAACAACTTATACCACTCCACGAGTTGGTCAAATCATGCAACAAACGGAAGATATGGCCTGATCAGTGAGAACAAGAAAGAACTGCGATTTGAATTTTTCTTCGGCAGAAAGACGACTCAAATCATCAGCACACTGGTAATCAAACATTCTCTTCTTACGTCGCACCCTGGTTTCTGGAAACACCTGCTCAATACCCATATGCTCTGCTATTTCACGTGCATTTGTGAGCACAGAATTATATCCTGTATTTCGATAGTCTTCCAAAAACTTCATTGTAGCACCGACTTCTGCCTGCAGTACGTCAATTGACACATCTGGTGACTGAATTAATTTGCATGGTTTTATTGACAGTGAAATAGTATATCGTATCACGTGTACACAGTCAGAACAAAAGGCCACGTAGTAACATGGTCTAAAAGTGCACCGGCTTCTGTTGCTGTATTGCCATCTTTCTTTTCGAGCGCATATTCTCGCAAAGATGACAAAGCATTGCACAATTCTTCAAGGTGATAACACAATGGCTTCACAGCATCAATTCTCGACTCCCAACGAATGTCCGATAACCCTTTAACAGATATTGGCATATGTTCTTGAAGTATATCTTAACGTGAAGGTGAAGAAGAAAAGATAACGTATATTCTGTTAATCAGACCGAAAAAGTCAACGGCATATTTTGATGACTTTGCCATGTCTGAGATTACAAGATTCCAAGTGTGAGCTCCACATGGTACATACAAGGCATGGTCATTTATTTCTAGCATGCGGGCTTGAACTCCTTTATTCTTTCCTCTCATATTTGTGCTGTTATCATAAGCTTGGCCTCTTATGTCAGCAATGTCTATTCCTAAGTTGTTTGCCTTTTCAAGAAATGCTTCCAATAAGCCCTCTCCAGTTGTATCATGAACATTAAAAAAAACAACAAACGCTTCATGAATATTGACACCATCTTCACCGTTGCATTCAACAAAGCATAACACCACAGACATCTGTTCTTCATGTGACATGTCGGCAGTACAGTCCAAAATAACTGAAATAATATTTTGCTTTTTTAAGCTGCGCTATGTTGGCCTCTTGAATGTTACTGGCAACAAGTTGAATCAGCTCGTTTTGGATCTGTGGACTGAGGTACTGAACATGTGTCTCTGCCTTCTTCATCCTCTGTAAAAGTTCGCTGAGGACATTATCATACTTTGCAAGCAATTCAAACAGTCCCAAAAAGTTGCCATTCGAAGGATCGGCGCGCTTTTCATTACTTCCTCGAAATGCCAAGTTTCTTTTGGACAAGAAAATAACGACATCAACCATGCGTTTGACAACATTTCTCCAGAAATCTCTTTCTTTCAGAAAAGCCTGCAATTCGAGTTGGTCAATAGATGTATGGTTTACTATGCCTGACCGAAGGTCAAACCATTTCACCATACAGTCTTGATGACCTTTGCCTGTTTCATGCTGCTGAAGTCTTTTTGACAGTGCTTTCCAAGCAGATGTTCCACGACGTAGCGGTATGTCGCCAGTGCCATATAATTTACAAGAAAAACAAAAAATGGCATCTTTCTGAACTGAGTACATTAACCATGAACATCTTATTTTCTTGCCATTTGCCATGGTTCGATAGAAATGAGTACTTGTGAACCTCCGTCTTTCCTCGTTAAATAGAAATTCGTAACTTTCATTCTGCTGCTGTGGGCCACGTGCAACAATGTCACACACTTGCCTGTCCGATATTATAGACGACCAATCCCCTGGATCATCAGTCAGTGGTTCAGATTCAGATACTTCTTTCCCGGCAGCAGCTGGAATATCTGTCACAGTTTGTTTGGTAGAACAACTGGCTTCACCTTTGACCTCACTTGAAGCACTTCTGGATACTTCTGTATACGATTTGTCGCTGCTAGCGCTGTCCGTTTCATGTGCCTGTACCTGTACGTTGGATTGCAGCACAAAATACGTTGACAACTTTGGAATTTTCTCAAGTTCCTTCTCGGCATCTTTTGCTGCCTTTCGTTTACTAGCTCCGCTCTTATACATTCTCTTAGACATCACAAAGCACGCTTCTGCGTTGGAAACGATAAAAAACTAAACAACTAAATTAATAACATTTATCCGCTGACTGCCATTATGAACGCAAATACACATTCTTTGAATGGGTCCAACTAAAATTCGAAACTGACTGACAGACAACTGATGTAGCCAATAGCATTATGATGTATCGTAATGACTTCACGGTTTTGTCAGTAAAACCGACATGGATTGTGCAATAGCATCAATAAATGTCACTTACCTAGTTATACCTTACATTTTTTTTGCCACTTTTAGGGGCCCCCTTCCTTGCGGGGCCCCCTCTAGTCGGAGGGTACGGAGGGCACACGTTACACCTCTGAACCTGATAAGAGGAATATTTCAGCCACTGAAACAGAGTCACATCCCTAGTCAAAGAAAGATGTCCAACAGTTCCTGGGAATGGTTAGCTATCTTGGAAAAGTCATACCTAATCTAGCTACCAAAGCAGCATCTTTGAGAAGACTCCTAGAGAATAAAAATGAAAGTTAGTGGAGTGCAGAGCAGCAGGAATCGTGGGAAGGTTTAAAACAACAACTGATACAAGAACTAGTGTTGAAGTTTTATGCACCAGAGAGGCCTATTAAAATTTCAGCAGATGCTTCATAGTCTGGGTTAGGTGCAGTGATTTTTACAGAAGCATAAGGACTGTTGGCAACCAGTGGCACATGCATCCAAATCACTGACTGAGGCAGAAACCAGATATACACAGATTGAAAAGGAACTTTTAGGAATATTATTTTCCTGTGAGAGATTCACTAAATATATTTGTGGACAGACAGTGGAAGTTGAAATGGACCATAGGTCCCTGATTGCATTTTTTAGCAAACCACTAAATGACTGTACCTTAAAGCAGTGGTTCTCAGCCAGGGGTACATGTACTCCTGGGGGTAAGCAGAGATCTTCCAGGGAGTATGTCAAATCATCTAGATATTTGCCTAGTTTTAGCATAGGCTACATAAAAAGCACTAGCAAAGTCAGTACAAACTAAAATTTCATACGGACAATGATTTATTTATACTGCTCTATATACTACATTATATGGTAATATAATGGGCATATATGCACTGTATTAGATATGTGTTTAATGTTATTTACTGATGCGTGAAAGCACGTATATGAGGTTGAAATTGTCATGGTTTGCATGCTGTTGTGATGTAAAACTGAACAGATTTTGAAAACGAGAAGTGGTAGTGGTGACAGTGAAAATTGGAAGAAATTGAAAATGACTGAAGAAAAAACCCATCGTCATTTCTGCAAGGAATATACTGTTTTTGGATTCACATCTACAAATAGTGATCCATCTCAAGCTTTGTTTCATTTGCCGAAAAACCCTATTCAATAACAGTATGAAGCTGCCACATTTGCAACAACATTTGAAGACAAAACTCCCTGTTCATGCGAGTAAGCCAGTAGAAGATTTTCAAAGAAAGCTTTCTGACAGACTTGCCAGTTTAAAATGAAAAAAGCTTTTGTAAGCATTATACCATCTGCAAGTAATGCAAGTAGTTTTTAAGTAAAATGAAACTTGGGGTAGGCAAGACAAATCAGACTCCTGAAAGGGTACAGTAATCTGGAAAGGTCAAGAGCCACTACTGTAAGGATTCAAAGAATGAAGATAAAGCTGCAAAAGTGTGATTTGGTTGTGTGAATTCATGTTCACTGCCTGAAGCACTTTCCAGAGCCGTGTGGGAAGGAGGCGTGGCCTCCCTTGGAGATTGACGGTGAGGAAGGGCTGTCGCCCACTCCCTAGTGGGCAGAGCCACGTAAGTCCAGCCTGCCCCACCAGAAGCAGAAGGGCAGGACAGGAAAAGGAAGTATAAAAAACAGGTCCTGCAGTTCAGTTGAGCTAGAGCTGCCAAGGGAGACAGACAATCTCGCCTGCTGCTGGTGCCCACAGAGGACCCCCGCTGTATTGGGGGCTGGCCAGAGCTCCCAGGGCCACTGGCTGACCCAGAAGCTGAGGGGCTGCTGCCTGAGGACTGGCCAGAGCTCCCAGGGCCACCAAGCACTGAGACACCAAGGAGCTGGGGGCTGCTGTTGGCCACCAACCCTGGGGAGACAGAGGACACCCACAACACGGAGGTACCAAATCCTAGGGATGTAGGAAGTAGCCCAGAGCAGCTGACTACAGACTGGCTATGTTGCTTTCTGAGTACAGGTCAGCGTGTGCCTGGATTGGATTCCCCGCTGACCCAGGGACAGAAAACTCCGCCACTGCTGGGGCTCTGGGCTGGCACCCGGTGTAGTCGAGTGGGCCCAGGGTCCCCTACCCCCTGCCACCCCCCCGGAGGGTGGCAGCCTCCCCGTATTTGGCCAGGAGGCCTGTGTTAGGTGCTCACCCCTGCCTGAACCCCTAGACTGTTTGCTGCCCTGCCCTGACCACAGGCCAGAGCCCCTGATTGTTTGGTGTCCTCAACCCTTCCTGAGGGCCTTGGCTCCTGGACTTTTTACTGCTCTGTCTGAACTAAGAGCCTGAACACTAGAAGCAGCTAATTTTCCCCAGTTGAGATCATCTTTACAGGTGCTTGACAGCAAGGAAGTGTGGCCTCACTCAGAGATTGACGGCGAGGGATGGCTACGTACTCCTACAAGCAGTGGCTCCCACAAGACCAGAGAAGACTTTAGAGATAGAATCATAGAATATCAGGGTTGGAAGGGACCTCAGGAGGTCATCTAGTCCAACCCCCTGCTCAGAGCAGGACCAACCCCAACTAAATCATCCCAGCCAGGGCTTTGTCAAGCCTGACCTTAAAAACCTCTAAGAGGGAGATTCCACCACCTCCCTAGGTAACCCATTCCAGTTTTCACCACCCTCCTAGTGAAAAAGTTTTTCCTAGTATCCAACCTAAACCTCCCCCACTGCAACTTGAGACCATTGCTCCTTGTTCTGTCATCTGCCACCACTGAGAACAGTCTAGATCCATCCTCTTTGGAACTTGCCTTCAGATAGTTGAAAGCAGCTATCAAATCCCCCCTCATTCTTCTCTTCTGCAGACTAAACAATCCCAGTTCTCTCAGCCTCTCCTCATAAGTCATGTGCTCCAGCCCCCTAATCATTTTTGTTTCCCTGTGCTGGACTCTTTCCAATTTTTCCACAACCTCCTGGTAGTGTGGGGCCCAAAATTGGACACACTACTCCAGATGAGGCCTCACCAATGCTGAATAGAGGGGAATGATCACGTCCCTCGATCTGCTGGCAATGCCCCTACTTATACAGCCCAAAATGCCATTAGCCTTCTTGGCAACAAGGGCACACTGTTAACTCATATCCAGCTTCTCATCCACTGTAAACCCTAGGTCTTTTTCTGTAGAACTGCTGCCTAGCCACTTGGTCCTTAATCTGTAGCAATGCATGGGATTCTTCTGTCCTAAGTGCAGGACTCTGCACTTGTCCTTGTTGAACCTCATCAGATTTCTTTTGGCCCAATCCTCTAGTTTGTCTAGGTCCCTCTGTATCTTATCTCTACCATCCAGCATATCTAGCACTCCTCCCAGTTTAGTGTCATCTTCAACCACTGAGGATGCAATCCACGCCATCCTCCAGATCATTAATGAAAATATTGAACAAAATCAGCCCCAGGACTGACCCTTGGGGCACTCTGCCTGATACTGGCTGCCAACTAGACAGTTGGTCACTACTCATTGAACCCGACGATCTAGACAGCTTTCTATCCACCTTATAGTCCATTCATCCAGCCCTTCTTTAACTTGCCGGCAAGAATATTGTGGGAGACAGTATCAAAAGCTTTGCTAAAGTCAAGGAATAACACGTCCGCTGCTTTCCCCTCATCCACAGAGTCAGTTATCTTATCACAGAAGATAACTTCTGCAATTAGGTTAGTCAGGCATGACTTGCCTTTGGTGAATCCATGCTAACTGTTCCTGATCACCTTCCTCTCCTCAAAATGCTTCAAAATTGATTCCTTGACGACCTGTTCTATGATTTTTCCAGGGACTGAGGTGAGGCAAACTGGCCTGTAGTTCCCCAGATCTTCCTTCTTCTTTTTTTTAAAGATGGGAACTACATTAGCCTTTTTCCAGTCATCTGGGACCTCCCCTGATCGCCATGAGTTTTCAAAGATAATGGCCAATGGCTCTGCAGTCACATCAGCCAACTCCTTTAGCACCCTTGGATGCAGTGCATCCGGCACCATGGACTTGTGCTCGTCCAGCTTTTCTAAATAGTCCTGAACCACTTCTTTCTCCACAGAGGGCTGGTCAGTGCCTCCCCATACTGTGCTGCCTAGTGCAAGAGTCTGGGTCCGGGAGCTGACCTTGTTTGTGAAGACAGAGACAAAAAAATCATTGAGTACATTAGCTTTTTCCACATCCTCTGTCACTAAGTTGCCTCCCCCATTCAGTAAGAGGCTCACACTTTCCCTGACCACCTTCTTGTTGCTAACATACCTGTAGAAACCCTTCTTGTTACTCTTAACATCCCTGGTTAGCTGTAACTCCAGTTGTGATTTGGCCTTCCTGATTTCATTCCTGCATGCCTGAGCAATATTTTTATACTACTCCCTGGTCATAGAGATACAAGCCCATGTAAATCTGATTGTAAAATAAGTTCCCATAGCTAACAGGAAACTGAAACAAATAAGAGAGAAAACAGAGAATCATTGGGAATCCTTAAAGAGGTGATTATTAATGGATGTCGTGAAGAAATAAGCAGTTGCTGTCCAAGTATAAGAGACTATTGGATGCGGTGATTTTCAAGGCCAGTACAGATGTAATTCCAGTGGCTCTCTGAAAAGAAATGCTACGGAATATCCACGAGGGTCATTTAGGAATTGAGAAGTGCCAGCAATGAGCATGAGAGGAACTGTATTGGTCATGGGTCAATCATTACATTACTGATGTGGTAGGAAACTGCTTTTCATGTTTGAAATGCAAGCTATGCTAACTGGCAGAGCCACTGAGACCTCATCCACAAAGGCCTTATGAGAAGGTAGGGACTGATTTATTTAATAGTCACAGACTATTATTCTCTGTATCCAGAAATTTGTACACTGCACAGTACTAATAGTAAGTTAGTGATAGCCGGCATGAGGGGAATCTTTTCCATACATGGAATTCCAGATGAAGTCTTTAGTGGTAGTAGGCCATAATTTTCCAGTGCAGATTTAAGGCAATTGTCACAGATTGGGGTTTTCTGATGAAAACATCAAGTCCAAATTATCCCCAATCAAATGGATTTGTGGAAAGATCTATATGGACAATAAAGAACCTTATTAAAAAGACTTTTGACAATGGGGGTGGTTTGTATAAAGTGTTAATGGTTTACTAAAGTACACTCGTGGAGAATGGCTTTTCTCCAGTTCAGCTGTTAATAGGAAGGATCAGATGTAATTTACCAATTTACTGATAACCTGCTGAAATCTCATAACAATGCAACCATACAGAAGATGAAAGAAAATCAGAATGGAAGCAGAAATACTATTTTGACTAAAGAGCCCTTGATCTCCCATCTCTGAAACCAGGTGATAGAATGTGCCTGAGGAATCAAACCTCTAATACTTGGGGCCAAAGAGGCATAGTTAAAGAACAGCTGCATCCACTTTATGTAGTCCAGACAGACCAGGGGGATACATTTGGATGTAATCGAAGGGATCTACGAGTAATCCCAGAAAGTTTCAACACATGGACAGTAGATGTGGACTTTGGCATTTCTCATCTGATTGATCCTTTATCATCGACGCGCAAAGGAGAAACTGTCAAGGAACAACAACTCAGACTCAAATGAAAGGCCGATACTGAGATCAGAGCAAGAGATTAAATGTCCTGAGAGACTTGTAGAGACCTGCTAACCTGCCTGGAGAAGGGGTATTTGAGGGAAGTGAGTAGTAAAAATTCACTTGAGAATGATGTATTGGTAACCTCTCCTCTCTAGGTAGCTGATACATTGGGTTTATGGAAATGTACTACATGGGTTGAGAATTTAAAGCATGTGTTATTACATAGATGTTAGTGTTTATATATGTATACAAGAGATACTGTTTTTCTTTGAGGGAAGGTGTAGAGATAAAAAGGCATCTTTTAAAAAGTGGAAGTCAAATCCTAGTGAGGTAAATAGAAAGGAGCATAAACACTGCCAAATTAAGTGTAAAAATATAATAAGAAAAGCCAAAGAGGAGTTTGAAGAACGGCTAGCCAAAAACTCAAAAGGTAATAACAAAATGTTTCTTAAGTACATCAAAAGCAGGAAGCCTGCTAAACAACCAGTGGGGCCCTTGGATGATTGAGATATGAAAGGAGCGCTTAAAGACAATAAAGCCATTGCGGAGAAACTAAATGGATTCTTTGCTTCAGTCTTCATGGTTCAGGATGTTAGGGAGATTCCCAAACCTGAGCCAGCTTTTGTAGTTGACAAATCTGAGGAACTGTCACAGATTGAAGTGTCACTAGAGGAGGTTTTGGAATTAATTGATAAATTTAACATTAACAAGTCACTGGGACCAGATGGCATTCACCCAAGAGTTCTGAAAGAACTCAAATGTGAAGTTGCGGAACTATTAACTATAATTTGTAACTTGTCCTTTAAATCGGCTTTTGTACCCAGTGGCTGGAAGATAGCTAATGTAACGCCAATATTTTAAAAGGGCTCTAGAAGTGATCCTGGCAATTACAGACCGGTAAGTCTAACATCAGTACCGGGCAAATTAGTTGAAACGATAGTAAAGAATAAAATTGTCAGACACATAGAAGAACATAAATTGTTGGACAAAAGTCAACATGGTTTCTGTAAAGGGAAATCATGTCTTACTAATCTATTAGAGTTCTTTGAAGGGGTCAAACAAACATGTGGACAAGGGGTATCCAGTGGACATAGTGTACCTAGATTTCCAGAAAGCCTTTGACAAGGTCTCTCACCAAAGGCTCTTAGGTAAATTAAGTTGTCGTGGGATAAAAGGGAAGGTCCTTTCATGGACCGAGAACTGGTTAAAAGACAGGGAACAAAGGGTAGAATAAATGGTAAATTTTCAGAATGGAGAGGGGTAACTAGTGGTGTTCCCCAAGGATCAGTCCTGGGATCAATCCTATTCAACTTATTTATAAATGATATGGAGAAAGGGGTAAAAAGTGAGGTGGCAAAGTTTGCAGATGATACTAAACTGCTCAAGATAGTTAAGACCAAAGCAGACTGTGAAGAACTTCAAAAAGATCTCACAAAACTAAATGACTGAGCAACAAAATGGCAAATGAAATTTGTGGATAAATGTAAAGTAATGCACATCGGAAAAAATAACCCCAACTATACATACAATATGATGGGGGCTAATTTAGCTACAACGAATCAGGAAAAAGATCTTGGCGTCATCGTGGATAGTTCTCTGAAGACATCCAAGCAGTGTGCAGAGGTGGTCAAAAAAGCAAACGGGATGTTAGGTATCATTAAAAAGGGGATAGAGAATAAGACGGAGAATATATTGTTGCCCTTATGTAAATCTATGGTACACCCACATCTTGAATACTGCGTACAGATGTGGTCTCCTCATCTCAAAAAAGATATACTGGCACTAGAAAAGGTTCAGAGAAGGGCAACTAAAATGATTAGTAAAAGCAGCAAAGAATCCTGTGGCACCTTATAGACTAACAGTATGGCTGTTCTTATGTTCATATGTTATGTTCTTATATATTTGTAGAAGATTATAATTTAGAGACGCTCCCTCATAAGGGACAGTATAAATAACATAGGAATTTGGAGATATGTCTTGGAGGCACGGGTTGTGACGTGTGGCATGTGTGGCATGTGACGAAGTGGGTATTCACCCACGAAAGCTCATGCTCCAAAACGTCTGTTAGTCTATAAGGTGCCACAGGATTCTTTGCTGCTTTTACAGATCCAGACTAACACGGCTACCCCTCTGATAAAATGTTTAGGGGTTTGGAATGGGTCCCATATGAGGAGAGATTAAAGAGGCTAGGAATTTTCAGCTTGGAAAAGAAGAGACTAAGGGAGGATATGATAGAGTGATATAAAATCATGAGTGATGTGGAGAAAGTGAATAAGGAAAAGTTATTTCCTTATTCCCATAATACTAGAGCTAGGGGCCACCAAATGAAATTAATGGGCAGCTGGTTTAAAACAAATAAAAGGAAGTTCTTCTTCACCCAGAGCACAGTCAACTTGTGGAACTCCTTACCCAAGGAGGTTGTGAAGGCTGGAACTATAACAGCGTTTAAAAGAGAACTGGATAATTCATGGAGGTTACGTCCATTAATGGCTATTAGCCAGGATGAGTAAGGAATGGTGGCCCTAGCCTCTGTTTATCAGAGGGTGGAGATGCATGGCAGGAGAGAGATCACTTGATCATTACCTGTTAGGTTCGCTCCCTCTGGGGCACCTGGCATTGGTCACTGTTGGTAGACAGGATACTGGGCTAGATGGACCTTCGGTCTGATTCAGTATGGCCGTTCTTATGTTCATATGTTATGTTCTTATATATTTGTAGAAGATTATAATTTAGAGACGCTCCCTCATAAGGGACAGTATAAATAACATTTATTTGGAGATGTGTCTTGGAGGCACGGGTTGAGAACACCACATGGCTGTTTGCAGCAGCTTACTATAGAAGCTCTCCAATTTGTTGTATTAAATTTGTATTCCTTTCTTGTTCACTGGTTAAAAACCCCAAGATGGTTACAATGAGAGTTCTTCAAGTGCTTGCTCATGTCGATTCCATGTTAGGTATATGCATGCCCATGTGCATGGCTGTTGGAAACTTTTCCCTTATTGGTATCTATAGGGCCAACTGTGGTGCCCCTGTATCCCCATTCTCATGCTCCGGTATGTTGGGTGTCGATCACTGTCGCAGCACTGGTCACCAGCTTGATGCTTCCCATCGCAGTGGCATCGTTTGCTGGCCTTCCAAGCTACACTGCCATACGGGGGAGCTTTTTTGTAATGACCCATCCACTCCCAGTCTTTATTCAGCCCTAATTTGATGGTGTCCAGTTTGCAAATTAATTCCAGTTCTGCAGTTTAACATTGGAGTCTGTTTTTGACAGTCTGTACGCAAAAGAATAAATGGACGCAAATCTGACATCAGGAATTATAACATTCAAAAACCAGTAGGAGAACACTTCAGTCTCCCTGGACACTCAGTAACAGACTTAAAAGTGGCAATTTGTCAACAAAAAAACTTCAGACACAGACTCCAACAAGAAACTGCAGAATTGGAATTAATTTGCAAACCGGACACCTTCAAATTAGGCCTGAATAAAGATTGGGGATGGATGGGTCATTACAAAAACTAATTTCCCCCTACTGTTATTCACACCTTCTTGTCAAATGGAGCACCCTCATTACCACTACAAAATTGATTTTTCCTCCCTTGGTATTCTACTGTTAATTGAAATATCTTGTTGAGGCTGACCCCCCCACTGATAGAGTCATAGATTCATAGACTTAAGGTCACAAGGGACCATTATGGTCATCTAGTCTGACCTCCTGCACAATGCAGGCCACAGAATTTCACCCGCCCACTCCTGTAACAAACCCCTAACCTATGTCTGAGTTATTGAAGTCCTCAAATCGTGGTTTAAAGACCTCAAGGTGCAGAGAATCCTACAGCAAATGACCCATGCCCCACGCTCAAGAGGAAGGCAAAAAACCTCCAGGGCCTCTGCCAATCTGCCCTGGAGGAAAATTCCTTCCTGACCCCAAATATGGCGATCAATTAAACCCTGAGCATGTGGGCAAGACTCACGAGCCAGCACCCAGGAAAGAATTCTCTGTAGTAACTCAGATCCCACCCCATCTAACATCCCATCACAGACCATTGGGCATATTTACCTGCTAATAATCAAAGATCAGTGAATTGCCAAAATTAGGCTATCCCATCGTACCATCCCCTCGGTAAACTTAATAAGCTTAGTCTTGGTAAGGCAACTCCCATCTTTTCATGTACTATGTTTATATACCTGCTACTGTATGTTCCACTCCATGCATCTGATGAAGTGGGTTCTAGCCCACGAAAGCTTATGCCCAAATAAATTTGTTAGTCTCTAAGGTGCCACAAGGACTCCTTGTTGTTTTTGCTGATACAGACTAACATGGCTATCACTCTGAAAGAAAGCTTGTGTTACTGAGCACATGGCAGAGAGAGAGAAGAGGAGAGGAGAGCTGCTTACCTTGGGGGCAATCTCTAGGGAAATAACATTTCTCAGGGTAGTGAGTCTTGGGGGCAAACCACGTGTCTCATGTGGGCCAATCAGAAGCTGTTCTATAGCTACGTAATAGAATGCAGTTTCCTGAACCATCATAACATCTCAAGAGTAGCTTTTGACTGGTGGTTTGTTTAAAAAAAAATGCAGATACTGGATAACACAAGTTTTTGTAGAAACACATCAGCCTTTAAAAAATATAGTGTTTGGTTGCTTTTTAAAGTGTTGCCCTAAGGAAAACTTCTGTAAAGAAATCTTTACCTTTATACAAAACACACACACAGGCTAACTTAAAAAAAAAAAAAACAGCTTACATAAAAAGGCGGATAAGAAATAAGAACGCTGTTTCTCCCCCTACCTTTTTCTTTCCTAACTTTTAAAATGCTGTTAAAGTGTTTTAAAAATGCACCAATTTTTAAAGTTTTGCCTAAACAAAAATTGTTGTTGGGAAGGCTTTAGATTTATATAAAACACACACTAACACCCAAAACACTAGTTTATGTAAAAGAATTAACACTTTTTACCAGAGATAAGGAGGCTATTTCACCCCACCACACAACCTTTTTTCTTTTTTAATGTTTTTTAAAATCTAAATGTTGTTAAAACATGTACAGTTTTAACAGACAAACTTAACACATTAATCAAAGGGAACATGCATGTAGATTTTTTTGTTTACATTTATGTAAACATCATTTGTTTCTAGTCTTTATATCAAGCTCTCTTTTTCCACCTACTTAAAGTTTTATTGGAAATTAGCACCTATTGACTTTAGCTGTAAGGAGGTCTTTTAATCTAAGTTTTGTATCACTGGTTTTTGAAGGATATCCTTGGTCAAGTGTGAAGACTTATGGAGTGAATGTAATGTGCCATCACTTACAAAAAAAAGTTTAAAAAGGCAAAAGCCATGTGGATTGAATAACTGCATGAAGTAGTAAGATAAAGGCTATAACCCCGTCACCCTTGCTTTCTGAAGCTGTTAACTTCTGTCACAATTTTTTATTAGGAATAAAGCTATATTAGCATGCTTTTACACTGAATCTAAACATGACACTAAAAAAGCAGCAGTTTGCAACAAAAAGGCACCTGTTCTAACTGTGTGAAGATGTAAGATAAAGACTGACCCAACTCACCACTGTTATCTGAAGAAACAGCCCCCCAGATTTTTTTTCTTAATTTAAAAAGGTTATGCTCTTTTGCTAACACAGTTTAAGCCTGTCAAAGTTTGACATGAAAAAAACAGCACTGATTATTTTTGATTGAGATGTAAAGACCTATTTTGTAGTAAAATAAAAATGTTTAAGATGCATTACCCTATCTGTTTAAAAATTATAACAAAAGTGGTTCTATTGGGTATACCATAAAATCCTTAACTGAGGGGAATTTACAATAAAATAGTGTTTAAAATGCAGGGGCAATGTTCACATATGTGTTTCAATAAAAAAATTAGCGTGAAGGAATGACTAACTGCAGTAACGAGGGATGAGCATGAGGCCTATTTGAAGCAACATGTTTTCACACAGCCCCTTCTGCTTTTTAAAAAACTGTTAACTTTTGCAGTAAAAGAATTTTTAATCACAAGATTAAAATGAGTATGCTTTAACAGCCTAAAGAAATGCCAAGTTTACTTATCGAGAATCAAACATCTCTATGACACATCTTAAAGATTTTAGTCTAAAGAACTTGCTTAGAAAGATCAACCCCTGTAAGAATAGTTTACAGGAATGTAAATCGTGAAGAAACAGGTATTTGGGAAGTAGCAATATTACCATTTATAACATTTACAATAAAAATAAAATGTATTTAACATGTTTTTTATCTCTTTAAATGGATTTAATATATAAAATAATCATTTAAAGAATGGGGCCAATGGGGGCAGCGAGAAGCGGTAGCCAGCACATCCCTCACCCCGTGCTGCTTCCCACAGCCCCCATTGGCCTGGAGCGGCGAACCACGGCCAGTGGGATCGGCCGAACCTGCAGACGCGGCAGGTAAACAAACCGGCCCGGCCCACCAGGGTACTTACCCTGGTGGGCCGTGTGCCAAACGTTGCCAATCCCTGATATAGGGGTTTAAAACAGTTGTCATTACTAATAGCAGCTAGTTTGGTTTGCTATAAAGGCTGTGAATTTAGTGTGCTGCTTTCTGTAGTGATAAGAGAAAGTCCCCCACCCCACAATTCCCAACCTCTTTTTTTCCTTTTTTTTTACACTTTGGTTTTCCCTTACTTAAAATGATAGGGAGAAAAAAGAATGTGGGTTATTCCATGCAGGAATTTACATTTTTCTTTGAGTGCCTGCTTATGTTGATTCCATTCTAGGTGTGTGCGCACCCACGTACATGGCTGTTGGATATTTCTGCCTTAGTGGTATCTGTAGCGTTAGCTGCGGCACCCCCTTGAGTGCTGTGCTCATGCGCCGGTATATTAGGTACCACTGACCCTACGCCCTCTCAGTTCTTCCTTACCACACATGATGGAGTGCTTTGTCTTGCAATTTGCAAGTCCATAAATTTCATAAAGTCAAACATTATTGTCATGATTTGTATTTTACACTGGGCATGATCTGTGCTCTCAGCACTGTTCAGAATATGCTAGAAAATGTAGTCCCTGAGCCAATGCCTATAAGATGTGTAACTCTGAATGAGATGGGTCAGATATTTAAGTATGAAGTGTATAGTTATTGACCACACATGTTATCACATGTTCACTGTGATGTTCATATCTGTGTGTAGGCACCGATGCCAATAGAACTGTTACTTGATTAAGGACCAGAAGATTTGACCCTCCAACTTTCTTTCAAGAGGAAGAGCTGCCCAGAGCTCCTGTGCCTGTTCATTTTCCTTTCCTGCCCGAAATGGCCCTGATATACCTCAGAAGTCTCAATTTTTCCCCCAACTTTAAAACGTGGAATTTTCTTGGTGTTTGATTTAATATAGTCTCCTGTGGAAACTGCAACTCAGTCACTGTAATGCTGTGTTTAAGAGCCTTCTGGAAAGTAACTAGCCTTTAAACAGAACTGAAAGCAGTGTTGCCAACTCGCATGATTTTGTCATGAGTCTCATGATAATTATTGTTTTTCTTAAAGCCCCAGCTCCTGTAGTCAAGTGGTATGTGATGATTTTAGCCTTTCATTCTTTCAGAAAAATGAAGTTTCTAGCCATTGTGGCTGTGGAGAAAGCTTCCAAATGTGACCCTGGTGCACCTTAAAAGCTCAAAAAGCAGAATGTAAATAAAAAACCACACCAAATATATATTATTTTAAAGCTAATCTTGTGGTTTTTGGTGAGCCTGATTCTTGATTTTTGAACATTTGGGGTTGGCAATATTATGGAAGTGACTTGAAAGCATCAGTTTCACTCCTGTTTAAAATCATTTTCTAGTCTATTATTTGTAGTGGGGTAACAGCCTTAGAGCCCCAGGCAGGTGCAGTATAAACTCACAGCACCTTGCCCTAATAGGATGTTTCCAAAAGTTAAATGATTAATTCCAAGCTTGATGAACTGCAAAAAAGTGATAGAAAGTAATCTAGGTTTTTCTACAATGGTTTCAATTGTTGTATTCAAGAGTTAGTAACAAAGTAAGATTATACATTCATTTTTTAAACCTAACCAGGCTTGTTCTCAAGGGAACCAAGCAAAAAAGGAGAAGAAACAAGTTGCCTTGCAAGGACTCTTGTTTGCAGCCACAACTCTAGATACAGAAATGAATAAAGCATTCAAGGAACTAAGAGAACTAAGATAAGAAAAAGTTAATCTAACAGCAGAAGCTGAAACACTGAGCGTCACTATTCTGACTCAAACACTCCAGATTGTTGAGTCACAGGAGGAACTAAATGAAATGGATCTAGGGGTTATAGAGGACCACAAACTAAATATGAGTCAACAGTGTGATGCCGTTGCAAAAAAAGCAAACGTGATTCTGGGATGCATTAACAGGTGTGTTGTGAGTAAGACACGAGAAGTCATTCTTCCACTCTACTCTGTGCTGGTTAGGCCTCAACTGGAGTATTGTGTCCAGTTCTGGACACCATATTTCAAGAAAGATGTGGAGAAATTGGAGAGGGTCCAGAGAAGAGCAACAAGAATGATTAAAGATCTTGAGAACATGACCTATAAAGGAAGGCCGAAAGAATTGGGTTTGCTTAGTTTAGAAAAGAGAAGACTGAGAGGGGACATGACAGCAGTTTTCAGGTATCTAAAAGGGTGCTATAAGGAGGAGGGAGAAAACTTGTTCACCTTAGCCTCTGAGGATAGAACAAGAAGCAATGGGCTTAAATTGCAGCAAGAGAGGTTTCGGTTGGACATTAGGAAAAAGTTCCTAACTGTCAGGGTGGTTAAACACTGGAATAAATTGCCTAGGAAGGTTGTGGAATCTCCATCTCTGGAGATATTTAAGAGTAGCTTAAATAAATGTCTATCAGGGATGGTCTAGACAGTATTTGGTCCTGCCATGAGGGCAGGGGACTGGACTTGATGATCTCTCGAGGTCCCTTCCAGTCCTAGAATCTGTGAATCTATGAATCTATGAAATAAAAGAAGAGCAAAAGAAGCTAACAGTAGAATTTGAAGAATGGAAACAAAAAGAAGCTGCAATGAAATTAATAATCTCAGACGCAAAAAAGGAGAAAATTAAATCATGAAGCATGCAGAAGGAACATTCTTGCACCAAAGGAAGAATTGAAAGCCAATAAAGGAGTTATAGCAGCAATAAAACCCCTAAGTGGTGAAGAGGTGGAATCTGATGAAGATATAAGTCCTCCTCAGGCCTGCCAATGGTGGAGAGGCCCAGGCCCCTGAGCAGTTGCCCCCTTTGCGATGTAAAAGGGCCCAGGGACCCCCGGCCACCACTGCCATGGTGGTGGCCCTGGGCTCTTTAAAATCATCCAGGCAGGCCACAGGGCTCCTAGGCATGTGTGGGGTGGTACCAGCAGTGGCCAAAGCAGCCATGTGAGCATGTGGAAGTCCTGGCCATGCTAGATAAGCACACCCAGCAGCTCACTGGGCACCGGCTAGCACAGCACCACCCAAATGTCAGGTGGGCCTTTCTAGGGGGTCCATTGACTGTTCTGCCACGGGAAGAGCTGTCCCTAGGGTATGGCGAATTGGGGCAACCATTCTGGGCTGCATGTTTTGGGGGGACCTGCAGGCTGGTGCAATTGGCTAGCGCAGTCAGTCCTGGAGGTGACAGGTTGGTCCCAGAAGTGACAGATTCATCACTTCCACCCCGGGCTCTGCACCACCCTAGGGATAGCCCTGGCCCTAGGGCCTGGAATTGCTGTGAGCGGGCCTGGTCCTCCTTGTTATGAGGATTCCAAGGAGTCCATTCTGGAATTTTATAACTAACTGTGGGAAGAGCTGGAAGAATATCAAAGACCACCTTCCATAGCTCCAATTATTACCTCCACAATAACCAAAACTACTGCACAAGGAAACAGGAGTACAGGAGAGAGGATAGAGAAGAGATCCAATACCACTGAGCAAATTAAAGCTCTAGGACAATCCATGGGTCCTTTGAACAGGAACACAGGGATTGGATGGCTAGCGAAGATAACAGGGATACCTGGATTAACAGGAGGTGATCTCTCTGCATTAATAAAAGAATGCATAAATTCAGAGGAATTTGCTGGACTTCCTTATGACATCCAGGGAGGAGAAGGTGATACTGATGAGAAATTATGAAGTTTTTCTTTCCTGGAGAATATCCAGTGGTATGGTTTCATCAGGAGAAACAAAGACCAAAGGAAAGACCTGAACCGTATAGAAGTATAGAAACTATAAATAAATTATTGTACAAACATGCGGGAATCATCCCATTGGGATATCAGTTGATATATGATTCCTCACAGTTTAAAAGCATTAATGCTAGGCTTTGATCCAATGATGAGAATGGCGATGGTCTCTGACAATCCTGTGCAAACCCCTCCACACATCACAGAAGATAAAGTAAAAAACAACCTTATGAAATACAAAGAGAGACAATACCACCTCCAAAGTCATTCCAGAAAGGAAAACATAAGAAAGTATCAGTAGTAACTTTCTCTAATAATAGTCATAGAGGACGAAAAAATCAGCAGAACCAGCAAAATAGAGAAGGTTTGAAGCAAGAAGAAAATAGGAATAGAAGGCTTGTTCCTTATGAACAAAAAAGAGGTGATCCAGGAAGAAACTGGCTTTGGAAAGAAACTGGCTTCCCACAGACGAAATGCTTTGACGGCTAGCAAATCATAAAAGGAGTATGCCCATGGCTACATTCCACTCTCCATATCAAGCATAGGGAGGCCGAGCGTCCCATAACTCCCCAATATTGGCAAAAGAAGATCATGCTAATTTATTAACACATTTACAAATGGATGACTGGGAGACACCCATTGTATATGTGAAGTTTACTAGGGGAGCGTTCAGACAAAATATGTTAATAGACACAGGTGCCACATTTTCTTTAGTTAGCACAAATAATAAGAATTTATTTGGATCTCCTGTAATAGTCAGGAAGCTGCAGGGATTTAATGAAGCAATGAGTAGAGTACCATTTAGTGCTCCAGTACATTTTCAATTAGGGAGAAAACAATAAAGAAGTAGTTTGGTTTGATGAATTTAGATGGGTTTTGATGTATTAGGTAAGCTTGAGGTGACAGTGGATTTGGTAAGTAAGGTATTATGGGAAATACCTACTAATAGGATCAGAACAGAAGATCAGCCAATTTTTATTGAGGCAGGATATAGGTTGGCTGCTATCAAGGCTGTTGAAGAGATAAAATGGCCTAATTCACCATCAGAAGTTTTGGAGATAGTTCAGAAATATAAGGAAGTTTGGACAACCAATAAGACAGAATGTGGAAAAATAGAAGCAGAAGTCTTCGTTACTGGACCAGATCCCCCACCTCAAAGACAATATAAGTACCCTGAGGAAGCAGAACACAGTTTAATGAGAACTATTCAATGGCTTTTGGATCAAGGAGTAATAGTAAAGCAGCAAAGCATGAATAATGCAGCTATCTGGCCAGTTTTAAAGGCAGATGGTAAGACTTGGAGATTTACCATTGATCTTAGGCCATTGAATAAGGTAACTCCAGTGATTGCTCCAGTGGTAGCAAATATCGTGAAGTGATTGCTCTGTTATAGGAGGAGCATGATGGTTCACTGGGCTAGATTTAGCCAATCTATTCTTTGCAATCTCTTTACACCCAGACTCCTGGTACAAGTTTGCCTTTACCTTCCGGTGAAGACAGTTCAGTTTCTGTTGAACCCCACAAGGTTTCCATAACAGCCCTGGTATCTGCCATACGTATGTGAACAAAATGTGGGATAACATGCCTAATAATGGTAACATCATATCGTATGTAGATGGTATCCTTTTAAGCACAAGAACTAAGGAAGAAAATTTAGGAATATTAGATTTGGTACTGCAGAAAATAAAGGAAACAGAGTTTAAGGTTAGTTCAGAAAAAGCCCAAATATGCCAACAGTAAGTAAACAGGAGTAACATTAGGACAAGAGGGATGATCACCAGATAAACAAAGGGTAGAATTATTGCAGAAATTACCAGCCCTGCAGATATATCTACTTTAAGGTCATTTTTGGGTATGACAAATTTCTCCAGAGAATGTATAGAGAATTATGCAGAGAAAGCCAGCCCACTGTATACATGATTAAAAAGGAGTAATAACTGGGAATGGGGACTAGAACAGCAGGTAGCTTTTGCACAGTTTAAAAAAGCATTAGCGCAAGCCCCAGCTTTAGTATACCCAAAGTAGGACAACCTTTTGTGCCCCAATTGGCTACTACTGGCATAATTCCCTGTAAGGTGCGCGCCTGCGCATGAAGCAATGAAGATCTGCTCACCTAATTACTGGAGCCGTGCAGTGTGGCTCCAATAATCAGGTGCCTGCTCCTGAGTCATGACCCTGCAGACAGAGAACGTGGAGAAGGTGAGCTGATGGGCTTGGTGGGGGAAATAAGCAGGGCTGGCGCTTCCATTTAGGCAACCTAGGCAGCCGCCTAGGGCGCCAGGATTTCGGGGGGTGGCATTTTGCCGCTTTCAGTGGCAATTCGGCGGCAGGGGGTCCTTCCGCGCTCTGGGTCTTCTGCGTGCCTCTGAAGTGCCCCGAAGACCGGGAGCGTGGAAGGACCCCCCCGCCGCAGAATTTCCGCCGCCGACCGGGAGTGCGGAAGGACCCCTACCTAGGGTGCCAAAACCCTAGCGCCGCTCCTGGAAATAAGAGGTGGTTGCGGGTGAGTGGAGGGACTAGGGAATGGGTGGGGATCAGGGGAGTGAGGTGGAGAGGCGGGAAGTGGGGAGAGGTGAATCAGAGACAAGTCTGACTCTCTCCCAGGCAGCCCCAGCTGAGCTGTGGACTGTGGGCGGCAGCAGGGAGAGATGGGATGGAGTCTTTCTCCAAAGCAGCCCCAAGCTAGACTGCGGAGAGCAAGCAGCAGCGATGGGACAGAGTCCCTCTCCTTGGCAGCCAGGATAGACAGAAAAGAGTCCCTCTCCAAGGCAGCCCCAAGCTGGGCTGCAGTGTGCAAGCGGCAGCCTGGAAAGGTGGGACAAGAGAGTTCCAGGCAGCCCCAGCTGTGCTGCAAACTTCACAATGAGCAGGCAGTGGTTGGGAGAGACTGGATAAGGGAGTCCCAGCTGAGCTGCGAGCAGCCGCTGGGAGAAACAGACAAACCCCACAATACCAGTAAGAAAGATTTAACTTAGGGTATGTCTGCACTGCCCATATTACAGCGCGGCCGCGGCAGTGCTGTGATCTGGGCAGTGTAGTCATGCTTTGTTGCCAGGTGAGAGCTCTCCCGGTGATAAAAAATAACCACCCTGAACAAGTGTGGGAGCTTTATTGCCGGGAGCATGGCTCCCGGCGATAAAGTGCTGTCCATACTGGCACTTTTCAGCACTAAAATTTTTTGTCGCTCAGAGGGGTGTTTTTTCACACCCCTGAACCGCTAAAGTTTTAGCGCTGAAAGTGGCAGCGTAGACACAGCCTAAATGTTACTTTTTAAATGTCATATTTGTTTGTCACTATGTTGAAGATTACCCCATGTGTGCCATTTACATATATATGCATTTTGCAGGATTTTACCTCTTTCTGCCAATCATCAAGTGTATTTAGCTTCATTTTCATTATTCTACCACTGATTGTACCAGAATTTTTTACAGAAGTCAAGTCAAGCCAGCTGAATAGAAAAAGTAGATACAGGATTTGAGATGTGCTTTATATACAACTGCTATTATTTTTCGAAAAAGGACATTCCATTAGATAAATAGAGCTGGCTGGAGAATAAGTAATTGTTTTTTTAAAAAGAATCCAAATAAATCATCTCTCCAAACTGTAATTAAAAATCACATTTAGTAACTATTTCTATAATCACAAAAGTGACAATGTATTATTTATTTCTAGCTTTTGCATTGGATGGCATTTCAGAATTGCTTAACTGGTATATAGGTTAATTAGTCTAGTTCAGAGGTTCTCAGACTGTGGTCTGCGAGCTCCATTCAGGTGGTCCGCAGATAGATCCCTCTACAGTGAGTGCCTGGATGACCATTCACGAGAAAGTGAAGGGCCACCCACCTAATTAATGGACCTGCGCAGGTGTGGCTGCTGTGGTGGGGGAGATAACCCCCTCCTTCCCAGCCCCAGCTCAGGGGCTGCCACGGCAGGGAAGAGAGGGAGAGACCCCCCTCCTTCCCAGCCCAGCTCGGTGGCTACTGTGGCGGGGGAGACTCCCCTCCTTCCCAGCCCCACATTGGGGGCTGTCACGGCGGGGGAGAGAGGACACATCCATCGCATTAGAAAGGTAAGATTACTGATATTAAAATATGAGTTGTGTGCTTTTATTTGTAGAACAAAAAACATTAATTATTATTAAGTTGTTTTTAATATACTGCTTTTATTCAAAGCACTTTACAATAGCTAGCTGATGGTACAAACAACATTTGGAAAGATCATTTAGTGGTCTGCCGAGACCCTCAGCAATTTTCAGGTAGTCTGTGAAAAAAAAGTTTTGAGAACCACTGATCTAGTTCCTAAAATTAATGCTGCTTAAAATGTTTGGATTTAGTTTTGTCTGAGAACATCTATTATACCTTTAAAGTTTGATTTTGCAGTATCATTCTTGTATTTTGTAACCTGTCATGTCCCAGCCCAGCTCTGGGGCTGGGGTTGCCAGGAGAGATGCCTCCAGACTAATGATTTCCATTAAGTTTCAGAATTTGTTTGGGGAGGGGTACTGAAAACTATTAAGGCCAGATATTTGCTATCTGGTATAGTTCTTCTCTTATTTCATAGATTCATAGACTCTAGGACTGGAAGGGACCTCGAGAGGTCATCGAGTCCAGTCCCCTGCCCTCATGGCAGGACCAAATATTGTCTAGACCATCCCTAATAGATATTTATCAAACCTACTCTTAAATATCTCCAGAGATGGAGATTCCACAACTTCCCTAGGCAATCTATTCCAGTGTTTAACTACCCTGACAGTTAGGAACTTTTTCCTAATGTCCAACCTAAATCTCCCTTGCTGCAGTTTAAGCCCATTGCTTCTTGTTCTATCATTGGAGGCTAAGGTGAACAAGTTTTCTCCCTTCTCTTGATGACACCCTTTTAGATACCTGAAAACTGCTATCATGTCCCCTCTCAGTCTTCTCTTTTCCAAACTAAACAAACCCAATTCCTTCAGCCTTCCTTCATAGGTCATGTTCTCAAGACCTTTAATCATTCTCATTGCTCTTCTCTGGACCCTCTCCAATTTCTCCACATCTTTCTTGAAATGCGGTGCCCAGAACTGGACACAGTACTCCAGCTGAGGCCTGACCAGCGCAGAGTAAAGCGGAAGAATGACTTCTCGTGTCTTGTTTACAACACACCTGTTAATGCATCCCAGAATCACGTTTGCTTTTTTTGCAACAGTATCACACTGTTGACTAATATTAAGCTTCAGAGTACTCCCATTGACTCATAAATAGAAATTAGCAAGCACTTGGTGCTAGGTGTTTTGTGGAATGAAGACTTTATTTGCAAGTTTTTTGAAGCAGGGGTCTGTCTGCAAACTCCAAAGCCATGGGTTAATGTGCTCCATTTACTTAAGGCCTGCACTTGTAAAAACTTAATGAGCCTACTCCCTCTGAGTTTCTGAGTTGGTGAAACACACAAATTACAATGTGAAACCGGAAGAACTTTGCCTTGTTCTACAGGGCTGAAAGGGCTTTGTTGCACTTTCAAGAAACACTCATTTAAAATACACATAACAACCACCAACCACTTGATGTTTTACTTCCCTTTGTATTTTCAGTGTTAGTTTTGTTTGCTGTCTGTGTCACTTTATTGCTTATTTTTACTGTTCTATGTGTGTGAAGTATTAATCAAATTAAATGTTGACATCTCATAGAAACTGTATAAGCCTGAGTGAATGCCTTTTACTCTCTTTTCCAGTATCAGAAAATATTGTATTAATATTTGCAAGGAGAGCATGACTATTTCTAGTTGACTCAGATTTGTTTAGCATTTTAAAGCTGAGCTATGTGTGCAGATAATATGCATGCAAGAGGTAAAGTTTTGTGGACTGCATAAGGCTGTAGCATGCTAGTGTTCTGGCAGATGTTTTAATTTTTGAGAGCAGCTTTCCCTAAAGATTTAGTGGTCTATGGGAATAGGTTATTAAATTGGGCCTCTGGTGCATATTTTTTATGCTTTCACTTAATGGCCATATCTTTGTTTTATTTATGTAGCTGTTTTCAGTATGTCACATTTTGGTGTGTTTACTAGCTTGAGTTGTTAGAATGGATGATAAAATGCATGTACTCCACTCCAAGGGATACTGAGGGTGTGTCTACACTACGGGATTATTCCAATTTTACAGAAACCGGTATTTGGAAACAGATTGTATAAAGTCGAGTGCATGCGGCCACACTAAGCACATTAATTTGGCAGTGTGCGTCCATGTACTGAGGCTAGCATTGATTTCCGGGGCATTGCACTGTGGGTAGCTATCCCATAGCTATCCCATAGTTCCCACAGTCTCCCCCGCCCATTGGAATTCTGGGTTGAGATCACAATGCCTGATGGGGCAAAAACAGTGTTGTGGGTGATTCTGGGTAAATGTCATCAGTCAATCCTCCCTCCATGAAAGCAACGGCAGACAATCATTTCATGTACTTTTCCCTGGATTGCCCTGGCAGATGCCATAGCATGGCAACCATGGAGCCCATTCAGCCTTTTGTCGCTGTATGTGTACTGGATGCTGCTGACAGAGGCGGTACTGCACTGCTACACAGCAGCATCCCCTTGCCTTTCCAAGTTAGCAGAAATGGTTACCAGTGCTATTGTACCATCTGCTGCTGTCATGGGTGCTCCTGGCTGGCCTTGCTGAGGTTGGTCGGGGGCACATGGACAAAAATAGGAATGACTCAGGTCATTCCCTTCTTTATGTTTTGTCTAAATGTAGAGTCAGTCCTGCCTAGAATATCAAGCAAGCCTACTAAAGTACCAGAGAGGCAAACGGCTGCTCTGGGTCAGAGCCCCAGAGATCCCACAGAAATGATGAGCTGCCCACCAATCTAGGGGGTGGTCCTGCAACAACCCTACCCATTGCTTCCCTCCTCCCCAACCCCTCCTGGGCTATCGTTGCAGTGTCCCCCCATTTGTGTGATGAAGTAATAAAGAATGCAGGAATAAGACACAACACTGACTTTATTGAAATAAAATGATGGGGAGACAGCCTCCAGCTGCTATGATATTCCAAGCAGGACTGAATCTCCAGGAGACAAAGCTTAAAGAAGAGAATGACCAGGAGTCATTCCCATTTTTTCCCAGACACCCCCGGCCGACCTCATCGAGGCCAGCTAGGAGCACTCATGGGATGACAATGATGGATACCAGTCCTATTGCACCGTCTGCCATCGGGGAGGGGAGGGGATGCTGCTGTGTAGCACTGCAGTACCGCGTCTGCCAGCAGCATCCAGTAGACATATGGTGACATTGAAAAAAGGAGAGAAACAATTTTTTCCCTTTTCTTTCACGTGGGGGAGTGGGGGAGAGTCATGACATATACCCTGAACCGACCACGACAATGTTTTTGACCCTTCAGACATTGGGAGCTCAGCCAAGAATGCAAATGGTTTTTGGAGACTGCGGGAACTGTGGGATAGCTGGAGTCCTCAGTCCTTCCTCCCTCCCTCCCTCCGTGAGTGTCCATTTGATTCTTTGGTTTTCCGTTATGCTTGTCACGCAGCACTGTGCTGAGTCCCTACTGTGGCCTCTTTGGCATTTCGTCTTTTGGAACGGAGCTCTGATAAAACAGTTTCATCTCCCCATATAGAGATCATATTCAGTATCTCCCATACGGTCCATCCTGGAACTCTTTTTCAATTCTGGGACTGCATGGTCACCTGTGCTGGTGAGCTCTCCATGCTGGGCAAACAGGAAATGAAATTCAAAAGTTTGCGGGGCTTTTCCTGTCTACCAGATCAGTGCATCCAAGTTCAGATTGCTGTCCAGAGCTGTCACAATGGTGCACTGTGGGATAGTGCCCGGAGGCCAATACTGTCGAATTGTGGACACACTAACCCTAATCTGACATGGCAATACCGATTTCAGTGCTACTCCCCTTGTTGGGGAGGATTACAGATACCGGTATTAAGATCCCTTTATATCGATATAAAGGGCTTCGTTGTGTGGACGCGTGCAGGGTTAATTCGGTTTAACGCTGCTAAATTCAGTATAAACATGTAGTGTAGACCAGGCCTAAGTCAGCGCCTCTCCTAAGATAGCATGGACTATAACTGAGGGTGGATGGCACCATAGCAGTGGTGCCCCACATTGTGAGAAGACAATCAATCACATACAGAGAGACTACTGTCTTGTCTCTGTCCTATTTCAGTGTAATACAGCCATCAGCCCAAGCCCAGCCGCTGTGGCTCTTATTCATTGTGTAATGATTAAGATTGAAAAATTCTGGCTCTACCATGGGTTTGAGTGGGTAGGAAATAAGAGCAGATGGCTTAAAATCTCTCCAGGCTTCCCCCTCTGAGTGAACACCAACAAAACAGAGGAGAGCAATCCAGATCTGAGAATGAGACTGCTAACTTAGTACTAAAATACTGAATCTGTCATCTATTGTTTAGATGAGAAATAAAAATAAACAAATAAAATTTCAGAAGGATTTCATTCCTCAATCTTTCCCCAGAGCTGAATCACACCCACTTTGATGAATGGCTAAGCAAATTGCTCTGGAGCAATTTTAAGCGAGATCATTGATAAAAGTAGATGTAATTTAGTTTATGGATGGTTCAAGGTTTTATGAGGAAGGCAAGGCACAAACACAGTAAGAATATCCAATGAAAAGGTTTTTAAGGAACAGTGCTTACCTCATTCAGCGCAAGCTGCTGAAATTGTAGTGGTAGCATTGGAAAATATGCCAGCGGATGAAACTGTGGCTATTTTCACAGATTCTGAATGGGTTTTGAGAGCTATAGTGAATTGGATGCCTCAGTGGTGA
Organism: Gopherus evgoodei; assembly: GCF_007399415.2. Lineage (NCBI taxonomy): Eukaryota > Metazoa > Chordata > Testudines > Testudinidae > Gopherus > Gopherus evgoodei. Next base: position 189,966,024 of record NC_044322.1, on the reverse strand, counting down.
AAGAGGGGCATGAAATCAGAAGATGGTAAATACATTGCTCATGCTGAAAAGTTGATATACTTGTGGGATTTAGCACAACAAAGGACACAGCCACTATTAGTGGGAAAAGTAAAAGCCCATAAGAAAAATGTTGAAGGAGCTCCGTGGAATTAGAAGGCAGATGAACAAGCTAAAGAAGGAGCCAAGCAGGGGATAGTATGGCAGACACAATCCCAATCAATCCCACTAGCTAAAAGAGAAGGAGAAAGAATAGAACAGAGAAAAGATCCTGAAATAAAAAAATTGGCATCAAAAGAAAAACACCAAGGATGGAAAAATTGGCAACATGAAACAGAACTGATGTTGGCTACCAAAACGAATGATGATATGTCTATCTGAGTAGTTCCAAAAGAAATCAAAACTGAAATTATCTCACTGGTACATGATAAGGGTCATATGGGAATATATAAGATCCTTGACAGATTACAAATGGCAGGTTGGTGGCCAAATATAAGGGTATATGTAGAACAGTATGTAAACAATTGCTATCCTGTGCAGCAAATAATGTAGACACAAAAATAATGAAAGGACCATTGAGACATCAAAGAATAGAGAGTCCATGGGTTAGGTTACAAATTAATTTTATTGGTCCATTGACAAAAACTGCAAAGGGAAACCAATATTATTTGTTGATAGTGGACTCTTTTACTAAGTGGGCAGAGGCAATCCCTACAAGAAATAATACTGCCTTAAGCACAACTAGGGGTTTGGTGGATCAGGTTATTACAAAGTGGGGTGTCCCCAAAGAAATAGAGTCAGATCAGGGACCTCACTTTATACGGGAAATTACAAAGGGATTGTGTCAAGCTTTTGTCATTAAGCAAAGACTATATGTAGCTGGACATCCTCAAAGTTCAGGGCAAGTAGATTTGAACTCAACCTTATCAATTTTAAACGTTAATACAGACGTTGATCTAATGCCATTTGCCTCAAGAGAGTTTTGTGTGACAAATATACTGGGAGGACAAATTTTTATTCCATTAAGTGTGCCAATATCAGTTAAAATAGACCAAAAATAGGTAAATGCTAGATTTGGTCTTATGCATAGAGGAGCGGCGGAATATGGAATGATAGGGATTGATATAATAGAAGTACTAACTTGTTTTACTGATGTCAACAACTGGGTGTTATGGAGCACAATTTAGTTTTCTCTATTTGTTTAATGTTAATGTTATTTTAGGAATGTTTAAGATTTTTATTTATCATATATGATAATTGTTAATGATAGGGAAATATTAAAGTAAGCTTAACTAAGGAAATAGACATATATAAAGGAAAAAATAATAAATAAATATTGTTAGTATAGTTAAGATGAATAATAAAAGAAAGATATCATTAGTATTGAGAAGAATGTAGCTATCATTTGATGCAAAGGAATTTTGTTTTACCATTAAATTTGTATATTGCTAAAATAAAAGATAAATTTATTTGAAAAAGAATAGTGTCTCTCATTCTTTATATCTTTCAGAAGGGGAAGCCAAATGGTAGAAGATGTGGTTCTATTCATCTTGGCCCTTCTGGGTATTTGTATCTACCGGATTCTGCTATGGTGATGCGAATTCGGACAAAACATCGATGATCCGATGGGCCAACTCCCATCCCAATGATAAGGTTTTGGCTAATAGTATTGAGGAATGTGTTTTCATAATCCGTAAACTAAAGAATACGGCAATAAAAGTAGTAATGGGACCTGTTCGGTTTATAGAGTTTATGGCACAAAATCATGTGGGTAGGGTACTCATCACAGATGCTACCCTCAAATATAATATTTTATTCAGAGATCAAGAAAAGGGAGTATTGATGTGCAGAGGTCTGATGAGAAATCACCACAACCTTCAAATTGTACATGGAAATCTGATGAAGGAATGGGAACCATACTTGATAGAATAATAGGGTTGGACCATGGCACTGTACACTCTTAGAAGGATTAAAGATAATTGGGCGCTAGACAAATCTGTTAGTAAGTGCAGAAGAGAGGGTAGATTCAGATATAGGGACCACAATCAAACCACAGACAATGGTTATGAAAAGAACAATGAAGGCAAACACAGACACAACAGTACAATGATCAAACCTAATACCACAACCACTGTCAACAGTATTCAAGTGTGAGTTCACAATTCAAAGGAATGATAGAGCTAAAGCAATAACCATGATCTTGGGTCCTATAAAAGCTACAGAACAAAGTTTGGAAAACAGGAAGTTTATTACAACCTATTACAATGCTCATAAGTGCTCCATTACTTATGCCTCCCAAGGGCGAGGACACTTAATGGCCCATCCAGATTATCATACCTCCCCAAAACCATCAAACTGTGATTGGGATGCTGCAGATAAAAGGAGTGAAATATACAGGAAAGTGATAAGAGCATGGCAATGTGCAATAATAGAGGGACCTAATCTAAGGACCTAATGACATGAACAGATAATTTGACCATATATCCAAATAAGAATTCTTCATGTGCTGTCATAGCATGGTATGTCCCTGAGTGAAGTAAGGAGAGTTCAAGAACAATACTCATACAATGCTATCATAATTTTGTTAATGTGACAGAAACCAATTTCAAATTATGGACCCACAAGGAGGGGTCAGTAGAATATATATTCGGTGTGAATTATGTGTTGAAATTGTATATAAAAGTCAGATTGAATTACAGATACCATGGTATATACGTATGATAGAAAGTAACACATGAAGAAGGAAATTTGGGTCAAATTTTATTTCCAGTATTGGTGTGAAGGTAAATAAAAGGCGAGGAAGTGGAACTTGGAGGATTAACAGTCCTCATTTTAGTTATCCTTCTCTTTTACATGAATATCTAAACCTGGGTCAATGGCTTTGTTGTAGTGCTGTTTTATGGATATGCATTGGATACTTGTATGTTACATTGTAATAAGTTCAATGTTATTATATTAGAAGCCTTATGCATGTGTATGAAAAGTTCAGAGTGTACTGACTTGCAACATTGTATTTGTCTCATAGTCTGTTTAATCTTCTGAGTCAATTAAATGTGTGATCTTTAAAAATAATCCAATTGTGCCTTCTTACCTATGATATATTGTAATTATTTTCCTTTCCTTTCTTACTTTATTGAATAATATACATTGTAACTTTTTCTTTTTCTTTCTTGCTTTACTGAATATACTGTAATCACCTAATTTTCTCTCAATGAATAAGACTTTGTTATCAAAGTATTACTTGTGTGCCTATTCTTGATCAGAAGGCTGTATCCATTAGCAGGATTAGCCTCCTCTGGGGCCTTTTTAACCACAGAAAGATTTTTTGGGTTAAAGTACTTTAAAACAGTCCTCATATTTTTGTGGTGATAATAGTGTGTTAAGGCATCACCCTGAAACATTTCAGGGATACTCCACTTTGGGGATGATCATTTGAATTTATTTTTATAAGAGATATTTAAAGCAGTAGTAAGTGGTGCAAGGAAATGTTCATTTGACTAAGTTATATAGGAAAATAGCTTTACCAAAACTATATTGACCATATCTGATTCAAAGAAAAAATATAATAGGAAAACCTAAGTTTATATAGTTTCATCTGTAAGAAATGGACTTATTAGCAAATGAGCTTTCAGATGTCTTGCAGTATTACTATGCCTGATGTGACCCATAAAAAAAACCTTGAGAAAAGACTGCTTCACTTCAAAGGTTAAAACACAATGCCAAGTTCAAACTTTATTGTCCTGGAATTGTGAAATTTGACAATAAGCAGATCTTTAGGATCCCGACCAGGTTGCTATTTTATTTTAACAATGTGAAAACACTTAGATTATTTGTACAGATCTAAAAGTTTTGGAATTAAAGAAAGGCTATGTGCAATCTTAGGATTTAATTGGAAAACTGTCTTGGATTTTTTTTTGAAGTGCTATTGCTAAATGTTCTTGTACCACTTAGAGAACATTTTTAAAACACAGTTATGACCGTATGTGAAGCTATGATTTTTTTGTTAACTTCCAGGTGTTCTGTATCACACATGGAATAACCCTAAGAGAAGTGTTTTCAGACTTCTTTTAAATTGAGCCTTTTCTTTGTATAACTTCCTGCAGTTACCACATCTACAGTGTTATTTCTGTTTTAGGCGCACAAGTTGCCCACTTCTACATATACCTGTTATAGCACTGACAAACTAACAATGTTCCATTTGCAACTGCTGTATGAGTTCTGATTAGCTATGCATCCAGTGTTGCACTATACAGCCATTTCCCCAATGCAATTATTTTCTTCAGTAGGATTTTAAAATGTTGGTTTATTAGTTGGAATAGTTTACACATTTCTAGAATGCCTCATCTCAAGAGATTCCAGTGTTTAACACGTGATAATTTTGTTTAATTTGTTTGTGATAAACAAGTTAGTCACTTCAGCCACTTCTAAAACATAGGTGAAAGTTCATATATATTTTGAGGCAAAATGACAATGATCAGGAACAACTGTATATTATTGCCCCAAAACTTCATTAACATTAATGTCATTAAGGTTGCCTAGCACTGGCTCATTCCCTTACAGGAGAGTTGCAGCTACTTTTAGAAAAACAAAACACTGTTTCATTGTTCAGGAAACCAGAGAGGTGCCCATGTCATGATTTATATTACCCTAATGCAGTTGCTTAGAGTCTATCAACCTCGCTTCTATTTTCCTTGACAATTTTTCAAACATAAAATTTGAAATTGTGACCGTTAAACTAAAAGCTTTGATCTCAGGGTAAAGCTTCCAGAAGAAGCACCTCAGCTGAAGAATGTAGGCCCCCTGTGAGGAATGCACACACAACGTTCTTACAGATCTACCAAGACACCACTCAGATTCACAGTACATGGGCAGTGCTCAGTATATCATACCTTGAGCCACCCAGTTACTCTGATCTGATATCAGGCTGCTTGCAAACATTGGTGCTTGCAATAGAGCCCCAGTCCTGCCATGCATACTCAAGTGTCTTTGGATCATCATGTTGACTCAAGCCACATTGTAGTTGCAAATTACACTTGAAATGGATTTTAAAATATTGCTTCTTCAAAGGGCCAGATTGTGCCACAGACACCAGCAGAGAGCAATTCTGAGCAGGGAACATCATTTTGGACAGGATTACAGCCACAGTTTGAGCCTCAAGTGTATGGGCTGGTCTGCATTGGGGGTGGGGGGGGTATTGATCTAAGATACACAACTTCAGCTACATGAATAGCGTAGCTGAAGTAGAAGTATCTTAGATCAATTTACCTCAGGTCCTCACGGCACGGGATCGATGTCCACGGCTCCCCCTGTCGACTCCGCTACCACCGTTCGCTCCGGTGGAGTTCCGGAGTCGACGGGAGCGCATTCGGGGATCGATATATTGCGTCTAAGATGAGATGTGATGTATCGATCCCTGGAAACTTGATCGCTACCCGCCGATACGGGTACCCTAAGTATCACAGACATAAACAAAAATTTTGATATTGCATTTTTGGGGAGACTATCTCAGGAACACCTTGCTCCCACAACTGCAGATTTTGATCTCTAATCCTACTTCAGACCCTGATGATGCGCAGTAATTTTCAGGACAGTCCAATCAAGCATGCAGACTTCCAACCAATTTTTGTAAGTGCTCTAAAAAGTAAGCTCATCTAAACTTTAGCATAGCTACCACTCTGGCATAATGGTGACTAAATTACTACAAGTGGCTGAGAACTGACTGAAGCTTCAGGGGAACTTAAAGAAGCAAGATCATAATCCAAGTCTTTTAAAAGTCATTTCAAGTGGCTCGAGAGCATACTGCATTGTTGGCATGTCACATTTTTTAAGTATCAACACAAGCCTGCTTAGCCTGCAAAATTTCAGATGGTCACAGGGGAAATTGCGGCAACAGGTTTTGATCTTTTCTTTTAAAAATGAAAGTGATTGTTGCTAATATGACAAGATCCATGATTTTTGTTTTGGAGAAGATCACTATGTCACGTACGTGGTACTGCATATGTGACTACCAGCAGGCCCACAGATAGACTAGGCTAGAGTGTATTTCAGTCAGCTATTACATATGGATAGTAATAAAGATATATTAATTGCTGTATGCATGTACACCACTCATGTATAGATCTCAGTGGATCACAAAGAGGGGTATCAGCAGCTCCATTTTTCTTGACAGAGCAGCTTAGATGTGTTACAAAAGAACTGAATCAGAGAGCAGAGGCCAGAACCCAGAGCTGCAACCCACACCTTGCTCCAGCCTGCAATGCCTTCCTAGTACCCAACAATAATTGGGGAGTACAAGAAAACTATGAGATAATATTAGTCAGCATGATTGGCAGTGGTCTCAGTGCACCAGCACCCTAACTGTAGTCAAATTTTTTGTAGGCCTGATGGCAAAGCAGAGCTTTGAGGAAGGATAATGAATTAGTTTTGAGGATGTTTACGGGAAGCTTCTGTCAAGTGTGTGAGACATGGGAGAAAGCACAAAGCTGCTTGAAAATTTAACAAGTGGGAGACAGAGACTAATATCAGGGGATGATTAAAGGCAGGAATCAACCTTTTGATGCTGAATGAGAGATGATAGGTAGGGTGAAGATAGGTTGTGAAGGGCCTTGAAATTGAAGACATGTAGTGAAGAAGAGATCAATCGTGTACAATGGATTAAAGCTCACAGGAAAGCATTTAGCAATACTTTGTTAATACAGCTTATCACTAACTCTGTTTAAGTTTTGATAAAGTTTTTTACTTAAAGAAATGCTCTGGTGCATTAAAACAGGCAGGTGATTTAGCATCTAACATTTAATATCTTAGTAATTGTGCATTTGTGTACAGAAGAGGGCAGCCTCTCTCTGTTTCCTCCTTCAGAAAGTCAGTGAATTGTGGCATAGAAGTGTAATGAGAGTAGATACAGGAATTGAGCTATGTTAACATGACAATTTGCTTATATATGTAACCCTTCTGCCCCTCTGAGTTGGCGGCAACAAGGGCCGGGTTCAGTATCCAGGGGTTCCGTTTCAATAACCCAATGCCAAACCAGCTCAAGCCCCCACCCAGTGACCTGGGAAAATCTTACACACACCCTGAGGCACCTCAAAGAGGCAATGCTTCCCCTCTTGCAAGCACAGAGTCTCGGTGTAGCAGAAAAGGTTTAATACATGAGATAAACAACAAACACTAAATTGGGAAAACACCTCAACTAGAGTTCATAGACCAAACCGTGAACAAAGACCCACCCCAGAAAATTGGGCTGTGTCCTCTTTCCTGGGCTCTTGAGTCCAGCAACCCCCAAATCACCCAAAGTCCCAAAAGTCCCACAATCCAAAAGTCTCTGTCCTGGGTCAGTGCAGCCCCAAAATTCGAGAGCCTATCTGCAGAGGTCCCTCCCCCTAGCCTGGGTAGAAAGGGGCATCTTATGTGGTCCGGGGCCAACTGCCCTGCCTCTCCGTGGGTTCTGCTCCCGCCTTCTCCACGAACTGCTTTGCTTTACCAGCCGCTCCACTCTGCTCCTCCAGCCATCCTCACAAACTGCTCTGCTCCACCAGCTGCTCTGTTCCACCAGCTGTCCCGTGAGCTGCTCCAGTTGTCCCTGCAAACTGCTCGGCTCCGCTAGCTCTGTGGGCTGCTCCACCCATCCCACAGCTACTCCGCTCTGCTCCACCAGCTGTCCTGTGAGCCGCTCCAGCCGTCCCCACAAACTGCTCCACTCCGCCAGCTGCTCTGTTCCACAGTATAGCTTCAGGCTCCCCCACTAGTTAGCACAGTACTCAGTGCTCTCAGCTCTTTAGTAACTTCAGCTCATAGTAGGGGAGCCCCAGTGCTAGTGCACCATTAGCCAAAAGTGAGTTCAGCTCAGTAACCTGTATCTGGATTCTTAAGGGAATAAAAAAATCAACTCTGACATTCCACAGTGGAGAGAGGAGGATGTGCAATTGGTGTTCCAGGCCCTCACACAGGGCCCATACCATCAGGTACACACACTAGTCTCCAATCTTTCTCCCTTCAGGGGGTTTTGGAACCCATGTCCCATGTTTAGCAAGTACCACCCAACTGAGGTTGAGTCATTTCTGTCACAAAGCTGTCCCACAGCTCCCCATTCACACAATCAGAGTGACAAACTTTTTTTTTCCTGCCCCAATAACAAAGAAATTGGGGATCCCAGAGCTGTTAAAATAACCATCCCAGTCTGCTGTGGGCTTATGCTAAGTGGAGGGTGGATGCCAATGCAAATCTTTCCCCATTCTTTAAAATTCTTGGAATTCTTTCCACATTCCCTACAATTCACCACCAGATGTCAGGGTAGCGCTCAACCTGATTCTGCTTACATATATATTGCTGGGTAAAACATGGTAATTGATAGTGGCCAGGGGTATTATTTCAGTTTGTCTAATGTGGGTTGAACAAATTAGAAGCTAAATTGTATGCCTAATTTACACATGCAGTTACGACAATAGTATTCACAAAGTTGATTGCACTTGCAAGAGACCAGTGGTTCGTAGGTCCTGAGAAAAACTGATTAATATATATTGTAGTGCAAATACTGCAAGCTAGTGATGTGACCAGTACTCAGAACAGATTTAATTGGTATGCAAATCCAGAGTATATGGAATCACTCAGGTAGAGATGCTAAGAAAGACATGGAATATAACAATTCACACTGACATACTGTAGTAATCCCTCTATACAGAAATCACAATGGAAAACATCAGCAAGATTCACTCCTGTGTCAAGATCCTAGGGGATGCTCTAAATTACAAAATCTGGCTATAGTTCCCCACTGAGTCCAAGGGGGCTCTGTGCTGGGTGCAGACATCCCCCATTTTGGAACAGCTTGAAGTATCAGGGCTTAACATTGCAAGGTCGCTGTTCCAAGAAACTTATCTTCTTATTTGTCTGTAAATTTCCATGCACACCAATGCTGCTCTATTATGTTACAAAACTGAGATGAGAATTTGCCAGACAAGCACACGTATTTACTTGCCAGCACATTAAAATGGTGACTGACAATATCACAAATGGTATTCTACACTCCATTCAAAATAGAATACTTGCCTCAAGTGAGTGAGGGAACAAAGTCTTGCAAAACTGTGCTATAAAAATAATCTGTCAATTAATTGCTGTATTTGCAAGATTATTTCTTGGACCCCCGTCAGTAATGACAGAGTATCTCCAGCTGGCAAATGATCCACCATTCCACCTCCTCCCAAAGAGTTTTGCTATATCTTTTTGGTAGGAGGAAGGTTGTCACAGTATCTATTTCAGCCCCATCCCAGACAGGAAAAAATCTTTGATAGCGGGAAGGCAGAAACCATAGTTTCTTCCAGCTGATGCAAAAAAACATCAAAGATGGAACTTAAGTACCCAGACTCTCTGCACAAATGATCACACCACAATTTGGATTGCACTTTCTCTAAGCAAGGCTCAGAAGCACCAGGTCATTCTACACTTGTGCAGTGTCGGTATAAGCAAATACTAGTGTAACAGCTTCATCCATGCAATTAGTCCTTCCACCCCAGTACTACAGTGCACGAGTCACTGCTTAGATGGCCTTGGGTTTCTGTATTCTTCTGACCCAGAGTCAGGATTTCTGTAAACTTCTCACCTGCACACGTCTGAAGTCCCATTGCATGACTGTCACCAGTGCCTGCTTCTTTGCTATTGCTTTGTTACCAACTTGCTTTTGGAGCATTTCTGAGGAGAAGCCATCATCACAAGAGGTTGCTAAGAGCCAGCCTGAAACAGACAGAACAAGAAGCAATGGGCTTAAACTGCAGCAAGGGAGATTTAGGTTGGACATTAGGAAAAAGTTCCTAACTGTCAGGGTAGTTAAACACTGGAATAGATTGCCTAGGGAAGTTGTGGAATCTCCATCTCTGGAGATATTTAAGAGTAGGTTAGATAAATGTCTATTAGGGATGGTCTAGACAGTATTTGGTCCTGCCATGAGGGCAGGGGACTGGACTCGATGACCTCTCGAGGTCCCTTCCAGTCCTAGAGCCTATGAGTCTATGAGACATCAGAGTATTTGTAAATATCTGGTACTATGAGGAGATTCGGTCTCAGCTGAACTGTTATTTGGAATACTCAGAGATCAGTTATTCCTTTTTTTGTAGACCCTACATCATCTTGATTGGTGTGTTTGTGTGTGTGTGTGCGCAGGTCTTTGGTTTGTTTTTTGTTTTCATTGGTTACTTATTGCAGCTAGCTTGAGTGTTTTTGTGTTAAAAAAAAGTTAGTTTGCAGTATTTACCTCTTTCCTTAGAGCTGTGGTTCCCAAATTGTTTCCCTTCTTGTTCAGGGAAAGCCCCTGGCGGGCCGAACCGATTTGTTTACCTGCCGCGTCTGCAGGTTCAGCCAATTGCAGCTCCCACTGGCTGCAGTTCGCTGCTCCAGGCCAATGGGAGCTGCTGGAAGTGGTGCAGGCTGAGGGACTTCCTGGCTGCTGCTTCCAGCAGCTCCCATGGGCCTGGAGCAGCGAACTGCGGCCACTGGGAGCCGCCATCAGCCGAACCTGCAGACGCGGCAGGTAAACAAACCGGTCTGGCCCACCAGAGGCTTTCCCTGTGCAAGTGGCAGAACAAGTTTGGGAACCACTGTCTTAGAGTTTATTAAGCATACCTTTATTAACCTTCAGATAACCACTGCTTCAGTATTCCATAATTTCCCTTACTCAGACTCACATAACTTCACAAAAGTAAAATGATAAAGAGACCAGCAAAGCTATCAATATGGTCAAAACCACCACCAACCAAGGGAGCAAGGATAACAATAATAGCAAACAATAACAGTAAATGTAGCATTTTTCAAGTCTCAGCTTCATCAGCCCTTCACACCCAGCTGCATAGCAAGAGTGATGCAAAAATCCTCCCTGATGATGAGATTCACACATTTTGTGCAGGCACTTCTGACAATGTCAGGTGGTACTGATTACCTGTGTGGCAACCTAATTTGCAGGAAGGCCTAAGGCTACCCCACTCTTATTTTCACAAATGTTGTGTGGAATACAACAAACAGCTTTTGCGATACCCATGTTGTAGATTGTGCTGTGACTGCAAGTCAACAGACGTCTTCAACTTGCTTTAAGCCAACAAAATGCACACTCCAACACCACTCCACCTGGAAGGGCACAGATTATCAAGATGGGGATGGAGAACCTATTAACATCCCTGTAATGTGTGGGGGCAGGGGAGAAGTGTGTGCCTCTTTTCCACTTCTGAAAAATTCAGAGCTTTCCAAATTCTGATATCATGCACTTTTCCTGGTCACCCCCCAATGTAAATACTCAAGAACTAGCCAAGAATGGCATAATAATCAAGTTGTACCTTTTCTGATTAAGATGCTTGCCGGTTTGATGTGGCAAACACAGAGAAGCTCAAAAACTGGTCTGAAAAGGTCATTTAATGAACTCAGTTTTTGTGGAGGGTTAAAATACACAGAAAAAATGTTCCCACTGCATTCCTGGTCATCAGCAAACACAGAGGAGAGGAGTCTTGTTTCCTCATTTGGAAGTTCTGCAAATTTTTCAAATTGCTCTGCTCCACGTCTCTGTGGTCATGGTCCTGACACAAAGGTGGTGCTCTGTTCCGTGAATTTCTTCTTGAAATAATGAACAAGCAGTTACTAGGGTAGTGAGGAAGGGGAAACAGAGCCTCTGTCACATACCTGCGGCAGGAATTCCATGAACTGCTGGTCTTGTTCCCTGGCTAGGTATGTATTGCTAGAACACCCTCTACCACCACTGATGGGCAGCTTATTATGCAGGAAAATCAGTTTTCAGAACCTCCAGCAGAAAATTCTCTCTCTGAGGAAGCATGAACACTGACAATTCAGCTTGGCCTCCATTTTGAGAATATGTTGCAGAATGCTATAATTTCCGAGGGACCTGTGGATCCTTTCTCACACAATTCCCTTGGGCTCCCAAAAGGCCTTTCCAAATCTCGCACAGGCCACAGCTTCAGGGCTCTGTGATGCGAACTCTAGGTTAGGTACTCAGAAGGCAAAGCAGTTACAGTATGTGTTTAGAACACTGTGTATGCATGCAGGGCACAGTTCAACCCAAATAGGATACTGTCATAAACAGATAGTTAAGGGTTAATAGAACAGGAGTACTTCATGTCTCTTTTGACTGTAAAGGGTTAACAAGTTCAGTGAGCCTGGCTGTCACCTGACCAGAGGACCAATCAGGGAACAGGATACTTTCAAATCTTGAGGGAGGGAAGTTTTTGTGTGTGCTGTTAGTGTTTGGTTGTTGTTCTCTCTGGGTTCTGAGAGTGACCAGATGTGCAACCAGGTTTCTCTGCAATCTCCCAGATACAGGGTCTTATATGTCCAGAATAGTAAGTACTAGGTAGATAAGGCGAGTTAGGCTTATGTTTGTTATCTTTATTTGCAAATGTGTATTTGGCTGAAAGGATTTTAATTTGTACTTAAATACTTAGGCTGGGAGGGTATTCCCAGTGTCTATAGCTGAAAGACCCTGTAACATATTCCATCTTAAATTTACAAGGATAATTTTTACTGTTTTTTTCTTTCTTTAATTAAAAGCTTTTCTTGTTTAAGAACCTGATTGTTTTTTTTTATTCTGCTGAGACCCCAGGGAACTGGGTCTGGATCCACCAGGGAATTGGTGGGGAGAAAGGAGGAGAGAAAGGTTCATTTTTGTCTGTGTTAGGATTACTTTCTCTCTCAGGGAGAGTCTGGGAGGGGGAGAGAGAAGGAGGGGGGAAGGTGAAGTTTCCTCTCTGTTTTTAAGATTCAAGGAGTTTGAATCACACAGTGATCTTGCAGGGTAACCCAGGGAGGGGAAGTCTGGGAGAGGCAACGGTTTACTTTCCTTGTGTTAAGATCCAGAGGGACTGGGTCTTGGGGGACCCCGGGCCAGGTTTTGGGGGGACCAGAGTGTAGCAGGCCCTGGAATTCCTGGTTGGTGGCAGCGCTACAAGTACTAAGCTGGTAATTGAGCTTAGAGGAATTCATGCTGGTACCCCATCTTTTGGACGCTAAGGTTCAGAGTGGCGAATTATACCATGACAGATACCTAATGTGGATTCACTGCACTATTGTTATTTGCACAGGTGCAGTCCCTCTGGTTCAGTTAGCCACAGTAGAGTTCTTTATTGTAGACACGCCCAAGACCTTTGTTTCTAAAACCAGTAAGCCTCTACCACTTGAACTAAAGAAGACTATTAGGAGTTTATGACTGCCTGTCATGCTTGACCAATATTGTCTCATGGTTTCCTTGTACTTTCCTGTGTGTCGGTAACCATCTGTTGTCTTATACTTTAGATTGTAAACTCTTTGGGGCAAAGACTATCATTTAGTTCTGTGTTCAGGCAGTGCCTATTGAATACAGTCCTGGTCCATGACTGCGGCTTCTAGGAACTATGAAAATATAAACTATGCTGATAATAACAACACAGACATGCACGCACAGCCCTACTTCAGCTCTGTCTTTGTTTTGGTGCATGCTCACGCAATAGGGACGAGAAAAGCCTTATTTCCCCAGCTTTATTTTGCTACGAAATGTCTTATGCTGAGCTGACCTCCACCTGCTCAGCAGCTGCTATGACGTGGAAAACGAGGAAGTATATTCACCAGTTCTTACCTAACGCTTATCTGACACAGTGGTTGAAGCCAAAATATCCACTGTCCCTTTGTGAGAACTCTAGTTCTGAGTCAGTAAGGAAGTAATTGAAAAATAGAACAAGCCTTTAAGCATTTCTGCATGTTCACAATCTTCAAGACACACCACGCAGTATGGATTTAAGTTAGTGGAATGTAGAGGTTTCCTCAAAAAAGTACAGTGTATGTGAAATACTGGAACAAAAATAATTTCTGAAATGTCATCTAGTTTAATCTTCCAGCCTACGTTGTTTGCACTTATTATTCTCCAGGGTAAGCTATTTTTCTTTCTTTCTTTCTTTCTTTCTTTCTTTCTTTCTTTCTTTCTTTCTTTCTTTCTTTCTTTCTTTCTTTCTTTCTTTCTTTCAGAGTGGAATGTGTTTATACTAAATTCAGATTAGACGTGTGATTCTGTTCCAAATTAAATCAAGAGGAGTTCGGTGGTTGCAGGATTGGGGCAATACTGAAGCATATTTTAGGATGAAGTAGAACTACTTGCTCAGAGTGTTTCAATCTGTTCATTTCCATATGTAGCCTTAGCTTATAGTCATGTTGTTCATTGCAAAAGAAATGACCTCAATATAAGAGGATTTCAGTGTATCTGTAAAATAACCAAAGACAAGCATAAAAAGAAATTCTTTTATTATAATAAAATATATTGTACATTTAATTTGTTGGGAAGAATACTGCACTTAATTGCGTTCAGATGATAATAAGAAGCTGCAAAAACTTTAAGGGTGATAGGTGCGTTATTTCTGAGTTTATATTTTTTGTGTGTTTCCAGAAGGCAAAAACAAATAACTTTGACTAGTATCAGCTGCTGAAAATTGTCCACACTTGGCATTAGCATATACTGGCAGTAGCATCTTTTCATCAAAAAATCTTAAAGCACTTTAGAAACATTACTTAATTAAGCATCACAGGGCTGCTAAGAGAGAATAAAAGTTGTAAACCATTTGACAGATGGGGAAATTGTAGCATTAAGAAGCAAAGTGACTTGCCCAAGATCATACAATGAGTCAATGGCCGAGCTGGGAATAGGACCCAGGCATCCTGACTTCTAGTTTCCTGCTCTAGCCATGAGGATACATTTCTGTTTTCGAGTTTAGAAATCTGCATTGTTTATTTCAGTATGGTGCCCAGAAACATATTGTGTTGTTCTGTAACTAAACATGTTTTGCATGTATTATATTTCTAGTGCACAGTGATGTGACAGCTGTAAATGGGATGCTGGGTAGTTCTGTTACATGGCATCATGAATATCCTGACTTGGAACACCCTGTTCATGTCACTTGGAACAAGGGAAAGACTTTGTTAAATAGCTGGACACGTCGTACCAGTAAGTTTGCTTTTTTTTTTTAATGGAACTGTAGCATTTTACAAAACAGTGAAAGAGAATGAGGGACAATATACAGTGAATGTGTGTAACAGAACTGGAAATCATGTCTACCAAAGAGTTTTTCAGTTACACAGACATGGTAGGCATAAAAGTACTATCCTAATGCCTTACTCTGTAGGGATGCGTAGTGCAGACCCATCAAAGTTTGTTATGCCATATTATGTTTTTCAACTTGTTATCATATGCTCCTCACTTTAGAGTCTGCTAGTTTTGAATTTGTTTGGTCCCATGAGTGACCCAAGGTTCTTAGATGCACTCAATTATTATATTTATTAGTCATTCATAGCACCCACCCTTGGGCCAAGATTTCCAAAGCCAGAAGCCTAAAGTCAGTCTCCTACAAATTTGACTTAGGCTCTGAAATAAGCAACCTGATTTTCAGAAATGCTGAACACGCATCAGCTCCAATTGAAATCTGCTGGATGCTCAGCCCGCTGATTTAGAGCTAAATTAGTTTTTGAAGTGTAATTTTAGGCATCTGTTTTTTAAATCTTGGCCTTGCTGTCTCTAAATCATGTTTTAGAATGTGCCAGCCTATACCATGAGAAATGTGAAAATAAATGATTTTTTATTTTAAATTGTGATTTGAAAAAACAGCAGTTAGAACGCAAGATGCATTTGCAAACTAAGATTTCTACAGATTTACACTGAAAATTCAAAGTCTGCACTCTGCTCGAATGGAGTGGAGAGCTGGGGGGCTGGTTGTGGCTCCCTGATTCTCAGCCGCCAGGCCCAGTGCAAGCTAGTTTCTCAGGGACCTCATGCCAGTGGAAGATTGAACATTAGTGCACTCTACCCTGCCCTCCAGCCAGTCTGCCTCCACTGCACTCCTGATACACCCTCTCCCTCCTCTTTTGCCAGTAGTGGTGGGGCTGCAGGCACATGAAGCAGCTGTATATCCTCTGCCAGAGGGAAATTCTCCATTGGCCATCTCAGCTTTAAGGTTGAGTGGCACAAAGTGGCCTTAGCAGACTAGAGAAGCCGACCAAATGACATCACTTCTGTGTTTCAGTCACAGTGAGAATGGCCCTCCTTTCTTAGAGGAGGGAGAAATTAGAGAAGAAGTCGGTAATTTTTATATAAAGTGGATGGATGGATGGCCAGAAGGACAGATACATGAGAGACCTTAGTCCCTTACTGCTATAGCTAGCTGTCCATTTTAAGCCATGTTTTGACTCACAGCCACTCTTACTATAGTCATTATGAAGCAATCTGTGTGAAATTTCATGTGGGTGATTTTATGTTAGGGTAGAATTTGATATAAAGTGGACATGGATGTTTAGATTATATGAGTGTGCAAAATGAATTGCTTGCACTTTCTGAAAAGTTTCCTAACTTGTTTTTATTTTTTGGCTCCTACTACTGCAGAAATGACTTGGTCTAGAAACTGCAATTTTTTTTGGTTCTGCTGGCCTCAATGATGCATTCACTAGTTATGGTGAATTTGGGTCAGAAAATGATTAAATGCTGAGCATATGTTAGGGACTTTGCATGCTGGCTTTTATTTACTTTACCAAATACCTAAATGGAGCTGCTGTTTTTTCTAAGCATGAATTTGAGCAGGATGCCTGCGGCTGTATTGGAGTTGTTCTCATTCACACATTAGGGCGAAAGGCTTCTTAAAGCTCATATCTGTGCCAAGTTCAGCTTAGCATGCCACAGATAGTTAGAACTGCTTGTTTCTGACAATAGGGTAGCCAGATTCCAGGAATCCATCCCCCAAACCATGATAAACCGTAGGACCCTGAATGTAAGCAAACGTTCTCATGCCCATGTATTCTTTCTTTATTATCAGGGGCCACCGAAGGGATGCGAACTGTCAGAGGAATTGTAGGTGACTGTGTTATGCTTGATCTGTACAATTACGTGAACAGGCATATTCATGTTACCTGGAAGAAAGGCAATAAGCAAGTGGCCAAGATGAAAGGTCAGCCTGTACACGGCTCTGGAACATACAGAGAGAGGTTTCATGCATTCTCCAATGGCAGCTTGAGTGTTTGCCCCATGCAGCCGGGAGATGAGGGTCAGTACACGGCAGAAGTGTTTGGTCATGATGGGGCAAGTTTGGGCCATCAAAAAATTCAGCTAGAGTATAGCGGTAAGTATCAGCCCACTATGCAATGCCTGTAGATTATATCAATAACATGCAAATGTGAAAGTGTAGTTTTAGTATGTGTCAGTGTATTGTTCAGGTCTGTGACCCCTATCTGCAGCTGAAAAATTGGTCTGAAAAGGTCATTTAATGAACTCAGTTTTTGTGGAGGATTAAAATACCCAGAAAAAAATGTTCCTATATTCCTGAACTGCATTCCTGGTCTTCAGCACCATGTGATCCCACAGTGGGTTATTAACCAGAAACATCAGAAAGTCGATCTCCTGGTAAAGACAGAAGACTTACTGCAGATAAAATAAGGAACACACATTTTTATAACCAAACTTGAACCAAAACTTTTTAGAGATTCTAACGCACTAGGGTACATTTAATTTTACATTTTTGCATAGTATACTCTTTTCTCTTCTGAGGTCCAGCCCAGACTGAAGCCAGAACGGCTCAGATTCCCATGGTATGGGATGGTCTAATGGTTTACTGACGAGGATTGCAATACAGAATTTCAGGGCCTTTCAACAGAGAGCTTTCTAATAAGATTTTCAGACCAGTGTTCAGACTACAAAGATTTGGGTAACTTTTGGCTAAGCTCAAATCCAATAAAATATCCAAATGCGTGGACACTTTTCAAAAACAAACCCAAACTCCAAACCTTCCTTAGGTTTCCAGTACAAGAGTAAATCAGAATATGTAGGAGAAGAATTCACTTTACACCACTATTTATTGATGTGACTGTTGGGTTTTGTATGTGCCCAACGTCTGCCAATAATTTAAAATGTTGAAATGTGGTCCAATTGTACATGTGTTTAAGAAAGTTCTGCCTGCTCTAGTTCTCTTTTTATTCCTTGCTCTGCTGGGTTTTGATCTCGCAGACTAAACAGATGCAAGCCACCTTCAAGTTGTCTCCTTATTTGCATAGGAGAGCATCAAGTGCTGCATGAAGCTGTGCTGGTGGTTCAATTGGTGGCACTTCCAGCTGTATCAGAACTGAACCTATACCTTGGCCAGGTGCTAGGGTACATTGTTTTGCAGGAAGTGCTGACTTTTGGATGAGAGAAAAAACTGAAGCCAAGACTACTCAGAAACATTAAGATTCCGTACTACGTTTTGTAAGAGAAGAGGCATTAGTTATAGTAATCTGATCAAATTGTGCAGTCTGCCTTCTCTAAATTCTCCCAACTATTTTAATTGGATTGTTGCCACTTTTTGACCTGAGTAGCTAGTCAAAGTTGGGGCCCTGTGGGTGTTGCGGTTGGGAGTAGAAATTGTTGACGGCCAGGCATTTCTTTGATGCAGTTTTGTTTATTGTGTTTCTGCATGCAGAAGAAATAAAATAGTCGGAAACATCTTGTTTTGCTCACAACACCAAGAGTGCTCTTTTCAGCCTGCACCCCTGACCCAAACACCTCTTCCCAGGTTTCTTCCAGGATCTGTTACACACTTTTAGCTGCTCCTTCAGGCTGCCTCTCTCACTCCATCTATTCATGTCTGACCTTAGTTTTCTGTGAGATCTTTCTTCACCTGTACACACACACACACACACACACACCCCCCTACCCATGACAATACTCAGCCTAAAGTTCACATACATCTTTTGTCTTAAGTGGGACTTATGTTATGTTAATTGAAGAGTGAGTTCACACTGACCAATCTCAATGGAGTTTGAACTCAACCTGTAACTAGGTTTCACCCACTTTCTAACAATATAATATTGTTCTTCACTTGCTGTTCTAAATTGTTGTACAACGTGGCAGTGTGTGGCGTCTGAGTGTTTGCTCTCGATGTAGTGTATAAACTACTTTATGATCATTTGGGATGGAAAAGGTATAATAAATATACAGGAAAGCATTATTTTTATTTTAAATCCATATGTATGAAACTAGGTTTAACGAACATACTCCCCAGCACTTGACTTCATTCCTCCATTTTGAAAAGATACAACAGAAAAGAGATCACTCTCAGTTAAAAGAGAACATAAGGAATGCTCCCTCCCTTAAATTTAGCAGAGATGGCTTTTCCCCTTCAGGAAATAGAACAGCACCTGTTCAAGAAGTAATAGGAATTGTTGGTGGCTCCATGGTCCTACCTCTAGCAGCGATGGATTGGAAAGACTTGGTCCAGATAATGTGGAAGAAAGACAGCTTGTTGGTTGCTGAGTTAAATTACTCTCAGTCGGAGTCCGATGGGAGATCCACCTATAGATCTCAGATCTTACCTAATGGCACGCTCAGACTGGACAGGATTCAGGAAAGTGATTGTGGACGGTATTCAGTAGAAGTGCGAGACAGAGATGGGAAGATTCTATACCAGAGAATGATTGATGTGAAAGTGGGTGAGTATTTCTCAATTTAAAATGTTAACAAATATGGGACAATGTTAATATTCTATCTACTTTAAAAGCTATTTTATCCCTCAGTTAAATACTGCAATAACACTCATTCCAGGTTCAAAATGTGAGCACAGAAGAACCATGTCAGAGACATTCCATAACTAGTTAACCATTAATTGATTAACGCATTCATGAAATAGAAGCTAGAGCTGGGTGAAAAAGTTCAGCTGAAATATTTTTGGTGAAAAATGAAGATTGGGCAACACTGAAATATTTTGTAAGTTTGTGTTGATTTTACAGAATTGCTTTGCTCAAAAAATGTTAAAAAAATTGAAAGTTTTTTTTAACATTTTTTAAACAAAATGTTTTGATTTTTTTGATTCAAAACTACTTATTTTGAAATTTCATTTAGTTTTAATTGTTAAACATTAAAAACATTTTTAAATGCTCAAAATTGTAATAAGATGTTTTGGTCAAACTAAATGTTCAATTTGACCTAAAATATTTTTTTCTGACACTTCAATGCACTGAACATTCTGAAAAATGTTGGTTCTGGGTCGACTCAAAACAAAGCTTTCATTTTGATTTTTTTTGTAATTGAAATACTTTTATACCAATATAAGACCTTTATGCCAATATAACTGTGCCCATATTAGCAGGGTATAGACCTTCATACGAGTATTGTTAAAGTCGTACAAATTTTGTGTATGGAAAAGCCCTTAGAGAGGAGATAGTAGAATTCTGACACTAAACTGGACCAGAGAGAAAGGAAACATTGCTTCAGGGCTCTCCCTTATTATTCTTTCTAAAAAGATTAGCCTTCTTACCTGCCAAGAAACACTAAACTCAGTTTGGGCTGAAATGAATTATTATGAAAAGGAATTCAGATTAGGGTTAGCTTTCTCCCCCATTTGTTTTAATGCCATCAGAACCTATAGTTGCAATTGGCTACAGCAGTGGTTCCCAACCTTTCCGGACTACTGTACTACTTTCAGGAGTCTGATTTGTCTTGCATACTCCCAAGTTTCATCT
Organism: Gopherus evgoodei; assembly: GCF_007399415.2. NCBI lineage: Eukaryota > Metazoa > Chordata > Testudines > Testudinidae > Gopherus > Gopherus evgoodei. The sequence goes on along the minus strand of NC_044322.1, from coordinate 189,945,549 downwards.
CACTTAAAAACTACCTGCTTACAAAATCAGACATAAAAAAATACGAAAATGTCACAGCAACTATTATTGAAAAATTGCTCACTTTCTCATTTTGACCATCATCATTATGTTCCTATTACGCCTCTGGCATTTAGGGCAGTGATGAAGCTCCTCCACTCCTGTCTGTTTCTGGCAAGTCTTTCATTGGTTCCCTAGGTGTGCCCCAAGTTTTGCAGGTCAGCTTTCTAAAAACAAATGTTTATCGTATAATTATAAAATAAACCAGTTGGAATATAAAAATTGTACTTACATTTCAGTGTACAGTAAATAGAGCAGTATAAACAAGTCATTCTTTGTATGAAATTTTATTTTGTACTGACTTTGCTAGTGCTTTTTATGTAGCCTGTTGTACAACTCGGCAAATATCTCGATGAGTTGATGTACCCCCTGGAAGACCCCTGCGTACCTCGAGGGCTGTGCGTACTCTAGGTTGAGAACCGCTGAGCTAAATCATTTTAGCTAACAGCTCCCTGATTTAAATGGAAGAGAGGGGGCTCAACTGTGCAGCTCACTTCCCTAGCATCCCTTGTCAGGGCCGGCTCCAGGCACCAGCTCAGCAAGCAGGTGCTTGGGGCAGCCAACAGTGAGGGGCAGCATGTTCGGGGCTTCGGCCACAATTCGGAGATGGGTCCCTCACTCCCTCTCGGAGCGAAGAACCAGGCACTGAATTGCTGCCAAAGACTGAAGCGGCGGCAGTAGAGCTGCAGATTGCGATCACGGCTTTTTTTTTTCTGCTTGGGGGGGGCCAAAAATCCTGGAACCGGCCCTGTCCCTTGTCCAGGGACAGCAAGTTGTATGGGCCTGTGGTGCCCAGGCTCCAGCAAATTCAGGGCCCGGGGGCCCGGCTCCACCAATGTTTGGAACCAGGTCTCTCCCCTGGCGCCGCCTGCTGCCCCGCACCCTCCCCCAGAGTGTCCCCCGACCCCACCAGGTGACCCCCTCCACTTCCCCAAGCTTCCCTGTCTGCCCTGGGCAGTGGGTGGCTGCCCCCTGCAGCTCCGCACTGCACTTCCTCTCCAGGCACTGCTGCGGCCTGGTACAAGGGAGTGGTGCCGGGGGCAGGCTGAGGTGGTTACTGCACCTGCAGAGGGAGGAGGGGAAAAGCACATGGCAGGCATTCGGCCCCCCCCAGCAGGCAACTCCTGAGCAGCAGCCTAGGGGGGTCTTGGGTGAGTGTTGGGCCAGGGGAGCCAGGGGGGACCTCCCACCCTGGAACTTGCTGCTACCGACAGGGAGAGGGCTGGGGGGAGTCCTCCTCTCTGGCCCCCTGCCCCAGCCCAGAGACTGCACCCAGCACCCAAACTCCATCCCAGAGCCTGCATCCCTCTCACACCCAAACTTCCTCCCAGAGCCTGCACCCCAAACTGCCTCCCAGAGCCTTAGGCAGGAAGGAGAGTGTGTGGGGGGTGGTGGTGTGGGGGGCGCCACGGGACTTGGACCCATTCTGGGCACCACCAAAAATTATACAAACCTGCCACTCCTGCCCCTGTCTTCCTGTATCTGCATCTTATGCTGTTATTTTGCTGTGTGGATAAGACCCCCTAACCATGCCAGCATACATCAATTGACCTTTCTCCTCCTTGTTCTCTGTGCAGTAGGGCATCCCAGAGTGCACTGCCTCAGGTGCTGTTGCTGCCATTCTTTGTGCATGTCCTTCAATCACTCTGTCTCATATTGAGGCACTATGGGATAGCTGCCCAGATTTTCCCAGAATGTGCAATAGGGTGACCGGATGGCAAGTGTGAAAAATTGGGACGGGGGTGGGGGGTAAAGGGAGCCTATGTAAGAAAAAGTCCCAAATATCGGGACTGTCCCTATAAAATTGGGACATCTGGTCACCCTGATGTGCAAAGACAGTCAGCATGATAGGTATGGACTCATAAATTCAGTTGGTGTATGGTTGTGTTGTGAAAATAGCTGCTATGTGGATGTAGTTCACCAACTGAACAGAAAAATAATTGTATTTGTCACTTGATCAAGGGCCTTACTCAGATCCAGAATAGTTTGCTTTTTTGTTGGCACTGTCAGCTTTCATTTTCAGACAGTAATAACCACAGCAACCAAACAGTTTGATTTCAGGTACTGTACGTAGAGCTGATACTCAGGCATTCTCAGACTGCACCAACCTTTTACAAAACGCATGATTGCCAGCCTCTAAGTCAGCTGAGTTATATGATAATGACAAAAATCTTTAATGCAGGTGAAAGTTTAGCTAGAAGAACTTCTGTCTTTGGACTGAATTCATACCTATCATGGCTCCACTAGAGTTATACCAAAGTGGAATATGACCCAGTTGCTTTAAAAAACGGGAGGGCAAACTATGGCCTGCGGGCCAGATCTGGCCCATCAGCCATTTTAAACTGGCCTGTGAGCCGCACCACGTGGTTTGGCCCTGCTCCGGCACTCCGGCCAGGGTGCTGGGTTGGGGGCGCACAATGCGGCCCTGCCCTGCTCCAGTCAGGGTTCTGGGTTGGGGCCACACCACACTACTCCTAGAAGCCATGGCATGGCCCCGCTTCAGCTCTTACATGCTCCAATAGGAGCTGCAGGGGAGTGCCTGCAAATGAGGCAGTGTGCGAAGCCACCTGGCTGCACCTCTGCATAGGAGCTGGAGATGGGACATGCCACTGCTTCCAGGAGCCACTTGAGATAAGCGCCGCTCGGAGCCTGCATCCCCTCAGCCCATTGCCCCAGCCCGGATTCCCCTCCCGCTCTCCAAACCCCTCGGTCCTTGCTCGGAGCACCCTCCTGCACCCCAAACCTCTCATCCCCAGCCCCACCCCAGAGCCCGCACTCCCTCCCTCACCCCAAACCCAATTCCGTCAGCATTCATGGCCCGTCATACAATTTCTATTCTCTGATGTGGCTCTCGGGCCAAAAAGTTTGCCCACTCCTGCTTTAAAGTAATGTTATAGTCAAATCCTCTTCTTGCCCAGTGATTCAGCTCCCTGTGTCCTTTTATGTCACATGTTGACTTCATACAAACCAAAACAAGATTGTTTCTCCTCGTAGCTCCTCAAGGGTAAGCCAAGCTACAGTACAGCAAGCTGGTGCCTATACTGACTCACAAATCTTCAACAGAATCACAAGCTTGCATCTGACCACAAAACCTTTATTTCTGGTCATGTTGTATGAGGCAGAAGGAGCACTGCTGGATTGTCAGAAACTGTGCTGGGTTTGCAATGCCAGCTGTTAGGAAAACTCATCTTTGACTTGTTAACTGGGCCACTTTAATTTGCGGACCCTGAGAAAAAAAATAGGGAATCCCACAGTTTCGTTTCGTAAGGTCACTTTTCTGACTCGGCTGCACTTGAAGGGAAGTCAGAAAAACAGAAAAGATAAATAAAGCCTTGTTATACCATTGGTTAGTGTATGATCTTTTTATACTGTCTGTATATGAGAGGAAATAACAAAAAGAACCATGTGTAACGCTAACAGAATGGGGCAGAAGGAATTTTAAGTCAATTATTTTTTTTTTACCATTGTATTTTCATTTTAGAACCAGCAACGGTGGCCTCATCAGTTATCTCGCATTTACTGTTATTCAGCATACTGGGAGTGCATGTTGCTGTATTCATTGTTGTGTTGGGTTCACTTATATGGCATTTTCGAAAGTGCAGACACAGAACAGGTAAGGATTCCCTCTTCAACTCTGTAACAGAATGGGGTAAACCACTGTCACTAAAAATCAGTACATAGGGACAGTCCACCTTATATTGTGGTTCCTAAGTTATTTTTTGGTTAGCTCTGTTTACCTGACTAAGGACCAGATTTTTAAAGGTGTTCAGTTGCTTAACTTCCATTGATTTTCTGTGGGAGTTAGGTGCCTAAATATCTGAAAATCTGGCCCTAACACCTTAACTGTACCAGAAAGGTGCTGCCGTCTAATAGGCTGTGGAATTTGGATTGCTTCAAAATGCAATCTCAGTCGTGAGACTAGGGTTTGGAAGAATGGAATATAATGACCTGAGATAGAATTCGGCCACGATATCATGAGAACACTCTGACTTTTGTTAAACAGGCCTGGGATCTATAAAGGTCTGAAGTGTCCAGGACTTCAGTTTTATGTCTCATTTAAGAGTTGTATCTCAAGCAGAGGAGTATCCCTGGCTCTGGCCTGAAGTGGTTCAGTAGTGACTCCAGTTGCCAGAACATTGCCATGTTTGAACACGGTTATGAAAAGCTGAGTTTGCTGATCTGATGCTGACCAGTCAGTATAGACTAAGACAAATTACATTCAGTGGTGAGTGGAAGGAGAACCAGTCCTTAATCCTTGCCAGTTGACACAGGACTGAACACGATTTGTCCCAGTCTACATAGGCCTCTAAGTCATCGTCAGCACTGTGTCAGCTAACTCTGTCCCTCAGACCCTTATTCAGCTATTGTAACACTTTGTAATGGGGTCGTAGCCCTACTGAATCTCCAATCCTCTCTGCTGCATCTGAGTTTAGACTGGAGATCTCCTGTCCAAGTACCAACAGACCATCTTTTAGCTCGAGAGTTTTGATAAGCCCAAAGCCCTATATGGCATAGTCATGGGCATGACTCTAGGGGATGGGAGTGAGGAGCAAATGCCTCGTAGTCTAGTTGAGGGGAGATAACTTTGTCTTTTTTTCCACACTCTCCTGCCACAGATGGGAGGAGGGGTTCAGTATGTCCCAGAAAGACCTCCCTTAGGCAAGTCTCCCCATCTTCCAGAAGCCATTAGTCAGCTATTGACTGGAAGTGCTTTGCAGCACAGAGACAGAGGTGGTCCTGCACACAGGCAGCATGAGGAGCAACAAGTAGGCCATGACACGTCTTTCCTGCCAGCTGTGTGAGGCAGGGAAGAGAGAGGAGACCAATCAGCCCTTTACTCCCATACCCCACAGGCAAATGGAGAGAGAGCGGGTGCAGCTCACTCCAGCATAGCATATAGGAAGGGGAGAGAGGAGGAATAAAAGTAGGAATAGAAGCGGAGAGCAGTATTATTACCACCTGTAATGTCAACACACACACATTTTCAAAATAATGCACCTCTGGGAGGGGCAATGAAGAACAGATGTGGTCCTCCTGCTCCATGAGGGAGGTGAGAAATTCAGTGGGATGAATGGACAGGTCTTGGGAGGAGAGGGGAGGAGAATGTGAGAGTAAGGGGAAATGAAAGAGCAGAATAAAAGCAGAGTGATCATCCTGAAGGGACAAGTAAACAGGCAGCAACATATGAAATTGGAAAGAGAGGCAAAATGGGGGAAGCAAAATGTCCTGAATGGCAGAGTGGTAAGAAATAATAGGCATAAACTGTGCAGTTCAAGAGGCATTAAAATTAGCCACGTAACACATTCATTGTTTAAAATTCATCTTCTGGGCTTCACTTTCCCAGGACTCTTAGATTCCAGGAGGGTTGATGGGAAGCAGGCCCCAGTAGATTATGCTAGTTTTGTCTTTCATTGAGAGTCTTTCCCAAATGTCTAGTGCTTTTCTTATTTTATTTGGGTTAAGGTCGCATGACAAACCTAAGCTTCCGGAACGTGACTTTGGGCCAAAGTGGCTATAATGAGGACCATGTAGAATGTGGAGAGGGAGACACGAGCAGCCCTGACCAAGGTGAGTATGCCGGTGGCCGGAGAATGGTTCTGGGATCAGGAGAGTAAAGACTCTGCTGACAATGTGATGTATTTGATACTGCTGGCTGTGTTTGAAGCAGAGCCCAGAGAGGAGAGGAATTCTTATCCATGAAATCAACTAGTATCACAGCAGTTACTTAACACAAGCCCTTAGGGATGGTAGCAGGGTATCCACACAAACATCGATACCAGCACTGAGCCCTATTACCATGGAGGTTGGCTGGCTCCATATACCTCCCCTTGTACACAGTTCCCCTCAGTGGTCCCAGTGTTAGGGCTGTTATAACAGGCCCTTTCTGCCCTTCACGTCAAGCTCCCCATGGGGTAGGATTGCTAATAGATTAGTACTGTGACACTCGATGCCCTCCCAGCCCTCTTTTTTCAATATCTTTCTCAGGGTGGGTTGACTCCTATGCCTGATAAGTTTGCAGTGGATGAGTTTCTTCTGGGCTGTCAAGAGAATTGCTGGCAGTGGTACTGCAGCCATACGCACGTTACATACAGTATGTACCATTGGCAGTGGCCAGGAGGAGCAGCGCTGGCTGCCCCACTGCCAACGCAGGTTTGGAGTGAGTGACATTGTGACCTGGTGCACAGGGGTCACAGCGTCAAACCGGAGCCGCCCCGCAAGTGCCATGTACCTCATCACAACACTACTTGCTCAGTTTTGGCCCCACAGCTCCCCGTCACGATGGAAGGTGGGTGAGGCCAAACCTGAGTAGGTGGTGGGGTATGCAGCACTGCTCCTTCTCACTGCTGCTGTGGGTCTGGCTTCTGTACTAGGAATCCCCCCGTGGGCTTGCCCAGGCTCACCCCACTTCCAGAGCCTATGTGCCTCCCAGGCTGGAAAGGTAGGGCTGAGCATGGCACAGATTCAGCGGGCAAGGTGCTGAGGCCAGCGGCTTCAATGGGAATGGCTCCACAGGTACTGACGGTGTATACCAGGGGAAAAGTTTCTCTTCTCTTTAGCTCTATTCGGTCACCCTTCTCTTATTCCTTTATCTCCCCCACCGCCCATTAAAAAGACCTATCTTGAAAAGGCCCATTGCACAGATAAAGACCATTCCTCCTGCTTCAGAGCCAAGTCAGCTCCTGACCTATTATTAGTGTGTTCCTCACAAATAGCACCTCCATCGGCATTGCAGGAACATGGACAGCTTGCCCAACACCATGAGTAGGAATCAGGGGGACCACAGAGATTTTCCAAAAACAGTTAAAAATGTTATTTCTAATATGTGTCCCTTAGGAGCTATAGGGCCTTCGCTATGGGTGCAGCTCAGTTCCAGCAGGTGCAAACTGAACAGTGCAAAACCAAGAGAAACAACACATTCACCCAGGTTACTCAAGTGAAGTAACTGCATTCCACCAGCCCCTCTGCCCACACACTCTGTAACAGCAGGGATTGCAGAGCACAGTGAATAGAGCTCTGTGGAGCTCAGCTGTTCCACTTCATAGGAAGTGGCAGAACTGTTGGTTTCAGTTCACATGGGTTCACATGCCCATGAATTATGAGATCTACTGAACCCAAATCTGAAAGCAAAACTCAGCCAGAACTCCAGAAACCTCCTGAATTGTGCTTGGCTTCAGGTTGTAACAATGGGACTCTGCTGAGTTTTGTTTGGTTTCCACTCCAAACAATAACTCTCCTTGGTGCCTGGAACTCAGTCCAAATTCACTGAAATGCCTGGGAATCTCTGCAAGCCAGGCCTGAGTTTTGAGTTTGGAACAAAACCTTGCCACCAGCTCTAATGGTGGCATCAGGGGAAGTAACCTGCTGAATGGAACTCTTCAGTAGGAACTATCAGGGATATGCATGGGTCTGAGGTTCTGATACTAGGCTATGATGTACTGTATGGATTTATTCATATTCAGAAATCATATATTTTAAACATAGATTGAGATCCTGAAAAATCTCAGAAAAATGGATAAGGGACCCCATGTGGGACTTCGGTGAAGCCTAGTCTGACCCTAGTCTGTAAGAAATATCAATTTCCATTGACTGTATCAAGGGTGAGCCATGTTTTTAGGCCACAAGTGTGTGCAGTAATGTAGAACGTGAACCATGGCTTGGAAAAAAATGGAAGGAAATCAGATGGGGCTCTCACACCTACTCATGTGCAACCCAAGAGAATTAGGTGCAGCTGCTATTGAATTGAGCTGCCACTAGCATCAGTCTCTGGCCTAGTATGAGTCACTGCCTGTCAAGCCAGTGCCCCGGCATTGCTGGATTCATCCGCCAGCCCCAGGAAATGAACTTCTAAAAATACAAGCTTTCCAATGGGGAATAATTTATACAACAATTTATAATCATTGTAGTGTGAAAATGCTGCAACTGTGTATGATAAAGAGTCTTTCCTGGCCAAATCCCCTGCCTCTCCTCCTCATGATGCTGTGGCTCAAACCTCAGTTTTATTTTTTTACCTCTGAAAACATCTTTACCCAGCTGGCAGTTGCCACTGAGGCAGGCAGGCATCTCAGAGCACCAAGGCATTGTCCAGGGGGGAGACTAAACTCAGAGCATCAAGGCAATATCCAGACAGGAAGGCATTTTGTGAGCCACTAGCCCGGCACCCAGGCCATAGGGCACTCTCTGAGCTGCTAGCCCAATGCTCAGGTCTTAGGACACTGTGAGTCACCAGCCCGGGGATGTCAAACTCACTCTGAAGAGGTCAGATTCCATTTTTAATTATACTTAGTGGGGTGGGACATAAATATAGGACTACACGCTCTTCTCAGTCCAGAGCTGATTTCCCAAAGATGTCAATGGGAAATTTGCCCCACGAACAAGAGGGAGAATAGCCTTTATGTGGTAACTAAAGTTAATATTTTTATTTTATTATTTATCCAGTGCCTTAGTGTTTCATTTGGCATCAGTCAGCAAAAAGGGAGCATATGATTGTCCTTTCTTTCTCTACCTTCCACATCCTCCTTTCTCTGTTTCTCTTCCTCCCCCCCACCCCCATCTTTGTGTGTCTCCTATGTTCTTCCCTCTGCATTTCCTTCCCTGCAGCCACTCCCATCCCAGGCAGTTCCTACCTTTGCAGGGGCTTTGCTCCCATCACCTTTCACTACGCTGTAGCAGCCTCCACACGCATGATGAGTTCCGACACGGCTAGCTGCTGCACTATAGATTCACACCCTGGCTTGCCACGCACTAACTCACTGTGTAGACAAGCCTTTGGTTCATGTTTGGGAGGTGTGGTTTTTTGTTTTTTTTTTTGCAGTCATGAAAGCTAGAAACTTACCTTTTTTTCTAAATTAAAGATTCTGCCCAATCTTAATATATCACGTGGGCATCCTAAATACATGAGAAGGGTGGAATCAGGCCCACTCGCCATATGTTTGACAACCCTACCCAGGGAAATGCTTGCATTCTGTGTCTGTGTACTTAGATATATTTTGCTCTCTTGGTTAGAAGAGAATGGAAATCCAGCTTCACAGGAACCAGAGGCTGCAAACTCCGCTGAGCAAGAGAATGAAGCTTGCATTAAGAATGCTAAAGGGACTGAAGTGGCAACAGCTGCAAGCTTTTACACCGAGCAACCTCTGACTTTGAATATCTCCACTTTCCAAGGTAAGCAGAGACAGAAACAAACCGAGCCCCTAAACCACATTTCAAACAGGAAAGCTGATTATTTAACCTAACTGAAGCATTTCCTGTGACACTGAAGTCCAGGGCTCTCTTAGATGCGATTTCAGTGTAACTGTACTGAGCTCTATTTCGAGTCTTGTGGGAGGCTGAAGCTGCAGATCGAGCGGTGCCGCAGGACTCAGTGCAAAGTCTGTGCTCCAGGTGACTATATTTGGCCAACACACACATATGCTATGTACAGTTGCTCCAAAATTAATGACCCCACAAGCCAAGGGTCTTCGCAGCCAATCAGAGCAACAGCCAGGTTTGGTCTCTCTGAAATGCTTTGCTGACATCACTAACTGGTGCTGAAGCAGGAAGCAGTAAAACCGTGACCAGCACCCTGCTCCCACTAAATAACTGTATAGGAAAGAAGCAGCTTGTAAAGGAAAGCTCTGTGTTTGTTCAATAATAGTTATAATTATTAATACATATTTCCAGAATGCCCTTCACAGTGGTATCTGGGTGCATTTAAATAGCTTAAATAGAAGCACTAATATTCCTAAACAGGAGTAAAGCCCACTAGACTCCCCTGCTGCCTGCAGCTTTGGGAAAGAGGGTGGACAGGCATTTGGCCACTCTGCCCAGGATTACATAGCACAGTGAGTTGGAACCCTGGGAAGGATGCATCTTGTAACTCTTTCTGAATGTGGCTGGCTAGGTTTGTACTTAAGTGTATCGCTCAGCTTGCAATCCTCTAGCCTAGCCTTCCACTGGAAGAGCTTAAGGCATTTTGCAAACTTTAATAAATTAAGCTCTGTGAGGCACAGCAGGTGATTATTATCTCTGATTTACAGATAGGGAAATTGAGTGACCTGCTTGAGGTCGCTTTGTTCTGTAGTGGAGCCAAGAATAAAATTGCTGGCCAACACCTCTAGCCCACACTCCCTCTTGTAATAGTTAGGAAGACAGAGACTAGAACAGTGAAGTTATAAATAGACACAGTGTCATACGTCCTTACTTCCTGTTATTTCTTTTCACCATGTTTGCTCTTCTTCATCTATTTTCTCCTTCTCTGCACTACCTTTTTAACCAAAAGTAGCCATCGGGGCCCACAAAGCCCGTGGCCACCAGTCCCACCCTGATTTCGGGACCTTATCAATGCCAATGCGAAGACCAGGTTTAATATAAAGCAGAAAGCAAGTCTCTAGACCTTCTTCTTGTGGGGAGACCAGGGAAAATGTAACTAATGCAATCTGCTTGCGTGAGTTTGGCAGCTTGTCCCTTGCTTAAGAGCTTCAGCCAGTTACCTCCAGGAGTCAGGAGGAATATTTTTCCCAGTGCACAATTGGTCAGATGTATTTTGGGTGGTTTATTTTGCCCTCCTCTGAAGCATCAGTGATTGACCACAGTTGGAGACAGGACACTGGATGGGGCAGATCAGGGCTCTGAGATGATACAGAGATTCCTCTGTCTTAGATGTTAGGCTGGTGTGCCTTGTTCATCTGCTCAGGGTCAAGCAGATTGCCAGATTTGGGGTTGGTAAGGAATTTTCACTCAGGTCAGATTGGCAGAGATCTTGTTGTTTTTCCTCTCCTCTGCAGCATGGGGGCATGGATCCCCTGCTGGACCATCTGGGCATCTCTCACTTAATCAATTCCCTGCCATTGCAAAGGCTTCAGGCACTGGTGGCATCTTGATCCTTCCAGTTCTTTGTCTGTGGCACATAACATTTTAGTCTCCTGAAGACTGAAATGCTTTAGTTTACTTAAAGCAGTTGGATGAAGCTTAAGGACCTGTGATATATAGGAGGTCAGACTAGATGACCTAATTGTCCCTTCTGGCTTTAATGTCTATGAAAACTATACTTTTTCCTGAAACTCTCATGTTATTCAGCATCCTCACATACAGCTATCCAAGGCTGGGCTATGTGGTGAGTGAATCCCACAGCAATTTGAAGCTGTGGGGGATGCTGCTGACAGCTCCAGGGATGCTGTGAGCTCCCTCTGGGCTGTCAGTCAGCTGCTTGTAGCTGAGCCATTTCGTTTGTGGACAGTCTTGGCCACAAAAGATGCTGTCTTATAGTGTGAAAGACAGTGTGGGATAGTGGAGTAAACATGGGCCAGGGAGCAAGGGACTCCTGCATTTTAACCCTGACTCTGCTCCCTCTGTCACCTTGGGCAAGTCTCTCAAACTTTCTTCCTCAATTTTCCCATCTGTAAAACTGGGCTAGCAACACTAACTTCCCTCACAGTGAGATGGTAGCTAACATCTGTAGTGTGCTATGTAAGTGGCAAGTATTAAGAGTGAAGAGAGCTTTGGGAGAACCTTGGGGCATTAGGGAAAGAGACAACCTAACAGGGGAAGGAGTGGAGGCGTGGATAACAGGATGACTATGAAAGAAAAAGGAGAGGAAAGAAGATGCTGCTTTCTTAACAAAGGAAAGAGAGGTGAGTAATGAAGAAGAGAGAAAAACATTACCAAGGAAGAAGAGAATTGCACAGAGAAGAAAAGTAGGAGGTAGAGAATGACACGAGTGGGATGAAGGAATAGAAGAGAATGGGCAAGAAATCTCATGTATGACTTCTAGCTTAGTGACATTTATGCTTCTCTGGTATAAAGCACATCCATGGAAACATGTCACTTCTCTGTACATTTGGAGCAGTGGTATTTTAAACCCTTGTGGGTATTCTAATATTGCTGGCTTCTCTGGCTTCTATATTTAAATAAAAGGAGCAGGAGACAGAGAAAATAACCTAAAATGCACAAAGAAAGCACAGACCCCTGCAATTCACTGGGCCAAATTCTGCAGTGATGTAAAAATATGGTTTAAATGGACCAGGAAAAAAGGGCAAATAAGTGTAAGGTGTAAAGCATTGTCTGACCTACTCCTCCAGTGTAAATTTCATTAACATATACTTCAGTGATGGTGCCAATGAGAATCCGGGCCTCGATTTTTAAAACAGCTCAGCTCACATTTAGGCACCTAAATAGGGTCTAGATTTTGAAAGAGTTCAGCACCCAGTGTGCTGTGACCTTCTGAAAGTCTGTCCCTAATAGGGGGAGTAGGATGGTGCATAGAAAGAACAGAAATTAACAGGGGTGTATAATATATCAAGAGAGAACTGCTTTTTATTACACTCTCCTGTTAGAGATTTTTCTTGATACCCCCCCCCCGTCTTTTCTTCAATGTGTAAATTCCAGTGTACTCATTTTGCACATCCAGAGTGCCAAATTAGAATAAATGACATTCCTTTGCCACTTACACCCATGTCCACGCTTTAGGTTACCCCAAACTTCGGCCCACCTTATATAATCCATGCTTAAATGGTAGGAGAATAATGTATAATATGAGGTATGTTGTTAATTTACTTTCTTCCTTCAAGGGCAGGAAGGACCTAAATCACAGCCCAGGCCTGTGCACGCTGGAAACGATGTTGCCTCAGTTACTAAAGACTGTGTTCCTCTGAAAGGTGGGAACTATATTCCTGAGGATGACAGGGACTGTGTTTCCCCAGACTTTGACAACTGCATCCCGCCAGACTTTGACAACTATGTTCCCCCAGACTTTGACAACTATGTTCCCCCAGACTTTGACAACTGCATCCTACCAGATTTTGACAGCTGTGTTCCCCCAGACTTTGACAACTGTGTTCCCCCAGACTTCGATGACTGTGATCCTCCAGAATATAATGACTGTGGTCCCGCAGCCTTCAATGTCTCTGGTCCTATAGATGGCAGGTACTATACTCCTGGGATTAATAGGGACAATATTCCTCCAGATTTTGGGGATTAAGTCCCTCTCGACATTGAAGACTAAGCTGAAGATGGAGCTGAATGAAGGGAGCAAGCCAGGGTTCTACTGCCATCAGATTGAAACAAAATTTCCGGAGGACATATCTGAAGATCTTCACATTAGATTTTACCAGGCCATATGTAGCATGTGCCTGTTGATGGTATAACTGTAAAATCTGACTGTTGGATCCACATGTTGTCTCTCATCTGGTGATGGGCCAACCTCCAAATAGTGGATTATCCAAACTCTGTAATGCTCATCCATTCCTTATCCAAGTTATCCAAACCTCTTGAGTCTGAAGAATTGTACTGGTAAGCTCAAGAGAACCCATCATCTATAGCACTGTAGTTTGCAGTCATGGATGTAAACACATAGAAAGGAGCTTTAATCGTTATATTTCAGCACTTCCACTTCTGAGCCCAGTTGCATACCAAACACAGAAAATAACCAAACATATTTTGGAACCTCAAAAAAAGGTTTGGTTTCGCTTTTGTTTCTAATAACAAGGGATGGTTTAGAGAAGAGAAGGATTTCCTAGTTTTCTGGACGTATGTGCTCATCCCCAATCTCGATTCTAGTCTTCTTCTCTGCTTAATCTACAGGTGAATGTGGGAAAAGGGGAATATCAAAGTCAAGATGCCCCAGCTCAGTGGATCTGATTGCTCCTAGCATGGCATTTTGGGTCAAATAGGCTGTAGTTTAATTTAGTGAAGTTAGACAGAGGTTTATCTCATGTGTTGGTTTGTTTATGAACAACATATCTGGTAATTTATTCTACTAAAGTCACATTAAAAAAGGAAGCTACATTGAACTTGAGCCTGGCTGGAGGCTGAACACAGGGTTATTTTGACAAAAAGCCATTGAATCACTAGTGAGTTGTCTGAACTTTAAGCATATTGCTATAATTTACATCCTTAATAATTAGATACCGTATTTCTTGAGCTTCTTTGAGTGTAATAACACCTCTGTTAAAAGTGTGTAATTTTTATTATAATAAAGCTTTTCACTTCTATTTTGTAGTGTGGTGTATGTGCCAGCTATTAAAGTGTTAATTTGTTTTTAAGATGGCAACAGAGGCAATGTCATGCTTTTTGGGTAGGACCAGCCAGTGAACATTTGTTCTGATGGCGTAATACGTCTAACTTGTGTTTCATTGGTTCATTGTGCTGTCACTAGACTTCCTTCTAGAGAACTTAGGGGTTAGATTCTGTGGAAGCTCAGAGAAGATTCTCTCTAACACACATAGTTCTAATAAACTCTTACTAAACTCAATTGTTATTTTTCTAACTCACCTCCAAACTCTGAAATTCTGTTGCTACAACCAGGGTATAGAATGTTTTATTGCTAAGGAGGCCGAACTACTTTGGCATGGGTTAAACGCACAATTTCATGAGGAGCTCATTCTCAGCAACCAGTAATTTTATCTGTATATGCAGTTGATTCAGAGTATGACTAACTTAATATCTGATCTCCCTTTCCTCAAATTCATGTCCTGTAAAAAATACCTTTGACATAATTCATCACCCAAATGTTCACAATTCTCCAAAACAGATTAAGAACCAGGATCTGGTATGCGGCGAATGGGAAATTATCTTTACTAAAGAACTAACACCTCAGAACAAATCAGTAATCTTCAAACTTGTTGAATAAATACTTCCTAAATATTGTACAGCTGCGGACATTTATTTTTAGTTTATGGGTTTAGCTCATGTTTTAGTCAATTTCTGATAAACAGCCTGTGTAACACATGATAATTGTTGAAGCGTTGACTCACTAACACTTTCCACACAACATGTATCCTGGAATTGCCCCATCTGGAGAACTTGAAAGGCCATTCAGAAAGCTCTCTGTGAAATCTGAGGAGAGGAGATGACTCCAACACTGCCTGGAATTAGATTGCCACTCAGTCTGAATCTAATCTCAGTAGGAAATGCAAAACCATGTTTCACTGAACAGTGAAAGGAAGAAAGCCATGATGTTTGAAGACCAGCTAGGAGATGGCACAGCATCACATATCTGAGGGAAAAGTGTATGGAAGCAGGCTGATTATTTTTGCTCTCTGGCATCCATTCTCCCAGGCTCGGGGAGGAGACATGACCAACAATCTTCTCGGTATAATTACAATAGTATAAATAATTTGAAAGAGAACCTGTCAACATTTAATATGTGTCACACTTATGTTTATCCAAAATGGCTGTCATGATTGCTTCTGGAGTGCTGCTATTGTCTGTAGGTCACATGACCGGTGTGCTAAAACATGTCAGCCTTAGGCAAAGGTAACTATATGCAGACTTGCCTAGCGTCAGGCATCACACGTGAGATTATGCAGTAGCCCCTCACACATTTCCTTAGCCAGAGTGAATCTTACCTATTCGGCTGAGCTGCAGGAGTGGCCTCCAATTTGCCAGAGGCTGTTGTGTCAGCAGCTGAGCAGCCACGTGACCTCTGCCTCCAGGTCCATCATGTTGGATCTCAGAGGGAGAGTCTTGCTGGGAGCAGTAGGCAAGCAGAAGGGTGGTGGGGAAAGAAGGTAAAGGAACCTGGTATTGGTCGCAGTCTTTCCCAGGTAGCCTACCCACTGACAGATCTCAGCTTCCACCCAGCTCCCTCATCCAACTAGCCTCATCTTCCACCAGACACCCGAACCCAGCTCCCACAAAGTCACCTTGGCCACACTCATTTTCATACCTCCCAACAGTTCTGGGTTTCGTAGGACTGTCCTGCTTTGCCGCCCCCCCGCATCCCGGTTGAAACAAGACATTTCCCACATTCAGTGTCACCCACAGCTGACCACACGAAATGCACAGTGCATGCCATTGGCAGCGGTGGCTGCAGGGGAGCTTAGGGATGAGGACTGACAGTGAACTCAGGGGCATCAGGCTGAAGGGCAGGGGCTGAGTGTGGGGTGGGCAAGGTGCTGGGGCTGTCATGACTGGGATGTGGGTGGACTGGCCTAGAGGGTAGGACAGGAGTCAGGAGCCACAAGCAAGGCAGGAGCTGTAGCAAGAGTCACAAACTGAGAGTCAAGAATCGGAAGTCTAGTCAGAGAGTGTAGACAGAGTCAAAGATCAGGAATCAAGCCAATGGTCAGAGCATGAGAGCAGAGCCGGAATCCAAAGCAGGGTGTACTCTAGCAGCTGATGGGGTACAGCTGGGTTGCACAGACAGCTTCCTGGAACATCCTCTATACTGCGCCTGACTCTATCAGAGGTCCTGGGCTGTGTGTGTTGCCAGTCGGGTTTTCTGTGGTTGTCACTTCCTGTGGTGCTCCATCTCTCAGTGCATGGATTGCAGCTCTGCCACAGCCACAGTGTGGTGGTGGCGAGGAAGCGCTGGTCACCTGTAACCCTGCAGACTTGCGTTCTAGTTCTCCACTTCCATACAGCGGGGATGGCTCAACAGGATTGGAAGTGACCAGCTCCCCTCTCACTTTAGAGACCTGAAATGTTGAGAGGTATGCAACTTAAGAGGATGCTGGAGCTGGGAATCATTGAAGAGTCCCATAGATCAGTGGTCAAGCCCAATTGTTCTGCTGCCTAAGCTCGATGGTACCACAAGATTCTCCAATGACTTCTGAAAATTAAATGAGGCGTCTCAGTTCAATACCTGCCTCAGATAAATGAGCTAAATTCTAATTGGGAAAAACGTAATTCTTGTCTACCCTCGACCTGACCAAAGGTTATTGGCAAATCCCTCTGGCAAAAAAAAGGCAAAGACAAGTCTGCCTTTTCTACACCAGGAGTCATATACCAGTATACCATCCTCTCTTCTGGATTATATGGGGCTCCAGCAACTTTCCAGTGACTTATGGAAAGCTATTACCTCCACACACCAAGTATTACCTGGATGATGTGGTCATACACAACCAAGACTGAGGGATGCACTTAGAAAAGATAGATATAATACTGGGTACCCTGATGAAATCAGGTCTCAGTGCTAATCTATCCAAATGTACAACAGGGCCAGTGGAAGCCAAATACCTTGGGTACATTGTGGGGAGAGGTGCAGTGAAACCTCAACTGAACAATCTGGAGACAATACAAAGTTGGCCTTGACCAATCCAGAAGAAACAAGGCAGAGCATTTCTGAAGATAGTGGGGTATTATAGGTGATTAATTCCCCACTTCACATACCCTTTGATGTACCTGATAAAGGCCCAGGGCCCAAACATAGTGAACTGGATCAGTGTGGCCGGAGAAGCTTTTGCAGATCTGAGGCCAGCCTTCTGCAGTAATCGGTGCTAGTAACTGCAGACATTGAGAAAGAATTCATATTCCAAATAGATGCCTCCAAGTTAGGGTTGGGAGCTGTACTTTCTCAAACGGTAGGAGAGGAAGAACTCCCAGTCTTGTACCTTAGCAGGAAATTCCTTCCTAGAGAATAAAAGTACACTGTAGTGGAGAAGGAATGTTGTACAGTAAAATGGGCCATGATAACCCTCCTGCACTACCTGCTCAGATGGTGGTTTACCCTCATTACAGACCATAGACCCTCTGAAGTGAATACACCAGGACAAAGAAAAAAATGCAGGGCTAGCAAGATGGTTCCTGTCATTACAATGCTTCCACTTCAGAGTGCAACAGAGGGTAGGAATCTGTTATGTCAATGCTGATGGTCTGTCAACGGTACACCGTTTCTCTGCCCAAGTAGTCCAAACCCACAGTGTTGGGGGAAAGGAGGACGGGATATGTGACAAAGTCAGACCGGACAGCTGTAAGAATGGAAGAAGGCAGCCCTAGAATGGTAAAGGCTCTTTTCCCCATGGGCTGAAAAGAGTTTACCTCAGGTCAACTAGGGACATCTGAGTCCTGGTTAAGGATTGCCTGAGACCTTTAAAAACCCCTCCTCTGGTGAGAGAGAAGGAGGTGAGACAAGCTGCAGCAGGGCTTGTGGCAACAGACAGAAAAGGCTTCTCCAGGGTGAAAGGCTGCTCTCCTCCTGATAGGGGAAGCAACTAAGCGAATTGCCTATTTGGGGAAGGACTGACATCCTGCGGTTTGCATAACAAGGAAACACAGCGGAGAGTGCCCAGGAAAAGGTAGTCCTTTTTGTGTGACCTGTTATGAATTTGTTTCTTTGGTTTGGCTGAAGGGTGCTCCTTGGGCCTACTCTGAGGCCCACCTTCTAAATACTGAAAAATAAAACCTGAATGAGGAATAAAGATTCTCCCGCGTGGAACTGATTTACTCCAGGCCCCTGCACTGCCCGAGGGGGAAATGCTGAGCCCAGTAAGGCAAAGGAGGTGCCTTGCCCCTTCCTCTGTAATTCCCAGATCCTTCTGTGCAGTACTTCTTCCTTGGTGGTCATTTCCCATTTTGTATTTGTGCAATTGATTGTTCCTCCCTAAGGAACGTATGTTTGTATAGGAAGAGAATGCCTGATATGCTGCACAATTTGGAGGGGGACACCATACGAACACCATACGACTGCTAGTTACCTTTTTCTCCAAAACCACACAACCAGCCCTTTTTCAGCTTTGACTGTTGAGTATTGCTCTAGCACATTCGCATATTAGGGATCTGAAAAGCCTGATTTTGCTGTGAGGTGGGTCATACAGGGCTCACTTCCCACTGCTGCAGCAGTGATGTGGAAATAAAAAAGTTTATTAGCATTCTCTTGCCTGATAGATTTGGATGCTGTTTGATATAGTGGTCAAAGGTATAACGTGTCTGTTTCATTAGATCCATTATCGCTTTGTGAGTTTGAATCAGTAAGGCTAGTAAAAAAATGATTATACAGCCTTGTTGCTGACTCCTGATATGAGGGTCGCTGCTGCCCTCGCCAAGACCCCGTTAGCTTGCCTGCTGGGGCCGGGGGAGAGGCGTCTATCCTGCAGCCCCAGAGCTCCTGCAGCAGACACAGGCACCTCTCCCCACCTCCTCCACCCCACCCAGGTGCTCCTGCAGGGAAAGAGCACTATGGGGAGTCCTCTCTCCCCACAGTAGCCCGGGACCAGCCTCCTGCACCCCAAACCCCTCATCCCTGGCCCCACCCCAGAACCCACACCCCTCAGCCGGAGCCCTCACAGCCTGCACCCCAACCCTCTATGCCAGTCCTGAGCCCCTTCCCACAAGAACCCATCGGCCTCACCCCCCACCATATGAATTTTGTTATGTGCACCAATATGAAGGTGATGTGTCACACATCACCTTCATATTGGTGCACATAACAAAATTAATTCCACACATGGGTGGGAAAAATTAGAGAGAACACTGTCCAGCACACCTGTTCCCAGTGCACAATGATGTGATAAATATAACTGGAGCCCTGGGTGGTTCTGTTACTCTTAGAGTGAGCAGATGTTCTGATTTTATAGGGACAGTCCCGATTATTGGGTCTTTTTCTTATATAGGCTCCTATTACCACCCACAACCTGTCCCGATTTTTCACACTTGCTGTCTGGTCACCCTAGTTACTCTTCACCTGGAGGGTGCAGACCTGAGCCACCTCATTAATATCACGTGGAAAAAGGGAAAAATCTTATTAAGTAACCAGAGAATTCAAACTACTGAACACTGCAAGAATGAATGTACCAACAGGTTTCAAATCTTTTCTGCTAGAGTCTTATGTCTGTATAATATGGAGAAAAAGGATGAGGAACATTATGCAGTGAATATGTATAACAGTTCAGGAAATCTCTACCAAGGAAATTTTGAACTACACTTACAATGTAGGTGTTAATGGATAATCTTAATTTCTTGCTCTCTAAGGTTTGGTGGGACAGAGCCACGTATGTTTATTATAGAATGTCCTGATGAGTTTTCCATTTATTATCATGGTCTCCTTGCTTAATTTTTGGTAGTTTTGAGTTTCGTTACTTGTAGGGTTCTGAGATGCACCATTAGTATTGTTATACAGAATAACCACAAATAATTTTTAACACTCTTTTGAAAGTTCCAACCCATTCTATGAAAATACATTAATTTTGTTTTGTTCTTTAGTTGAGTTTTGAATAGGTAACATTAAGAACGTAACATATTTTCAAATAGTCAAGTAAAGCTTCTGCAAATTTATGTTGAAAATTCAACAATCTGACTGTTACTTTCCCACAACTGCCTTTAATGTTTCAATTAAGATGAAAATGTCCCACTTCTGTTTAAAGGAGGAGAAGTCAGGTGAAAAATATAAGATTGTTCTCAATTATACAATGTATAGATGGACAGACAGATGGTTAGGTAAATGAGAGATGTTATTCATTTAGTATTAAAGCTATTGTCCATTACAAGCCAAATTTTGTCACACACAATCTGGTTTCTCACAGCTAATTAATATGCTTGAAGTTTCATATGGGTGATTTTATTACTAGGTAGGAACAAATAACGTAGGTCATTGTTGCGGGGTGGTTACCTGCTCCAGCCCTGACAGGATTAAAACCAGCCCTGCGAGAGGGCTGGGAGAACAGCCCAGGCTGAGCAGGAAGCAGGCTCAGCTGGGATCACGCCCAATTAGGGCCCAGCTGGCCCTATAAAGGCTTGAGCCAAGAGCTCAAGCAAACAGTCTTCCTCTGCTTGTTGAGGAAGCTGCAGGGACCCAAGCAAGACACCTAGATTAGGAGCAGGGCTGGGGAAGGGCCAGAGGAGCTGGGAGCTCTGGCCTGGAATGCCCCAGGCTGCAGGCCCGACTATAGGCTGAATAGGTGCAGGGTTGCCATTGGCAGCAGGTCCAAAACCCTTTGCCTGTGATGAGTGGCTGATACTGCAGTCTGCGCCAGTGAACGGGGGCTAGATGGAGACTCGGCAGTAGCCAAAACTGAGGTGAAGTGGGGACAGTGGGTGGGGATTCCCCTGGGAGGAGGAAAGCCCCAGACTGTGTGGGCTGTGCCAGGGGGAAACACCCCAGACAACAGGGCACCCAGTCTGGGAAGGACATGGGGGGCCAAGTGGTAATGGGACACTGGCCTGCAGAGGGCACTCCAATGGCTGGAGAGCGAATTCCTGGAGATGACCAGCAGCAGGTACTGCCGGATGAGTCTGAACTTGATTACAGCCATACTTACAGGATCGAGACTCTACCCTGGGAATCAGTGACTCAAAAAGATTTGGGGGTCATGGTAGATAATCAGCTCAGCATGAGTGCCCACTGAGATGCGATGGCTAAAAGGGCCAATACAATCATTGGATGCATAAATAGGGGAAGTGTGACTAGCAGTATAGTGGTTATTTTGCCTCCGTATTTGGCACTGGTGTGTCCAGGCACCAGCGAAGGAAGCAGCCACCTGGGGCGGCCAATAGAAAGGGACAGCACTCCGTCCATTATTGGGGCAGCATGTCAGGGTCTGCGGCGGCAGTTTGGCAACAGGTCCTTCAGTCCCTCTCTCCCTCTTCGGCGGCAACTCAATTGGGGTATTTCTGTTTTTTTTTTTCTTTCTTCGCCGCTTCGGGTGTCAAAAAAGCTGGAGCTGGCCCTGGGTGTGACCACTGCTGTTATACAGGTCTGAAGTTCAAGAGTTACAACGAGGGCCTTGTGGAATGTGGGGAGGGAGACATGAGCAGCCCTGACCAAGGCGAGTATCCCGGCTGCCTGAGAATGGTTCTGGAACCAGGAGGATAAAGACTCTGCTGACACCATGATGTATTTTGGTCAGGTTTGATATGGTTGGACCTGGTTTTGGTTTTTAAACTAAACACTATATTTGAAGCAGAGCCCAGATAGGAGGGGAATACTTAAACATGAAAGCAGCTAGTATCACAGTAGTTACATAACACCAGCATCAGGTATGGTAGCAAGGTAACCACACAAACACTGAAGGATTGGATATGATACCAACATTAAGCCCTGATTGACTGGCTCCTTGTGCCTCCTCCTGTATACATAGGTCCTCTCAGGGATCCCTGTGTCAGTGCTTGTAACCACAGGCCGTTTGTACCTTTCACATCATTAGAAGCAGAGGCAGGAGCAAATGACCAAAGCAAACACACAAACTATACAGCATTTCCCAAAGGGAAGAAGGTTATTTCTCCTGTTATTTCAAGAGTTTCTCTTGACACTAAAGTCTGGCGCGCTCTCCGGTGCCAGTGCCGCCTCATGCAGCCTTGTGGAGGCTGCTGCTGCAAGACAGTGCAGCATTGTGGCATTCGGTGCACAGTCTAGGCTCCAGGTGACCTTATTTGAACAACGCTCAAGCTCGCCGTCTACAGTGACTCCAAAATCAACGATACCACAAACCAAGGCTCTTCTCAGCCAATCAGAGCACAGAGCAGCAGCCGGGTTCCTTCTTGCTGAAATGCTCTGCTGCCTCGGACTGCTGTCGCTAACAGGTGCTGAAGCAGGAGGAAGTAAAACTATGACCAGTGACCTGTCTCTGCTATGTAACTGTACAGGGGAGAAGTAGCTTGTAAAGGAAAGGCTCCTGAGTTTATTAATAATACACATGAATATTCATTCATCTATTTATTATGCACATTTCCAAGGTCCTTTGCACAATGGTATCTGGGGATATTTAAATGGCTTAAAATGAGTCATTGACAGTCAAAGCAGAGAGGGACGGGGATGTGGCCAGTCAGCTACATAGATCAGTCAATCGACTGCCTTTGCAAACAGATGTGGTTCATACATGTGGCATGGTTAATGCTCAAGTGTACCCCTAACCTTGCATTTCCCTAGCACTTCCTGCCATCAAGTGTTTTAAAGCATTTTTTAGCATTAGTGTATTAAGCCTCGTGAGATACAGTAGGTGTTAGCTCCATCTTGTGCATGAGAACATTGAGCGGAGAAGGCCAACATTTTCAAAGTGACTAGGAATATTGGCGGCCAACTTGTGATGCCATAAAAAGGCCTGATTTTTCAGAAAGTGCTCTGACACTGACTGTGTCTGTGGCTTTGACCAAGGCAAATAAAGTTTCCACCTCAGTTTCCTCATCTGTAAAATGGGGATAATTCTAATGTATCTGACACAGCAGTGAGGTAGTTAATATTTTTAGAGTCCTCTCTATGTCTTATTAATGGAAAGACATAGAAAGGACCTTGAAGAGACACTGATTCCATGGCTAGCAAGTATTATCAAAGAGCTGAGACTGCAAGTTTCTTAAGGGTTAATCTTCTCACCACTCTGTTCCTTTCACTGTATCGAGGGACTTTTCCTCTAGACCTCTGCTAGTCTATTTCCCTCTTTTAGTTTCTCTTCCTGCATGAGACTGTCTGGTTTGTCTCCTCAACCTCATTCTTTTACTGTCTCTTTTTTTCCAGGTGTTTTTCATACAGTTCTCAAGTCCTGGGGCTTCTCCTTCAGAGTCTCAGTGTCCCCTGCATGACCCCAATGTGGCTTTCAAGTGCCATGGAACGTTGTGGGATCAACATTTTTCAAAAGGAAAGATGTCCTAAATTAAGGTTTAGTCTTTGAAAGATATGTTTATCATCAAACATAATGGGCCATTCTGGCGGCGGCAGGGAGGGATACGCCTCACTGTGCCTTCCCCAGGATTTCCCTTACTCCTCTCCTCCTCTTGTACAGCAGCACTCCTTTTATTTTAAAAAATAAATATCAGATTTCCAACCCTTTCCCAGATACATTCTTGGGTATATTTCTTGACTCCATGTTTAGGCATGAGCTGTGCTTGTGCAATGAGTTGAGAAAAACTTTTCCAAGTACTGTATAGATGTTGCCTCTAGATACCATGGTAATTAGATCCTCTGTAAATTCATTGATAGATGGATACTGCTAGTAAGAGAGCAAGTGTGTGGTGTGTTTAAAAAAAAATGCTATAACTTATTCCCAGAGAAAAGCTATAATCTGCACCCTGATAGATGCAATAAGAAGACGCTCCCATGTTAACTCCTCCTCTTTTGTGGCCTACGCATGTGGTTCTGGAATGTGTTTCCTCCAGGCCGCCCATTGGAATGTGTGGAATTGTGAGTTGGTGCACGGAGTGCTGCTGTATCTCTGAGTTTCCTGGATGTACAGGGCACGATTTAGACTTGCTGTAAGTGAATGTATAATTTCACTGGGCCAAATTCTTAGTGACATGAATGAAGATGTAAGTTATATCTCAGGTGCAAGTTGTCTAAAGAAAAGTG
The DNA here is from genome assembly GCF_007399415.2 of Gopherus evgoodei. Taxonomy (NCBI): domain Eukaryota; kingdom Metazoa; phylum Chordata; order Testudines; family Testudinidae; genus Gopherus; species Gopherus evgoodei. Next base: position 189,921,524 of record NC_044322.1, on the reverse strand, counting down.
GGCAAGTGCACGTAAGTGGTGTAAATTCCATCAGTGTGGTATTCAGTGAGTGTACAAAGGAATGAAATTTACACTCCACTTAGTGTGATGGATGTTTATCCAAAATGGCTGCCACAGATGTCTTTGGAGGCTATGAGACAAAGGAAGCAGTTGCCAACCCCTCAGACTTTTTGTAAATCTTTGCTTCACTCTTTGCCCTCCTGCCCCAAGACTTTGCCAGATACAATATAATAACATATAATGTTCTCTGTGCTGACACAACTCTGCCCCCATCTTTACCCTCCCCAGATTTTCTGAAATGATGCTGTTGATTGGAGTGCAGTTATCATCTGCAGGTCACAATAGCCTGTGCGCTAATACAGACAGGCCTCAGGAGAGGGTAAGTAAAATGATGACTACTTTAAAAGGGCATTGTTAAACATATTGACCAAAGTGTTTGGTTTATCGGGAAAACACTTTTCCCTGGGTCATGACAATTGGCAAAATGACCGTTTGTGGGGAATCTTTCTTATTGATAGTCAACATCAAAAAGGCACGAGTTTTCCACTTTAAATATCAGTCCCCCATTAATATAGTTTATTTGGGATGGCAGAAGCTCTGGAAGAAAAGTTTGCCAGTTAGTCTCCTTCAGCAAGTAAGCTCAAGGTGAAGTATGCAATTACCCAGATTTAGGTGATCAGATGGCTGGGTTCTATAATCAGTTGAACTTGAACCTCAAAAGGTGGGGAGGATGATGTACATCATCTGCCTGGAAGAAGGGTCGGTCCAGATTCCAATATCTGTATCTGAGATTGTGGGTGGGTAGGTTTCCTGACCATTTTGTACTTTCTCCAAAAGGGCTTGCATCTAGATCTCTACTTTCCCTGAAATGTTCTGGCTCCTTCTCTATCTGTGCTTTATCCAGAGAAGCAAGGCCAGATTTCTGCCTTTCTATAGGCAGAAATATCCTGATCATACCTCTCAACTTCGTGAACCCTAAATGTATATGGTATTTGATGGGTATGACCATTCATCTGTAAGTATGGGTGTCAAAATGGTGACTCTTATGAATATCGGTCATTTCTACTACACAATTTGGAGGGTGGGTAGTATGAGCAATCTGCACCATTGCTATTTACACCACTGAAATCCTAACTGGCAGCCCAATAATTCCCTAGTTTAGAAGCAGACGCCCTTTGGCTCCAAAACCAAACAAACCAGCACTTTTTCATTTTTGACCGTTGTCTCCAAATTTTCACTTGAGTGAGTTCTCGTACATTAGGGATATGAAAAATATTATTTTCTGCTGTGAAATGGCTTGTGTTGTGCACACTTCTAAGCAGCTGCAATCCTGTGGACAATATGCAAGTTTATTAGCGTGCATGTATGTAACAGGTTTGGAATCTGTCTGATAGAATGATGAAAGCCACAAGGTATCTATTTCAGTAGATCCACCGTCCCTATGTGAGAGCTTTATTGTGAGTCATTGAGGAAATGATCAGAGAGACTCTAAGCATTGTTTCTGAATGTTCACTATCTTCAAGAGACATCAAACAGGAGTCTGGAAAGCTATTGGGATGTAGAGGGTTCCTGATAAAAAGTCCATAAACTTATGTGTATATATAATATCTGAGCAAAAATCAATTCTGACATGTCATCTAGTTTTGCCTTCCAGTTTACGCTGTGTGCACTTATTATTCTCCAAGGTAAGAGTTATTTACTTGTAGACTTCTTTTTTTTTTTTTAATTTCTCAGTAAATCACTAGCACTGCAATGTGTTTCTATTAAACTCAGAGGAAACATCTGATCCTGCTCCAGCTGAAATTAGCAGGAGTTTTGTCATGGAATTCAAAGTGTGCAGGATCAGCCCATATTGATACATAGTTTAGAATGAAGTAAAATGAAATTGTATTTCTGGCTATACTAACTTTTGGCTTATGGTGATCTTGTTTTTGAAAAAGATAGACAACCTCATTACAAAATGGTTTTAATGTGTTTTTAAGCGTGTCAGAGACTATGCTGACTTGAAATACAATAACAATAAAATGCATGATTTATTTATTACAGTAAATAGATAGCATTGCTTTCATGCTGAAAAGAGGGCTGCACTGAATAGTGTTCAGATAATGGTAAGAAATTGTAGATACTTCAAGAATCAATAGAGGATTTGTATTTTTTTGCATGTTTGCAAAAAGTAACTTGATTAGAATTAGCTACTGAAACTTCCCCACCTTCTGTCTGAGGATATATTGGTTAGTGACATCCTACACCAATGGTTTCCAACCTTTTTTTCATTTGTGAACCCCTAAAATTTCAAATGAAGGTGCAGACCCTTTTGGAAATCTTAGATATAGTCTGCAGATTCCCAGGGGTCCACAAAACACAGGTTGAAAACCACTGTCCTATACTTTAAATGTCATCCTTCATCTGGGGATTTCAAAAAAATTAGAAAAATTACTACTTTGAGCCTCATAAATATGAAGAGGTAGATATTGACAATATTAGCCGATTTACAAATGGGGAAACTGATGAAGAGAGAAATTAAATAATTTGCCCAAGTTAGTAGCAGAGCTGAAATAGGACTCAGGAATCCTACCTTCTAGTCTCCTGATCTAGCCATTAGGATACTTGGTGCACATTTCTTAATTTTAACACATCTGTCTGTTTGAATAGCATGCCCAGGAATATACTGTGCTGTTTTGTAACTAAAATTATTTTGCATGTGTTGTATTTCCAGTGCACAGTGATGTGACAACTGTAAATGAGATCCTGGGTGGTTTTGTTACATTTCACCTCGATTATCCTGACTTCGAATACCCTGCTCACATCACCTGGAAGAAGGGGAATACATTGTTACATAACAGGACATATCATAGGTTAACTATCTCTTCTAATGGAACCTTGGCACTTAAGAATATAGAGAAAAAGGATGAAGGACAATACACAGCGAGTGTATATAACATAACTGGAAATCTTGTCTACCAAAGAATTTTTCAACTATACATACGTGGTAGGTGTAAAAGTATAATCTCAGTGTCTCGCTTTGTAGGTGTGTGTGGAACAGACCTCCCTCCCCCAAAGTTTTTAATAGCAGGTTATGGTTTCTCTACTTATTATCATATGCTCCTCATTTTATTTTCTGATAGTTTAGAGTTTGTTTGGTTCCTTATTGAGTGATCTAAAATTCTAAGATGCACTTTATTATTGTATTATTTGTCAATCATAGCACCTACCCTTGGGCAAAGATTTCCAAATATAAGAACGTGAAATTAGGCTCCTAAAACCTTATTTAGGCTCTGAAGTAAGCAATCTCAGGAGGACAGGTGGGGTCCCAGAAGACTGGAAGGGGCAAACATAGTACCTATATTTAAAATAGGAAACAAAAAGAACGTAGGGAATTACAGACCCATCAGCTTAACTTCAATACCTGGAAAGATACTAGAAAAATTTATTAAACAAAACATTTGTAAGCATCTAGAAGATAATAGGGTAATAAGTAATAGCCAACATGGACAATAGGGTAATAAGTAATAGCTGACAAATCATGCCAAACCAACTAAATTTCCTTCTTAGGGTTACTGGCCTGGTGGATAGGGGGAAGTTGTAGATGCGATATATCTTGATGTTAGTAACCTTTGAGATGACCAGGAGAACTGCATGGTAAATTGCCTGCCAGGTGTGAAGGTAGCAGATCTCATGAGACATCTAGATGGTCTAATAGATAGCGCTGACGAGGAGCTGGTGGTCATGGCAATGTAGGTACCAGTGACATAGGGAAAGGTAGGAGAGAAGTCCCGAAGGCCAAATTTAGGCTGCTAGATAAGAGATTGAAGTCCAGGACCTCCATGGTAGCATTCTATGAAGTGCTTCCAGTTCCACATGCAGGGTCAGAAAGACAGGCAGAACAGCAGGGTGTCAATGTTTGGATCAAGGATAGTGTAAGGAGGAGGGATTTAGGTTTATTAAGGACTCAGGAATCTTTAGTGGAAGGAGTGGTCTCTACAGGAGGGCTACGATCCATCTAAAACAAAATGAAACTGGACTGCTAGTACATAAAATCAAAAAGGTTATAGTGGATTTTTTAAATTGGAGGGGGGGAGCCAAGGGGGCAGAGGATTGCGCAGTTCAGGCAGATACCTCCCTTAGCAATGAATTTATTAAAGGGGGAACTCTGTATCCTAGTAAAGAGGATAAGGAAGAAGTTGGCAAAGGACAGGTAGGAGCCAGTGAGAAACACTCAAAAGTAAAAGAATCCCACTTAAAAATAACACATAAAGGGAAGCAACTGGATATTGACAAAAGATACCACTGTTTATATACAAATGCTAGAAGTCTAAATAGTAAGATGGGTGGACTAGAGTACCTGGCATTAAATGAGAACATAAGTACAATATGCATCACAGAAACTTGGTGGAATGAGGATAATCAATGGGACATGGTAATACTAGGATACAAAATGTATAGGAATGACAGAGCAGGTCAGCCTGATGGGGGAAAGGCATATGTGAAAGAAAGCATAGAGTCAAAGTAAAAATCTTAAATGAACCAAACCATACCATAGAATCTCTATGGCTAGAAATTCCATGCTTGAATAAGAAGAATACAGCAGTAGGAATATATTACCGACCACCTGACCAGGCTGGTGACAGTGATTGTGAAATGCTAAGGGAGGTTAGAGAGACTACAAAAGCAGAAAGCACAGTAATAATGGATGATTTCAGATGTCACTTCAGGGCGTGATGCAGAGATAAAATTTCTAGACACCGTAGAAGACTGCTTTTTGGAGCCACTAGTCCTGGAACCCACAAGGAGAGAAGCAATTCTTGATTTAGTCCTAAGTGAGCATAGGATCTGGTCCGAGAAGTAACTGTAGCTGAACCACTCAGTAATAGTGAGCATAATGTCATTAAATTTAATATCCTTGTAGGGTGGTTAAGACCAGAAAAACCTACTGTGGTAACATTTAAAAAGGGGAACTACACAAAAATGGGAACACTTGTTAGACAGACGTTAAAAGGAGCTGTCACAAGGGTTAAATGCCTGCAAGCAGCATGAGGACTGTTTAAAAACACCATAATAGAGGCTCAGATGCAAATGGAAAGACACAATAAGAGGACCAAGAGAATGCCACCCTGGCTAAACAGCAGAGTAAAGGAGGCAGTCAGAAGCAAAAAACTTCCTGCAAAATTTGGAAGTTAAATCCTAGTGAGGATAATAGTTAAGTGCAAAAGTACAGTAAGGCATGCCAGGAAAGAATCTGAGAAGCAACTTGCTTAAGATGCAAAAACTAACAGTAAGAATGTTTTTAAGTACAGCAGAAGCAGGATGCCTGCCAAAGAGGCAATGGGGCCACTAGATGATACAAGTGTTACTCAGAGAAGACAAAGCCATTGCAGGGAAGCTAAATTAATTTTCTGCATCGGTCTTTACAGTAGAGGATGTGGAGGAGATACCCACATGAAAGCTATTCTTTTGAATGACAGATCTGAAGTACTGTACCACACTGTGTCAATAGAAGAGGCTTCAGAACAATTTAATAAATTAAACAGAAATAAGTCACCAGGACTAGATGGTATTCACCCAAGAGTTCTGAAGGAATTCAAATATTAAATTGAAGAACTACTAACTGTAGTATGTAACCTATTGCTGAAACAAAACTCGGTACGAGATGACTGGAAGGTAGCTATCATAACGCTGATTTTTAAAAAGGGTTCCAGAGGTGATCCTGGAAATTTCAGTACTGGGCAGATTAGTAGAAACTATAGTAAAAAAACAGAATTATCAGACACATAGATGAACACAGTTTGTTGGGAAAGAGTCAACAAGGCTTTTATAAAGGGAAGTCATGTCTCACCAATGTATTAGAATTTTTTGAGTGTACTAACAAGTATGTGGACAAGGGTGATTCAGTGGATATAGTGTAATGGGGTTTCCAGAAAGCCTTTGACAAGGTCCTTCACCAAAGGCTCTTAAGGAAACTAAGTAAACATGGGATAAAAGGGAAGATCCTCTTCTGAATCAGTAACTGGTTAAAAAATAGGAAATGAAAAGTAGAAATAAATGGTCAGTTTTCACAATGGAGAGAGGTAAACAGTGGGGTCCCCCAGGTTTCTATACTGGCAGCTGTGCTGGTCAACATATTCATTAATGACATGGAAAAGGGGGTGAACAGTTAAACAGCAGAGTTTCCAGATTATACAAAGTTATTCAAGATAGTTAAGTCCAAAGTTGAGAGCAAAGAATTACAGGGGGATCTCACAAAACTGGGTGACTGGGCAAGAAAATAGCAGATGAAATTCAACATTGATAAGTGCAAAGTAACGCACACTGGAGAAAATAATCCCAACTACATATACATAATGATGGGTTCTAAATTAGCTGTTAACTCCAAGAGCTCTTTCTAGAGCGTTAGCATGGAAAGTTCTCTGAAAACTTCATCTCAATGCACAGCCTCGGTCAAAAAGGCTAACAGAATGTTAAGAACTATTAAGAAAGGGATAGAAAGTAAGACAAAATATCATAACACCACTGTGTAAATCCATGGTTTGCCCACACCTTGAATACTCTGTCCGGTTTTGTTTGCCCCCATATGAAAAATGATATAGTGGAATTGTAAAAAGTTCAGAGAAAAGTAACAAAAATGACCAAGGGTATGCAACACCTTCCATACAAGGAGAGACTAAAAAAATTAGGGCTTTTCATCTTAGAAAAGAGATGATTAAGGGGGGATATGTTAGAGGTCTATAAAATCATGAATGGTGTGGGAAAAGTGAATAGAGAAGTGTTATTTACCCTGTCCTACAAAATAAACCCCTGGGGTCACCTGCTGAAATTAATAGGCAGCAGGTTTAATACAAACAAGAGGAAATACTTTTTCACACAAAGCACAATTAACCTGTGCAGCTCCTTGTTATGGGATGTTGTGATGGTCTAAAGTATAACTGGGTTCAAAAAAGAATTAGATAAGTTTATGGAGCATACGTCCACCAAAGGCTACTAGCCAAGATGGACAGGGATATAACCCCATGCTCAGGGTAACCCAAAACTCTGACTGCGAGAAGCTGGGATGGGAGTATGGGGTGGATCACTCCAGAATTTCCCTGTTCTATACACTCCCCCTGAAGCTCAAGCCATTGCCAGAGATAGGATACTGGGATAGATGGACCATTGGTCTAACCCTAACCCAGTGTGGCAGTTCTTATGTTCTTATGACATGATATTCTCATAAGTAAACTAGGAATATACACCTCTACCCTGATATAACGCTGCCCTCGGGAGCCAAAAAATCTTACCGTGTTATAGGTGAAACTGCACTATATTGAACTTGCTTTGATCTGCTGGAGTGCACAGCTCCATCCCACCCCAGAGCAGTGCTTTACCATGTTGTATCTGGATTTGTGTTATATCAGGTCGTGTTATATCAGGGTAGAGGTGTATATGGTCTAGCAGAAATTACTATAAAGTGGGGGCATAACTGCTTGAAAAACCATGTCCAAAGAGTAGCTGACAATGGTTCATTGTCAAACTGGGAGGACATATCTAGTGGGGTTCCACAGGCATCCACCCTGGGTCCAGTACTATTCAATATTTTCATTAATGATGTGGATATGAAGTGAAGAATATGCTTATAAAATTGTGGGTGACACCAAGCTGGGTTGCAAGCACTTCAGAGAGTAGGATTGGAGTTCAAAGTGACCTTAACAAATTGGAGAATTTGTCTGAATTCAATAAGATAAAATGCAATGAAGATAAGTGCAAAGTACTATACAGAGGAAGGAAAAATCAAATGCACAGCTATAAAATAGGAAATAAGTGGCTAGGCAGTAATGTTGCTGGAAAGGATTACAGTGGGTCACAAATTGAATCCGAGCCAACAATGTGATGCTGTTGCAAAAAAGCAAATCTCATTCTGGGGTGTATTAACAGGTCTGTCATATATGACACCAGAGGTAATTGTCCTGTACTACTTGACACTGTTGAGGCCTGAGCTGGAGTATTGTGTTCGTTTGGGGCACTATACTTGAAGAAAGATGTGGACAAATAGCAAAGAGTCCAGAGGAGAGCAACAAAAATGATGATAGGCTTAGAAAATTTAACTATGAGGAAAGGTGACACAAATGGGCATATTTAGTCTTAAACGAAGACTGAGGGGGGACCTTCAGACTGAGGACTGTCTTCAGATATGATAAGGGCTGTTGTAAAGTGGATGATGATCAATTGTTCTTCAAGTCCACTGAAGGCAGGACAAGAATTAATGGGATTAATCTGCAGCAAAAGAAATTTAGGTTACATATTAGGAAAAACTTTCTAACTACACCTCTACCTCGATATAACATTGTCCTTGGGAGACAAAAAATCTTACCTCATTATAGGTGAAACCGTGTTATATTGAACTTGCTTTGCTCCACCGGAGTGCACAGCCTCCCCTTCCCAGAGCACTGCTTTATCGCGTTATATCCGAATTTGTGTTATATCAAGTGGCGTTATATTGAGGTAGCGGTGTACAAGGATAGTTAAGCACTGCAATAGGCTTCAAAAAGAGGTTGTGGAATCCCCATCATGGAGGTTTTTAAGAACAGGTTAAACCAAGGATCAGCAACCTTTGGCATACCTTTCCCACCAGGGAAAGCCCCCTGGTGGGCTGGGACGGTTGGTTACTTGCCGCGTCTGCAGGTTTGGCCGATCATGGCTCCCACTGGCCACGGTTCGCCACTCCAGGCTAATGGGGGCTGCGGGAAGCCACGGCCAGCATATCCCTCAGCCTGCGCTGCTTTCTGCAGCCCCCATTGGCCTGGAATGGCGAACTGCAGCCAGGGCCCGCCAGGGTGCTTACCCTGGTGGGCTGTATGTCAAAGATTGCCAGTCCCTGGGTTAAACAAACACCTGGTCTAGGTATACTTGGTCCTGCCTCAGCCAGGGGGCTGGCATAGATGACTTCTTGAGATCCCTTCCAACTGTACAAAGCTTTGATTCTATGATTTGCAAACCAAGTCATGTAAGAGTTCTAGAAATATATATTGGAATTGCAAAAGGCTTGATTCCTCACTCAGACGACATAGACTCATAGACTCATAGGTCAGAAGGGACCAATATGACATCTAGTCTGACCTCCTGCACAAGGCAGGCCACAGAACCCCACCCATCCAATTTTATGACAACCCCTAACCCAGGACCGAGTTATTGAAATCCTCAAAATTGGTTTGAAGACCTCAAACTGCAGAGAATCCACCAGCAAGTGACCCGTGCCCCACGCTGCAGGGGAAGGCGAAAAACCTCCAGGGCCCCTGCCAATCCGCCCTGGAGGAAAATTCCTTCCCGACCCCAAATATGGCGATCAGCTAAACCCTGAGCATGTGGGCAAGACTCACCAGCCAGCACCCAAGAAGGAATTCTCTGCAGTAACTCAGTTCCCATCCCATCCAACATCTCCCCGCAGACCATTGAGCAGACCTATCTGGTGGTAATCCAAAATCAATTGCCCAAATTAACGATCCTATCATAACCTTCCCTCCATATACTTATCAAGCTTTGTCTTAAAGCCAGAAAAGTCTTTTGCCCCTACTACTTCCCTTGGAAGGCTGTTCCAGAACTTCACTCCCCTAATGGTTAGAAACCTTCGTCTAATTTCAAGTCTAAACTTCCTAATATCCAGTTTATACCCATTCGTCCTCGTGCCTACATTAGTACTAAACTTAAATAATTCCTCTCCCTCCCTAACATTAACCCCCCTGATATATTTATATAGAGCAAGCATATCCCCCCGCAGCCTTCTTTTGGCCAGGCTAAACAAGCCAAGCTCTTTGAGTCTCCTTTCATAAAGCAGTTTTTCCATTCCTCGGATCATCCTAGTAGCCCGTCTCTGAACCTGTTCCAGTTTGAATTCATCCTTCTTGAACATGGGACACCAGAACTGCACACAGTATTCCAGATGGAGTCTCACCAACGCCTTATATAACGGTACTAACACCTCCTTATCCTTGCTGGAAATACCCCGCCTGATGCATCCCAAAGTCGCATTTGCTTTTTTAACAGCCATATCACATTGGCGACTCATAGTCATCCTGCTATCAACCAATACCCCAAGGTCCTTCTCCTCCTCCGTCGCTTCCAACTGATGCGCCCCCAACATATATCTAAAATTCTTATTATTAATTCCTAAGTGCATGACCTTGCACTTTTCACTATTGTATTTCATCCTATTTCTATTACTCTAGTTTACAAGGTGGTTCAGATCTTCCTGAATAGTATCCCTGTCCTTCTCCGTGTTAGCAATACCCCCCAGCTTTGTGTCATCCGCAAACTTTATTAGCACATTCCCGCTCTTTGTGCCAAGGTCAGTAATAAAAAGGTTAAATAAGATCGGTCCCAAAACCGATCCTTGAGGGACTCCGCTAGTGACCTCCTTCCAGCCTGACAGTTCACCTTTCAATACGACCCACTGGAGTCTCCCCTTTAACCAGTTCCTTATCCACCTTACAATTTTCATATTCATCCCCATCTTTTCCAATTTAACTAGCAGTTCCCCATGCGGAACCGTGTCAAACGCCTTACTGAAATCTAGGTAAATTATATCTACCGCATTTCCTTTATCTAAGTAATCCGTCACCTTCTCAAAGAAGGAGATCAGATTGGTTTGACACGATCTACCTTTAGTAAATCCGTGTTGCAATTCGTCCCAATTACCATTGACCTCTATGTCCTTAACTACTTTCTCCATTAAAATTTTTTCCAAGACCTTACATACTACAGACGTCAAGCTAACAGGCCTATAATTACCCGGATCACTTTTATTCCCTTTCTTAAAAATAGGAACCACATTAGCAATCCTCCAGTCATACGGCACAACCCCCGAGTTTATCGATTGCTTAAAAATTCTCGCTAAGGGCTCGCAATTTCACGCGCCAGTTCCTTTAATATCCTCGGATGGAGATTGTCCGGGCCCTCCGACTTCAACCCATTGAGCTGTTCAAGTACGGCCTCTACCTCAGTTGCGGTAATATCCACTTCCATATCCACATTCCCGTTTATCATCCCTCCATCATCGCTAGACTCCTCACTAGTCTTATTAAAAACTGAGGCAAAGTACTTGTTTAGATGTTGGGCCATGCCTAGGTTATCCTTAACCTCTATTCCATCCTCAGTGTATAGCGGCCCCACTTCTTCTTTCTTTGTTTTCTTCTTATTTATGTGGCTGTAGAACCTTTTACTATTGGTTTTGATTCCCTTTGCAAGGTCCAGTTCAATGCGGCTTTTAGCCTTCCTCACTTTATCCCTACATGTTCTGACCTCACCAAGGTAGATTTCCTTACTGATCCTGCCTTTCTTCCACTCCCTGTAAGCTTTCTGCTTTTGTCTAATCCCCTCTCTGAGTTGCTTGCTCATCTAGTTTGGCCTACAACTCCTGCCCATGTTTTTTTTCCCCTTTCTTGGGATGCAGGCTTCCGACAGTCTCCGCAGTTGCGACTTAAAGTAATTCCAGGCCTCCCCCGCATTTAAATCCACTAGTTCTTCCGTCCAATCCACTTCCCTAACTAATTTCCTTAACTCTTTAAAATTAGCCCTTGAGAAGTCGAAAACCCTAATCCCAGATCTACATTTGTTTATCCTTCCATCTAGTTTGAACTGAATCAGCTCATGATCACTCGAACCAAGGTTGTCCCCTACCACCATTTCCTCACCATGGAAGGAGAGGAACTGTAAAGTGCCAGTTCATGGAATTGCCACGTTTCATCCTGATCCCATCCCACGTTCTGTGGCTTTTGATGTTTTTTCTTAAAGCCCAAGTTGTCAGAGCCAGGTGGATATATGAGAATCTCAGTCTTCATATAAAAGAAAAAGAAATTTCTAGTGCTTCTGATTGTGGAGAAAATCTTTCCAACATGAACCATAAAGGCACAAAAAACAACCAAAAACAAACGATCCATCCAACGCCCCCCCCTCCAAAATGATTATTTTACAGATATGATTTAGGGGCCTTATGCATGATTTTTAAGTGGTTGGGTTTGGCACTACACTGGTAATGGCTCCCTGATTCGGAGTTGCCATGTCACAGTGTAAGTTAAGTGTGCTCAGGAACCTTATGCCAGTGGAGGATTGGGCATTGGTTTGCTTTGTCTGGCTCCCCATTCTGCCACAACATGCCCCTGAGGTGCCCCCTTCCAAACCTTCTTACAGGAGTGGTGGGGCTGCTGGTTCAGGAGGCAGCTTTACCTCTTCCTCTAGACCATCCCTGCACTGGGGAAATGCTCCACTGTCCATCCAGCCCAACCATAGAACTGTTGTTATGCCTCCTCCATGTCTGTGTTTCTCTCTCCTCTGTCCTCCTCTGTCTTAGTCCACCTCTGTCACATGGCTCATCAGCAATGGTGGTGTAACACGTGTAGCTGGGCATAGCAGGCAGGCAGGTGTTCATGGAGCCACCCATGCAGATCTTTCATCTTTTGGGGTCACAATGGGGAAATCACTCACAGATGTTTTACAGAATGTGAGAGAGAGAAAAAAGAGAACAACGCATCCCCTGGGCATAAAGGCAGTTTCCTGTTGGGCCCTGATCAGTCTTATCAGCATCTAAGTTAGAGGTGCAATGGGAAACTCCCCATAGATGGCTTTATAACATAGAAGGGCTCTGTAACAATTCAGTGGGCTTCAATCTGAAACAGTGAGGGGTCTTGAGCACCACCTGTTCGTGATCCTGTGAATTTCTAGGTTCCTGTCCATCTGTATCTCAGAGTGTGTGCACGTGACTATAGTTCCTGTTCTATCCGTAAGCTGTTTGGGGCTGGGACTGTCTTTTTGTTTTTGTGTTTGTACAGCACCTAGCACAATGGGAGTCCTTGTTCATGACTTGGCCTCCTACATGCTACAGTAATATAAATAATAACAACCCTCTATATTGTATCTGAAGGGTGTTGTGTCTGGATTCCTATGTCTGCATTTTATCTGCATTTTATCCAAGGGAGCATGTTCAGGTTCCTGCCTCTGGCAAGGCTCCAATCACACCTCTTAACTTCCTAGACACCACAAAGTGTAGCCAAGATCTCCAAATTGCATAGCAAACTGGCCAAAATGCATAGCAGGTATTTTATTGACTTCTTCACATGCAGCTCTGTGGCTATAACCCAGAAAAGTGTATATGTTTGTGATTCCCTATCTCCAGGAAATGTTCAGAACCTGAGTATGTGCCTTTACCTCATTATTTTAAAAATAAAATAAAAAACATATCTTCATTCTCTTCCCCCACCCCCACTTCACCCTACAGTCGGTTGCTCTCTGTTGTAATCCTGAATATGCCTTCTTTCCTCTTCAGTCTCTCATTTTCTTTCTTTCTTTCTTTCTTTCTTTCTTTCTTTCTTTCTTTCTTTCTTTCTTTCACCACCACCCTCTGCACCACCCGCTGCTGCTTTTGTACCTTGGAGAGAAGGAGTCTGACACTACACTGGAACAGGCTGCATTGACCACAGCAGGAACAAATGTAGAGCAGAAGCTTGGGGGAAGGAGAAGGAACACTTACAATTTTCCTGCCAGGGTGCAAAGAACTCCATAAAATAGAATCATAGTGATGTGGGGCTGGAAGGGACTTCAAGAGGTCATCTAGCCCAGCCCAGTCATCTTGTCTAGTCCCAAGGCAGGACTAAGTATACCTAGGGCACGTCTATATTGTGCCGCAGTTCAGGCAACAGGGGTGTGGATAACAGTGTACACCAAAGTGCCACACTGTAACTTCCCTGCGTTGACGATGTGAATGCAAACGTAAAGGTTCCTCGTTCACACTGAAGTAGTCCTACCTTTAAGTTTGCATTGACAGCATCCACACAGGGGGGTTACAGCGCAGCACTTTGCTAGTCACACCTCCATTGTCTGAACTGTGGGGCAGTTTAGACAAGCCCTTAGACCATCCTGACAGAGGTTTGTCTAACCTATTCTTAAAAACGTCCAGTGACAGAGATTCCACACCCGAACAGCTAACCTGGTCCAGTGCTTAACTATCCTCATAGTTAGTTGTTCCTAATATCTAACCTAAATCTCCCTTACTGCAAACTAAGCCAATCAGTTCTGTCCTTGGTAGATATGGAAAACAATTGCTCACCATCCTCTTTATAACAATCTTTTACATATTTGAAGACTGTTACCTTGTTTCCACTCTGGCGTCTCTTCTCAAGACTAAATATACTCATTTTTTTAACCTCTTTTTTTGTTATTGTTGCTCATCTCTGGACTCTCTCCAGGGATCAGTAAGGTGTCTGTACATGGACACAAGTGTCCATGGTAAATATTTTGAGGTCTGTGGTAATTTTTAAAAAAGTTGAATGAATGATATAACCACACCCCTGCCCCCCAATGTCTGTCACTTAGTATGGTAATTTTGTCAAGTGTCCTTGCACAACATGGTGGTGCTGACCCCTCACTGTCTCCAATATACATCTTTATTAAAGTGTAGAGCCCAAAATTGGCACTGGTACTCCAGCACCAGTGCCAACTGGAGTGGAACAATTGCATACAACACTTCCATTAACACATCCCACAATGACATTTCTTTTTCAAAGCAGCATCATATATTCAGTTTGTGATCCACTATAATCCCCACACCCTTTTCTGCAATACTACCGCCTAGCCTGCTATTCTCCATTTTATATTTGTGCACTTCATTTTTCCCGCAAGTGTGTGGTACTTTGCACATCCTGATTGAATTTTGTCTTGTTGATTTCAGACCAATTCTCCAGTTTATCATTTTCAGTCCTAATCTTGTTCTCCAAAGTGCATGCAACCCCTTCCAGCCTGGTGTCTTCTGCAAGTTTTATAAGTATATTCTCCTGTCATCCAAGTTGTTAACAAATTTATTGAATAGTGTCAGACCCAGGACCGACCCTGCAGCACCCCACTCAGTATGTCTTCCCAGTTTGACAGTGAACCATTGATAACTACTTTCTTAATACAACCAGCTGCTAATGAAGAGCTCTTGAGATGCCTGGTCCTGATTCCCATCGCTCAAAGGGGTATAATATCCCCGTCTAGCAGGGAGGCGGTAGAGGCCTGCAGTCCCATGTCTCTCTGTACTATCTCCAAAGGCAGTCTCTCCTTTTGATTCACTATCCCCACACTCAGCTTCCCTTGGTGCAATCTCTTCTGTTCCACGTATGAACTGGTTGTGCTGTCCCGATGCAGAGAGATCTGCTTCTCTTGCAGACCCACCTGCCCTCTGGTTTCATGATTAACTTTAATAGGAGTGGGTTCTGGAGAACGAATGCTTTAAAAATATATCCCCAATTAATGGTGATCTGAAATATATTAATAATAATAATCAAAATCAAATCTCAACTCATTAAAGAGAATAGATGTGCAGAGTTAGCATTCTCAAATAAGTACATTTATATATCAAAATATCTGAGCCTTATTTCCTCCTTTTCTTACCTGCTTAGATCTGAATTTAGGCCTATATCTCTCCCTTTCCCCATCCACTCCTAATGTAGTGAAAGGAACCAAGCTCCTTTCTCTGCTATAATGGTTAGTGATGCTCGCAGCTGTGGGAGGAGAAAATGGAATGTTGAACTTAGGTCTTGGCAGGTAACTGTTTCAGTTCACCTTCAAAATGTATATGTTTTTCATTTTTACATCTAGGCATGGTTTCTGTTAATGATCTGAAACCCTCAATAGGGTTTTTTTAAATACCTATATAAAGCCTTCAGTGCCTCTGAACAAAAAGGGGAGGTGCTTTCTCTGAGAGGTTCTAACTTCTGAGGATTTGTGAGTTACTATCTGAAGATGCAAAGACCGAGATAATTGCTCATTATGATCATTGTATTGAGAAGAATCTTTCAGGTACTGTTTTCACCACCTTCTGAAATATTTAAAGCATGACAATGTACAGGTCTTTGGAAACAAAATCAAGCCATTTAATCCAAAAGGAAGTTGTTGGGGGGGCGGAGGGGGAGACTGGGAGCTGAGGGGCTTGGAGATGGTTTATACAACACATCAAGCTGCAGCTTGTCCTGCCCTGTGTACAGTCAACAGAATCATTACCTCCATTCTAGCTGCAGCAAGAGGCAGCAAGAGCCCACATGTTGGGTGATGTATGGGACACGGGCAGTTAGAAATATTACTGTTTGGATTCATAAATGAAACAAATGTGATCTGGAATCAGCGAGACAGGATACTGCAATGTCACAGTCACAGAGTCACTTTTCTAACAGTCTAGCTGCAATCACAAGGCCACATTTTTCTCTGTAAATCTCTACATGATCTCAGTAGGGTTGCCCTGATGTAACTGAGAGCATAATGTGGCCCTAAATCTGCATGATCCTTTTCCTGACTCCCCAGCATGAGAAGATTTTTGCCTGGGAGTTTTTTTTCCTAACATTCTGATCTTTTCAGTATTCCATTTTTAATCCTCCTCCACCCTCCCTCTCTCTCTTGCCTCTAGAATAGCAAAAAAGAAGCAACCAGGCAGGCAGCCCCAAAACATAAGGGCAAAAATATACCCTGGGGATCGAAAGTGAGTATTTGAGGATGATATGTAGCCCTAAGTCTGCAAGTGACATTTTCCTCAATCAATTTTAGCAGCACAGCAGGAAATGAAAGGGTAGTGCTTACTGTAAATGCCTTTCTCCCCTCTCCCCACCACTGCGGGTGTCTGAAGATGCACATCACTGCTCTTCTCAGAGAGGTCTATTTCTGTCATGTCATAGATCAGTTCGGGTCTGTTCTATGCACCTATGATAGTGACAGGATGAAGCTGCTGTGGTCTTGAGCCATTTTGCAGATTTTGGATACAGATAACAGAGTATTGACTTTAACTGACATTGCTAAGAGGGAAACAAAACAAGAGACTGGGATGCTGAGCAGTCAAACTGCGATAGTCTAATATGGTAAGAGTTTAAACAATAATGGGTGTGATTTTAAATGTTTCACTGAAACACGCACACAAAATATCCACAAATCCACACCTCAGCACTGCCTTCAGATTACCCTGACCGAGCCGAATGAGATGCATGAGCTCTGTATGAAGTTGAGCAACGCTGAAGAGTGCTGTATTCCAGTTGTACTCTGAAGTCATGTCCTAATCTCATTGCAACCCAAGTGCACCTTAAAAATTTGAGTTTGAATATTTTGCCATGAGATCCTCCTTCCCCCAAGTGCCTGAGATTGGGCTGATCTTAAATGTTATTAGGGGGCTGTATTTTCAAATGGAGTAAATAAGTGTAGCTCTATTTATAGTAATGACATCAGCTGAGGATCTGGCCCACTGACACCTGGATTAGGGCTGGGACCAGGGAAGCAGGTCTAAACCCTTTGCTGTGGCATGTAGACAGCTGGTTTATATTACCACTCTTTAGGTAATGCATCATGTTCCTACAATTCCAGCCTGCATACTACAGAATCCGGAAAGACTCCTACGTGAGACAGCATTGGACGCAAGACGTTGTTACACACTGATTCTCTCTCTGTCTCCTCTCTGCTAGTCATATCAAATCAAACACTGCATGACCAAGCATCAGCCTGGTGGGTCTCCTTATCAACTCACCTCAACTTCCTGTAGCCATCAGTCCCCACTGGGGGTTGTGCATGTTCCATTCAGGCATGACATATTTCTCCCATGGCACGGACAAGAGTCTGTCCCTGAGAGAACACCATGAAATTCAGGCTCACAGTGCTGGCCTGATCTTCAAAGATGGCCTCTCCTGTATCTCCCACTGATTGCAATGGCAGTTGTTGGTGCTCAATACCTCTGAAAAACAGGGTGTGGTTGTACAGACTGCTTTCTTTGACCATAGCCATTCTTTTCTGAGCTGCACTTTAAACCAATCAACCAAAGACTGAAAAAGTACAAGGGAGTGTAGGAAACAGGTGTTTCCTCCTTTGCTCATGATAGGTTTTGCATTGGCTTCTTCCTAAATCTGATCAGATGGCTGGAAGAGTCCTTTCTCCTCTCTTTCTGAATCCCATTCTGTCACACACCCAGCTCCTGGATGCAGGGCCTTGCAAGCAGATCGTGGCTCATGTCATTGCAGCATGAGTTCAGCCACCTGGAACCTTAAAGATCTATTCTGATACGTTATTCAGTATGGGTGTGTTGATTTTTTTTTTTTTGTTCTTGCTTCTGACATCATTTCCTGAGCAGCAGATTCGTTTAGCCGTGTAGCCAGATCCTGTTCTTAACAGACGATGCAAAAAGCTCCTTAAAATGGATTTCAAATCTCCTTTTACCCTGCAGTGCGTGCTGGTGATAATAATCATGATTGATGGTAAGTGTGGGTTTTTCTTTATGAAACTGGCACGGATTCGCCTAGGTGAGCGGAAACCTTCATTTTGCTCGGATACCTTTGTAAGGTCACCACCGGGCGCTGGGAAGTATCAAGTGTTGTAACCGCTAAAGCACGAAAAGGGGCCATCAGACCAAAGTAAGACAGATTTTTTTTATAAACTAGTAGTAACTAACAATGCATTATTGCCTTGATGTACTGTAGCCTTGAACGCAACTGAAAATGATAGCCTCAGAGGCTTTGTATGTGGCATGCTGGTTAAAGCAGGATATGGGAATGTGGGACTCTGAGGTTCTAATCCCAATTCTCCATATGACCTTGGGCAAATTATTTAGCAATAGCCACTATGTCCCTCCATTGACAGTGGTAGTGACCTATGCAAACGGACAGTATGAGTCTTAATTGATTCATGTTTGCAAAAGCCTTTGAGATCCTCAGATGAATGGTGCTATACTGGTATAAGTTATTTTTACTGCCATACGTACTATGGCTCATGTAATTCATGAACTGGTCCCAGTTAGCCTTCTGAGTGTTGGACTCTCTATACACTGTCTCAGCCTCTAAGTTCTGAGGAGGTGGAGCTGTTGGAGGCAGGAACTTAAGAGGAAAAGAAGAAGGTATGCTCATGTCTTTGTCTCTGTAGTTCTGGCTCGATGGTGTGTCCCTTGCCTTGATCTTTGCAGGATATCAGAGTTAGCCTTCACTTCAGCTTTAACCCCCTCTCTTCCCCTCTCCCACCTTCCCACTGTGATCCAATTGACCATTTCTATGTCTTATCTGGAGTTTTGCCTTTTGTGAGTCAGCCAGATCACAGCCAAGGGATGGACACACAATAAATTCAGTGACTGTGTTTTATTATTGCTGCTGCGGGCCTCATCAAATCAGTGAGGAAGCAGACACTGTCAATGGAATCATTGGTGGCTCAGTCAACTTTCCTTTGGGAATTCAAAGCCTAAAAAATCTCGCTAGGATAACCTGGGGAGATGACCCATGTGTGAAGCCCATGCCTTATGATACTTCGTCTACAGGCTGTGACACTTATTGTAAAAAGGTTATATGCTTGCAGAGCAGATCTCTGCAACTGAAGAGTGTGTCAAAGGATGAAGGAAAGTCTGAATTTGCTCTTACAGTCACAAATGAAAAACCTTTCTTACTAAAAGTATCCACTAAGTGACCCTTGTTTGGAATCAATCATTCTTGAATCTGAGAGGTTAAATGAAGGATCAGTTCTTTCCAAGATGTCAGTTTGGCTCTCAGTAGCTGTAGGGGTCTCTGGATTAGCAGACACAGTTTGTAGGTCTTCAGCTCTGCAGAATGCCACAGTGTTGCATGCAAACAAAAGGATATTTTTTGCACCCACATTGCCAACTTCCCATATCCTTTGAGAGCATAAACGTGCTGGGAGAAGATGCCTTCATGTTTCCCCCCTCTCCCCTCCCAACTTCAGAGACAGCAGTGTGGGTTGTGTGTTTCTGGAGAGCAGATTTTAGGCATAGAGTTGTGGATTTTAGTCCATTTCTGTAGTGGGATAGGTGGCAGCTGTCACAAAAACCATCACCACTATTGGCACTAATTGACCCCTTGCTGGCAATCTCACCTGGTAGGCTAAGGACTGACTGGATGATGGTGGCTGAACTCTCTCCTCTCCCGTAAGAGCTGGTCTCTCTGGGTCAGGTTTGAAATATACCTGGGCTTGTTTCTCAGTTGCTCAAGTGCAATGGAGAAAGGGTCTGACAAGGATGCTGTTGCCACTCTCTGATTCTCAACTGTTGACCCCCAGTGTGCAGGTTTAACTTGTGCTGATGACATCAGGTCCCTCAAGGGTATTATACCACTTAGAAGCTGGTCATAGTGGCTCCTTGCTCTACCATGCCCTCAGTCCCCAACCTTCCCGCTCCCTTTGTTCACTGGATGGCAAAGCTCTGGCATAGGAGACAGCAGAGCAGGTATGGGAAGTGGCAAAGCCACTTCTGACAGCTTTACGTCAGTGGTGCTTCTCCTCACACAGGGAATCTCCCAGCCGGTGCAAGCTCACTTAGCCTATAGGTGACTCCAGCCCATCAGTGAGGTAGTGTGGGGAGGCTTGCACTGCCATTGCCCACTTTATACCAGTGCCATAGATAAACTGAGGCCTTCAGTCTCCAGGACTGTCATTCTGGTACCTTGCACTGCCCCCTCCAGGATTCAGATAGGCTGGTACTTTGCACCACATTCTCTCGGGTCCTGTTCTACGCTGCATTCACTTTACAATGTCCCAGGTTTTTAAAGAGGAAATGGAGTTTATGGGATTATAATGAAAATGTCAAAGTGGACTGATCTCAGTGAAGACAAATGAAACTTAATGCCAGCCAAGTGCAGACAAGCAGAACTGCAGCTGAGAGCTGGTCAAAGACAGGGCTCCTTGGCCCAAACAGCTTAGATGAGAATTGGGCAAACCATTCGGAAAATGTTCAGATCTACTTTTTCTTATAATTAAATCCATTTGCTTTTGTGTGTTTACAACCCTTATGTGTTAACTTGCCAAACATCTTCTAGAGAAAGAATTTACTGACAGGAATGCTCATAGGTGCAATGTCATAGGTGAATATTGGATATTATTCAAGGAAAGTGAATTTTGAGCTTGTGAACATGAATATTCACACCAGACACCTATGTGTGAGATACTTACATAGTCAGGGAACAGAAATGTACCACGTGACCTGTATATCTAGCCCATACTTCACTACTTGCCATGGCTCAACTATAGAAAATAATCTATTGTCATGGGCGAAACCGATGGAGACACAAATTTATTAACTTGGGAAATTTAAAATGATCTGGGATTCATTTATTTAGTGCAAAGAACTCTTTTGATAACCTCAGTTTCATGATTCTTTATTTCCGAAATAAATAATTTTCAACAAGAAAGCCAAAGAGACCCCAAATTTGTCTGAAATGTAGGTAAATTAAGATGAATGAAATTTATCAGAATGAGGGAGATTTGAGAAAGGTCTGATTAACATAACCAATACAGCTCAAATTTCAAATACTTTCAACAAACTGCAAGCTACAGGCCAGAAATTATTCAGAGTTAATGCTACAAATAATTTTGAATGCAGAATCTGGAACATTCAAGAGAATGAACATCAGTTTGCAGGCAATATGTAAACAGAAGAAGAGGCGAGGAATAAATTACTGCCTATTGTTTGTCCAGCTCTAGCTTGAGTCAATTCTCTTTTAAGAGTACAATAAATATCTATATTTACGATGCTGTGAAATTAAAGGTTTGAGATGACCAAAGAAGTAATTCCATAAGAGGTCTCCAAGAGCAAGGGCTGGTGGTATGATGGAATTGCAATTCTTTTGGAAGGAGTGCCAATCAATATCTCATGACGATTCAGGTAAATAGTTAATTGAATTAATCAGCAACAGAAAAATGTGGGCACATCTGGAAATTAACCAAACCGAACCAGGAGTTTCAATTACATTCATGTGACAGATTTTCTTCTCAGAGGGCAATCAGACTCTGGAATTAATTGCTCCAGTGCCACTGGAGAAACTCAGATTAATGGTATTCAAGAGAATAATAGCCAATAACTTGGGCATCAGAAGTATTTCAGGGTGTAAATCACATTAGATACTCATATACTGTACAGTGATGTTTGATCGCATGCACAGGGTTGAATTGATCACCGGATATGGGCTGGGGAAAGGATATTCTCCTGTTGCATATTGACCAGGACCTTGGAAGTTTCTGTCCTCTCTTGGAGCATTGTGCAGGATTTGACCATTAGGATCAGGTGGGAGTATCCCATACATGATCTCTTGCAGTTGCTGGGGAGCTGATGGGCACTGCTGAGACTGAAGGAGGAGGAACTGGCATTGGTGAGGCTACAAGAGGAGGAAAAGGAGTGGTTCTCAACCTATTTACCACATATGCAGCTCTCTATGTGTGATGTGGGCCACATCTGCACAATATATATACTCTCTATATGGCTCTGAGGATGTCACATAGGCTGCATGTGTGCTGATTGGGCCAAGGGTTGAGAACCACTGCACTATTGGATGGATTGCCTTGGGATGGGCAGACTTCGGTAGAATTGAAGGCTGGGAGAGATAACTGTGAGATTGCAGAAGAAGAACATGGAAATTCGAGGGACTGCAGGATTGCGACAGGCTATCGTGGGATTTCAGAGGGATGGCCAGGTGTTGGAGGGATTGCTGGCAATGATGAACCTTGTTCTTTCCTATCTTTTATTTCTGTGCAAACTAACTCGGCAAATGCAGTTGTGGTCTTTGTCCGAATGGCAGAAATACCTACTTTTGTACATGTTCATTGCCATGTCTGGTTAACTTGTCTCTCTGTTCTCTCTCCTGTTTTCATAACTACCATCTTGTGTGACAAGAGCCAACCCAAATCCCAGCTGTTCATGTCTCTGGCCACAGTGATGAGACAGATTTACTTTGTGAGAGGGCTAACCGTTCCGGTCTCCGCTTTCATTGGACGCTGAATGGACACTCAGTGGACCTGACTGAGACTGAGGATGATGGCAAGAGGATTATTTTGGCGAAAGAGGTGGCCGGAAAGCTTGACTGTCAGATTCACCATAAAAACAGCACCAATGAGTGTTCTATCATAGAACTGAAGTGTAAGGAAAGTAAGTGATGTTAGCCACAGTTTATCTTCGTTTTTCCCCTCTCAGGATGAGGGTGAGAGGAGTTGTCATTGTCCGTATCTGCATGCAGAGACAAGTGTGTCTTGACTTTCTCGCCTCCCTCTCTCTCCCCCCAAGCTCTGTTTCCATGTTCTATAACAGCAGTTCTTAATCAGGGGTCTGCAAGCCCATTTGAGCAGGCGGGCGCAGAGCCCCATGGCTGAAACCCGTTTCCCCCAAGTCCCAATGCTGAAGCCAGGAGCAGTGGAGGTCTGAACCCGGGAACCCCAGCGGCTCCCTGCACGAAGCTGGGAGCCTCACTGGGAGTCCTCTGTCCACACACAGCCCTACCTATCTCCTCCCTGAACTCTGAACTACCTCCTCCCTGCACACAGCCCCTAGTTACCACCTCCTTGCACCCTGAGCTACCCGCTCCCTGCACACAGCCCCTAGCTATCCTCTTCCTGCATACAGCCCATAGCTACCCTATTCCTGCACCCTGAGCTACCTCACTGCCTGCACACAGCCCCTAGTGTCACCATCCCTGCACCTTGAGCTCCCCCTCCCTGCACACAGCCCCTAGCTACGCCCCTCTCTGCACCCTCAGCTACTCCCCTCCCAGCACACAGCCCCAGCTACCCCCTCTCTGCACCCTGAGTTACCCCCTGGATGCACACAGCCCCTAGCTACCCCCTCCCTGCACACAGCACCTAGCTATGCCCCTCTCTGCACCCTGAGCTACCCCCCTCCCTGCACACAGCCCCAGCTACCCCCTCTCTGCACCCTGAGTTACCCCCTGGATGCACACAGACCTTAGCTACCCCCTCCCTGCACCATGAGCTACCCGCTCCCTGTGCACAGCCTCTAGCTACCTCCTCCCTGTACCCTGAGCTACCCCGTGCCTGCACACAGCCCCTAGTTACTCCCTCCTTGCACCCTGAACTATCCCCTCCCTGCACCCAGCCCCTAGCTACGCCCTCCCTGCATTCTGAACTACCCCATTCCTGCATATAGCCCATAGCTACCGCCTCTCTGCACCCTGAGCTACGTCGCTGCCTGCACACAGCCCCTAGTGTCGCCATCCCTGCACCTTGAGCTCCCCCTGCCTGAACACAGCCCCTAGCTACCCCCTCTCTGCACCCTGAGCTACCCCCTGCCCCCAGACAGCCCCTAGTTACCCCATCCTTGCATCCTGAGAGGTTTTCAAACTTTTTGAACTGAGTCCTCCCTTTGAGTTATATTTTTGGGTGCTGACCCCCCCAACCCAGACAGGCTGGGTGGCCTCCTGAGTGAGCCAGGGGATGGAGATGGCACTCCCTCCCTGGACCCTGCTCTGCAGAGTTGGATCAAGCCCCACTAGCCCCCAAATAGAAGTAAAACTATGCTTATGCCCAAGGGTGTCCCCCCCGGAGCTCCCTGCTCCCCGCCCTTTTGCCCACCAGGCCCTGGTGTTTTTATACATGTTGAGGGGGGAGCCTCAGCAAGAAAAAGGTTGAGAACCCCTGTCTTACAATGTATTTCCCAAATTGATATGCACCTCCCCCACTGGCTAGTCAGAGATATCCTATCTTACCCCACAATCAAAAGAACATGGGTTTCTTCCTAGCCTGACATACCTTCTTCACTCAGCCTTCCAGCACTTCCACAAATAAACCAGCACTCCCTACCTTCTTCGCAGGGCCGCCCAGAGGGGGGGCAAGAGGGGCAATTTTCCCCAGGCCCCGGGATCCGCACGGGCCCCCACGATTTTTTCGGGGCCCCTGGAGCGGGGTCCTTCACTTGCTCCAGGGGGCCCTGAAAACTCTTGCGGGGCCGGGCCCTGGAGCTTCTTCCGCTCCCGGTCTTTGCCGGCGGGGGGGGGGTCCTTCCGCTCCAGGGTGGAAGGACCCCCCACCAGTGAATTACCGCTGAAGCAGGACCTGCCGCTGAAGTGCAACCCGGTCTTCGGCGGTAATTCGGCGGCGGGGGGGCCCTTCTATTCTGGGACCCACTGCCGAAGTGCCCCGAAGACCCATGGCGGGAACCTCCTGCCGCCAAACAGGGCCAGCTCTAGACATTTCTCCGTGCATGGGGCGCCCTGCTGCTTGCCAGTCCCGCGGCTCCGGTAGACCTCCCGCAGGCACGCCTGCGGAAACTCCACCGGAGCCACGGGACCAGCGGATCCTCCGCAGGCACGCCTGCGGGAGGTCCACCGGAGCCGCCTGCCGCCGACGGCTCCCCGGAATCCTCTGGGCGGCCCTGCTTCTTTGGCTCCTGGGCTCAGCTGCTGTATTGTGCTATGTTTTATTACCCTCAGCCTAGGTCAGCTGTACGAAATTGTCAAGAAAATTAACCAGCTCATAAGTATCGCCTCAGCCTTCCTCACAGTTAGTGTTGGGCAAACAATTCACCACCAATTATTTATTTAATTATTTTTTATCTATTTAAGCTTTTCCCCTGTTTGCAAATTGTCTGCGGACTCTGATTTCATTCATTTGTTTACTGTACACAATTGACGTCCCTTTTGTGTGAACAAATTTCACCCAATGGACAGATCACAAACCGTTCGGTCAGGGCTCAGTCAAGAGCCTATTCATATCCTTGGAAACACCCTCATTGACATTAATGGGCTATGGATCAGGCCCTGTGATCATTCATCAGGGATATGGTAATCACCCTACAGTATATGCACTGTAGGGCCACCTCAGTGACAAAGTGTCACTGTTGCTTCTCGGCTCTATGAGCTAAGAGCAAGTGTAAGTAGTCTCTTGGCCTATCCAAGGCCTATCCAAGGCCGTGATCAAGTGTCTTGATGTTTTTGGTCTTTTGGCCTCGAGCTGAAAACCTTGTCTATGTCTCTGGGACCCGAAAGTAAAAATAGTATCTAAGTTATATCTGTTCCCTATTTCCAGTTCACAAACTTACCAAGGAACGTCATGAAAGCCCTGCTGGGGTGAAAAGTTGTATGAACACATATTGGCAGGAGTATTAGCCCAGTTTTGGGAACTGGTGACACTTTTTTGCTTTCTGTGAACAAATATTTACTTTGTTCTAATGTTCATGGACAGTGAGTAAAAGGGGTTTTGAATACCAATGTAGAGAATTCATGGGTTTTCATTTTTTTTAATGACCGATTATTTTTGCTGTACTCTCCCCCCCTCTAATTACCATTATGATGATGATATTTAGAAAAAGACTGATGATTTTCTACTCACTATTCAGAAAAATATTACTTGCTCCAGACAAATGGACAAATGCAGTTTTTGTAAGGTTGATAATGAATCTAAATACACTGGTCATTAGACAACTTGATGGCAGATGAAATTTATCCTGGATAATTGTTACCATAAAACATATTAACCAAAATATTGCATCCGATGAAGTGGGTATTCACCCACAAAAGCTCATGCTCCAATACGTCTGTTAGTCTATAAGGTGCCACAGGACTCTTTGCCGCTTTTACAGAACCAGGCTAACACGGCTACCCCTCTGATACAAAATAATTTAAACTTCTCAGGAACACTGAAGGGCTATAAGCATGTGGGATCTAAAGAAAATGACTTGAGAGTTCTAAGTAGCTTGATAAAGATGTCTATCCAGCATGAAGAAGTAGTTTAAATAAGTAAGAAGATGCACAGGACATTTAAAAGGGTATTAATTATTATTAGAGCTGTCAAGCGATTAAAAAAAATCAATCGTGATTAATCGTGCGATTAATTGCACTGTTAAACAATAATAGAATACCATTTATTTACATATTTTGGATGTTTTCTACATTTTCAAATATATTAATTTCAGTTACAACACAGAACACAGTGTACAGTGCTCACTTGATATTTAATCATAAATCTGTGCACTGTAAAAAACAAAAGAAATAGTATATTTCAATTCACCTAATACAAGTACTGTAGTGCAATCTCTTTATCATGAAAGTTGAAATTACAAATGTAGAATTATTTACAAAAAATAACTGCATTCAAAAATAAACAATGTAAAACGTTAGAGCCTACAGTGATTAACTTTTTTAATTGCAGCAGTTAATTTTTTTGAGTTAATTGCATGAGTTAACTTCAATTAATAGACAGCCCTAATTATTATTAATTCAAGTATTTAGAATAGTGTATTCAGTTTTGTCCCTTTGGAGAGAGACATTGTAGATAGATAAATTGACTAGTTAGCTAAACAACCTACTGCAGTTAGCTAGACAAGGTGACTAACTAAACAGACTGACAGATATACTTAGTTCAAGGTGTGGCAATAGTAGATGAAAAAGGAAGTAAGTGATAATAAAATCAATGGTTCAAATCTAACCCCGGTGCAATTCCCTTGACTTCAGTGAATTTTTACTGGGTTAAATTTGGCTCCATATATTTATCATATTTGGAAGAAGAGTGTTTTTCTTCTGAATGTCCTATGTCTGAACAAACTATCCTTAAACAGGAGGTGTGCTTTGGAGGATCTCTGTCTGTTTGTAAGTCTGTTGCGCCATCTGCCTGTCTTTCTGTCCATTTTCTCTCTACCTCTCTGAAGTAAATTCAGTTCCTATATGAGGCCTGGTCTACATTGGGTGGGTGGGGGAAGGGATTGATCTAAATTACACAACTTCAGCTACGTGAATAACGTAGCTGAAGTCGACGTACTTAGATCAACTTACTGTCGTGTCTTCACCACGGTGAGTTAACTGCTGCCACTCCCCCATCGACTCCGCCTGCGCCTCTTATGGCGGTGGAGTACAGAAGTTGACAGGAGAGTGCTAGGGGGTTGATTTATCACCTCTAAACTAGACGCAATAAATCGACACCCCCCCCGATCGATCACTGCCCTCTGTCTGGCAGGTAGTATAGACATACCCTAAATCTGTGTAGTTGACAAATCTCCAGTCAATGAGCGAGGTTCTGGATAATATTTACCAACCTGTGTGTGACCTTCTGACAGGCCATCTGCAGTCCGTGCCTCATGTTGGTAAGCTTCACATTAGCTCTGGCTGGGAAGGGGGATAAAGAGAAAATTTGTAACACAGTTAGGAACCACATAGTCCATCCTTTCTTCCTAATTCCCCCAGCCCACCCACCTCTTCAGTATTCTTCACTGACTTGAATTCAGTTGCAGGTCTTCTTCAGCTCAGGAGGATAAGCTTCATTTCCTTTGACAGAGGGCTGGTCTACACTGGGGTGGCGGTGTCGATCTAAGATACGCAACTTCAGCTACGTGAATAGCGTAGCTGAAGTCGAAGTATCTTAGCTCGATTTACCTCTCGTTCTCACGGCGTGGGATCGATGTCTGCGGCTCCCCCTGTCGACTCCACTACTGCCACTCGCTCCGGTGGAGTTTCGGAGTCGACGGGAGCGCATTTGGGGATCAATATATCGCGTCTAGATAAGACGCGATATATTGATCCCTGAAAAATCGATCGCTACCTGCCAATATGGTGGGTAGTCTGGACGTACCCTAACATGTTGTGTTCTTCGTGCAGGGGACCTGCTGCAGCAACCTTTGTTCCTTTACACCCTGGCAGCATGTGGAGGAGGTGCAATTGTCCTGGCTGTTATAGCATCACTGATAACATGCTGCTGTCTGAAAAGCAAACAGCAGTTCATTCTGGTGCCTTCTGGTGAGCGAGGATTTCTCTGCTTCTTAATGGGTTGAGAAGAGCCTGTCCTAGGACAGTCTAAACACAGCTCCATTTTCCAATTTGCTGGGTGCAGCTTCTCCATAGGTACTGATTAGACTTTGTGGCTAGTCTTGTCTTCCTTCCATTACTGCCCTTGTCCCAGTAAAACTGAGCTTTGTAAAAACCTGCTCGTTGCTGGGGAAATGTCTCCTACTGGTGAGTTCCTGAAGGAATATTTTTGTTTTCACCTCAAATTTGCTGGCAGGAGTTATTTGTGCGGAAAACATCAGCCCTATTGCTCTGTCTAGGCTTGATCCTGAAAGGAGCTGAGCACCTGTTCCTACCACTGAATCTCCTGTCGGGATCAGGCCCTCTGTGCTCTGAGTTCAGACATAGCCAGGCCACCTCAGGCAGCAATCCTGTCAGTTCTCCAAATTTGGAAAGTTTATAGTGTTAATACCCTGTATCAGTCTGCTCTGGGAATGGCCCCTTGTGAGATGGAGACAAAGATTAGTGTGAAAAGCAGGCTTCACACTGAATATTTCCAGAGTTTTTGGAGGGTGGGACCTGGTTCCTTGCAATCTTTCATCTGCTTTTCTACAGAGGAGGAAAAGGAAGAGGGAATGACGATGTCAGTCATCTCCAATGAAGGAACAAAGAGCCCTCCAAATGGAGACCACCATGAGGCACCATCTGCCCCAGATGACAGCCCTCCAAACCCTGGTTAGTACATGGATTTGGTTTGTAGCTGCCTGCAAAATAACTCATTTAGGAAATTGGAGGAGGATAAAATTGATGTATGTTAGTGAGGGTGGAAAGAGTTGGCTGGGCAGTCTGGAGACTGAACGTGGCTACTGGCAGTGCAAGCTTCCCAGCACTATCCTGTCAATACCTCATTAAGCCACATCAGTATGTGCATTTGCCAGCTCTTGGTGCATTGTGGCCTCGTGCCTTTAATATCCAATAAGAGGACCAATACCCCACTAATGCACCTCCTGCCATGGGGCAGAGGATGGGCTAATCCATTTTACCTTCTGGTTATTAAAAATATCTTTTTAAAAACAGCTTCACAATTTTACCGTAATGTTAGCTTCCCACTCTGCATATCCAGTATATTTATAAGCTCGAGTCACTAACATTGCCCCCAGTCCTAGAAATCATTCTTATTCAGCACAGTGCTTAAAAATGTGATAAGCCAGAAGCACATGCTTAAATCCCATTGAAGTCAGAGGTACTTGAGCACATGCTGCGTTGCTTTCTTGAATCGGGGCCACAATTGGTAATATATTCACATTTAAATCAAAGAAATTGGGAATGGAAAACATGGTATATGTGTAATGCGGCCAGGTTAATGTGGGGATAGAAACTATGTGAGTGCTTGATGCATTAAACTCATTTTTTTGCCTTTACTTTCCCTGATTTTTCAAATGAACATTAACAGCAGCATATCTGCTACTAACCCATATTAACTGAAGCTGCCTTGACTGGGAGACTTTTCAGTGAGACTTCCTTATCTCTGGCATCTTTAATTGTAGCCTCAATTTAACTGTCCTTTACTGAGATGTCCTTAACTGAGTTATCCCATAATCCACCATTGATTCAATCATCCTTAGGCAAAACTGCATGCCCTTGGTTTTCAGCGGTTGTTGACAAGGGTGCCACAAAAATAAATCAAGTATGCTTGACGAAGAAAGCACTGGATTAGGACTCAGGAAATATGAGCTCTGTTCCTAGCTCTGCCCTTGACATGCTGGGTGACTTTGAAATTGACCTCCTTGGTAAGGTGCTTTGCACTCTGCTGATGCAAAGCATTATATCAGAGGGCTCTATCATTGCTAATGCATGTGTGCAATCATTCCAGCTTTAATGAGCCAACCTTTTAAAACATTGAACTGATTTTCTTCCCATTGAAAATTCCCCCTCTTCATTATGGAGGTCTATAAAACAAGGTATGTTTAAATTTTCTGGCAGCGTACCAAGAGAAACTGAGGTATGCATGTGCTGCATTTCAATAGAAGCCTGTGGAAGAAGGATGTTTTTAACTAGCGTCTCTGATTCAAAAATGTCTGAAACTTGTTTTGCTCTAACTTCATAAATAAATTGCGTGTGGGTTTTTTTGACATCGAAAATCCCAGCACCAAAGATTGTCTTTGAGAAAGTCATGATGAGCAAGTAAAAAACGAGGGATTGGAAAGGAAACTGAAACTCAACCTTAACTCTAGCTGCTTCTACCACAGGAGCCGTAATAAAATAGACTTTTATCTTGTATTGCATCTTACAAATATATTGTATCCCTTAAAATGCTTGGCAGACTTGAAAAATACAGTTACAGAGCAAGATAGTACAATAATAGAGGAGGAGGAGTTAAATATAGAGATATAGGCAGGGGAGAATTGATATGGTTTGGATCAAAGATTTGAAACTATACGGAAAGTTAATAAGGCAGAGGGAGATGGCAAGGGCTTGTCTCAAAGCAATAGTTGCCAGATTGTATTGAAGGACAGAGAGGAAACCAGTTCTGGGTGAGAAGAAATTAAACAGATAAGGAACTAGAGAAAGATGGGGTCTGTGCTGTTATCCGTGGTAAATCCGTAGAGGGGTTTAAAAACAAGGGAGGTGATCTTGAACCGGATCCTGAATTGAATGTGGAGTCAGTGGAGCAGTTTTCAGTATGGGCTGGAGCAGTTGTGCTTCATTTTGCCTGTCAGAAGGAAGCAGCGGCTGAGTGCGCTGGAGACCAGAGAGCTGGGGCTGGAGCAGGCCATAGAGAAGGGAGTTGCAACTGTCAAGGCAAAAGGAGATGAAAGTCTGGGTGAGGATTTCAGCAGAGGTGGAGTTAAGACAGTAGCAAATGTTTATAACCATTTCTCACTTGTTTTCCAGAAAGCACAGAGACCTGTCAAGACCTTGAGGCAGAGCCCAAGATGGAGGCAGCGTCTGAGGTGACACCAGATCCAGAGGTGGTTGTTGACATCAACAATGAGGAATTTCTGTGCGACTCTTTCCCTGATCCTATTGATCCCTGACCAGACACGCTCACTGTACCATCCTGGAGCCTGGGGGGGCATCCCCTCTGTATTCCATAGTCTCATTCCATGTAAGAACTTGTCTGCAAAATAACTGAATTAGAGGGGGGAAGTCCACATGCGCACAGATTACAGGCCTGCCAATCTTCTTAAAAACCATGCTTGGGTACTATCATTAGCAATGAGCAAACAGGTTCAAATATTAATAAGACTCCCCCAACTCCATGAACATTTGCCTATTTATAAGACTGTGCCTGAGCTATGAAGCTGTGTGGCATGCCCTGAAAGGAGCTGGGTAACCCTCGCCCCGCCCATTATTTTTCATGTCTTTGCCCCTCTGAGATTCCTGGCTAGGTACCAGGATGGACACAACATTTAATTTGAGACCAAAACCAGGATGTGTCAGAAATTTCCTGGGAAAGCCTATTCTCATGAGATTTCCAGCCATATTTTGCAGACTTGAGGTCAAGGAAAGGCTGAGATAAGCATTCATTGTGCTGGGTGCTTATCTGAACCTGATCCTTTGCATTTCACCCATAACTAGTTATTATGCGATGCTGAGAGATGTGAACCAGCTGTGATGGCTGGACATATTGCAAGAGGATGACTTTGGGTCTCCCAGTATATTTGTTGCTCAGTAATGACCAACAGGTGGTTATATGTTTTCCTTCCACTGATGCTGATTGCATAGTGAGATGAGTGATTTGCAGCTGGTATGTCAGTGGGCTGCTTGCCTTTATCGTAAGTGTTTTCATGGCATCCACCTATGATTCTGAAAAGGTGGCTAGTGTAAAGCTGAGAGTGTTGAATGGTGTAGTCCTTAAGGCATTACTGCCTGAAATATAATGGTCTGGCTACTGCAGGCTGATTAAGCTGGTCTTCTGTGTGTGC
Organism: Gopherus evgoodei; assembly: GCF_007399415.2. NCBI lineage: Eukaryota > Metazoa > Chordata > Testudines > Testudinidae > Gopherus > Gopherus evgoodei. The sequence continues at coordinate 189,889,147 of NC_044322.1, read as the reverse complement.
TTGGGCTTTTTCTCCTCTGTTATCTGCACAGACAGCTGTAGCTTAGAGAATTCCTTAAGCGGGCTCATCCTGGAGCCTGCTCAGTATTATGCCCATTGACTTTGCTTAGAAGAGACTTAGGAGTGGAGTAGTGGGGTTTTGATGTAAACTTGTTAGCAGAGATATAGAAAGGGGAAACAAGGTAGCAGGGGACCCTACAGGCCAGGAGCAAGGAACACTAGAAAACTGCAGGTGAGTCTATCCTGGGGAACTGCTGGTTTGGGCTGAGCTATGTTTGCAGTGTGTGGGGTGGGGGATGAGTGCTGGGGTGGGTTCAAGAAATCAAGTTTCCCTTGCTTTGAGAGAGCTGGGGAGGTGAGGGTCAGTTTAAAGTCAAAGCAGGTGATGCAGTTCAGGGCTGAGCTGCATTGGCAAAGCTGTGGTGACTGAGAACATTGCATTGCATTTTCTCTAGTGAATGCTGTTATAACCTCCATTTGGTCACCATTCACTGATATTTGCCACCCCCACCCCACAAAAAAAAAATCCCATGGAAACAGAACTGAGTAGTGGTTTGTACACACTCTCTGATGCGGGCTGCAGGCACCTCAGTAAGGAAACATTCCCTGTCCCCTGGCCTGGGAGCTGGAGAGAATGGCACACAATAGCTGAAGAATCACTTCAAGCATTTTGATGGCAAAGGTCTGTATTGGTGATGTCACTGGGTAGTTTGTTCCTGTTCTGTTTCCTCTGATTTTAGGACTCCATTTATAAGCTCCTGCAGGTCTAGTAGCAGGGAGGCAAAGGTTCTTAGATGTCATGTGCCACAGGTGACTGTTCAACTTTCCAGCTGTTAGGAAACACCTTATCTGTTAGGCTCAGACTTTCTATGATGGGAAAGGAGTTGGCCCTTTGGATTTTCTCAGGGTGTGAGGCCATCTCCTCTTAGTTGGAATGTTTCTCAGAGCCCTTTACATGAATGTGGCTCTGTGTGTGTGGGTGTTATATCACATGCTTTCTGGGAACATCCCGGTAGAAATGTGGGGATACCCATTGATAGTGTGCTGTGGGGGATCTGGAGAGGAGTGGGGGGAGTTCAGTAGTGCCAAAGAAGTGCTGGGCCCAGTCAGCTCTGGGGTTTCTGACCTGTCTGCTGCCTGTTGTAGCTGATACAGCTATAGGCAAACAGGGGGACAACAATCTTAGGCTGGTTCTTAAACCCAGGGCTCAGTGATCCTCCTCTTCACAGGCACAATTCTGAGACATTTCTGCTACTGTCAATGTAGGTCTTAGTTGAACTTAAGCTGGATTGAGCTTCCCGGTACCCAGGAAATATAGTGGAATGAGTCTCCAGTTCTGTGAGAACTGGTAACCTAGGGTGCAGGATCTCCATGGGAGTCCTCTTCCCACCCCCCTGGCTCCTTCCCTGCAGGCAGACCCCTACCACCAGACTCTACCATGGAACAGTCTGGTGAGCATGTGCATGAGTAGGGTTCTCCCCTTGAACTGGGTGCTGGTCATGAGTGCTGTCAGTTATGGTGTCCTGTCCTGGCTATTGTGTTGGGAGGTGGGAGAAGGTCCAGGGAAAGCTAAGCTGCCTGCCTTCAGAGCATCCAAAGCTGGCTAGCATAACACCCCATTTCTCTTTGCTCCTTCCCTGCAGCTGCACAGCAATTGTTAAAGATTATTACTGCGATATAAGGCCAGGAGGAGAAATCTCACAGCTTTTGCTTTTCTTTTTGGTTTTTAATTGTACATGCTTACGTTCAGTTGCAAGTGTTGTTTTTTGTTTTTTTTTTTGGCTGATTCTGTTCCTAATAAAGAGATTATAAAATAAAGTTCTTTTCTTTTGCAAATGTCCATGTGTACTTGTCACTGGGGTTGCCAGCTGGCAGGTTTTTGACCAGCTTTGCTGATGCTTGTACTGCCTTGCTGGTTAAAAGATTGAATGTACAGTTTGTTTTTTCACTGAGGCCAACATTCCCTGTAAGCTGTGCATATGCATGGCAGCATGGTGATCTGGTAACTATAGTGCATGTCATGAGTCTGGGAGCATGGCCAGCATCTGGGTCTGGCTCTGTCAGGCCAGGTTCTGCAATTGCTGAAACCACAATGGCACCTGTTGGTGCCAAGGACCAGGAAGCAGGACAGACCCAAGGCTTGCCTGCTGGGGTGGGGCATATGATCCTGAGGGACAGGGGGCAGTAAGGGGGTCCATCATGGGCTCAGGTGTGGGAAATGTCCAGTGCAGGGGGTGGGCAAACATTTTGGCCTGAGGGCCACATTGGGGAATAAAAATTGTAAGGTGGGCCATGAATGCTCACAAAATTGGGGCTGGGTTGTGGGCTCTAGGGTGGGGATGAGAGGTTTGGGGTGAAGGAGGGCCCTCTGGGCTGGGACCAAAGGGTTTGAAGAGTAGAGAGGGATCAGGGGTGGGGCATGGGGAGAGGTTCTGGGGGTGCAGGCTCTGAGTGGTGCTTACCTCAAGCAGCGGCATGTCCCTTCTCTGGCTCCTATGTGGAGGCACGGCCAGGCGGGTCTGCGCTCTACCTCATCCACAGGCACCTCCCCTGCAGCTCCCATTGGAGCACATAGGAGCTGAAATGGGGCCGTGCTATGGTTTCCGGGAGCTGTATGGTGCAGCCTCTGACCCAGCACCTCAGTCAGAGTGGAGCCAACCACATGGTACGGCTCACAGGCTGGCTTAAAACAGCTTGTGGGCTGGATGCTGCCTGTGTGTCATAGTTTTCCCATCCCTGGTCCAGTGGCTGTTTCTTCTGCATCTCAGAGGTGGTGACTCCACTTGTCACTGGAGGAACTGTCATTTCAAGAGAGACCATCCTTTGCTGGAGGTGAGGCAAGGAGATTCCAAGTTTAAGTCGCTTTGGAACTGTCTGACCATGTTCAAGAAAGGTGATGCTAGTGTCATCTTTAAACAACCGAACATCAAGTTAAAGGGAAGAGGAGAAAGGGGTGAATTTATGGTGACTGACTGGAAGGGCAAGGAAGTCATGGGGATTGAAGAATTACCAGTAATAATCCTAATTCTGAATAATATCACCTGTAATGCCAATCTATGTAAGATTGTATAATAATGTACCCACATCAACACACACAATATGAGTGCTCATTTACAGACATGCAGTTTTGCAAAATGACCACTAGGGAGCAGCAAATCAACACAAAACGCCAAAGTGCCGCATGGTTCTAGATAGACGTAGGTGAGGGAAAAGTTGGTTCTTTGCTAGCACGCCAGAAGGTGGGTTGAAAAGAAGGATGATCTAATATTAGATGGGTATATTTAGGCTGGGGCCTGGCTGTGGGTGTTTCAGGGAGAGGCGCCTGGGCAATTGTAAGATCCCAAAGGGGCCCACACCTGGAGCTGGGGTGTGGGAAGGACAAGCAGTAAAGCAAGTCTCCCGCTGAGGTCAGCCACTGGTCTGTGATGAGCGGGGGCATGTGCAGTGAGATCAGGCATGGGGGGGCAAACAGGAGGTGTGTGGTGCAAGATTTTTGAAGGGCTTTTCAGCTAAAATGGTGACTTGTGCATTCTTTGCCATGACAAAGCCCTCATTTTGGCCATGCCAGCCCACCAATGCATAAGCCAGGTTTAAACAGTACCTTAGTGCCATCCATGCTAAAGCATAGCTAAGAGAGAAAACTCTGCTGACCCTATGAGCTCTGGGCTGTAGAACAGCTGGGAAGCACTGCAGTCTGAGAATGGCAGCACGGCCCTGTCTGCAGAGGCTTTGATGGGCAGCCTGTAATGAAGCCTCAGCATGGGTGCCCACAGTGGATCCTCTAGGCAGGGTGGAATCTGGTGTGTTAACAACTGATGCATCAGTTTCTTGCTCACAGCTACATACCAGCAGGGTCAGGAGCCTGCTAGGCCGGCGTGATACAACACCCTGAAACACTTCCATACTTTCCCAGAAAATCCTTCAGCCCTGTGAGGTTTTGGAAAGCAAACTGTGTCAGAAATGCAATGACACTGCACACCAACCAAGGCTTCTAATATCGCCAGCTCAAAGGAGCAGTGAGGATAAAATGTTCTAAAAGATGGGTGACTTTGCTCCTGTATGTTCCACTCCTATGAAAGGCCAGCCAACTTCAGCTGTGCTTGTAACCTGGCCTTGAGACTGCCTCTGCTAAGCAGGGTCAGCTTTGATGACTATTTGGAGGGGAGGCTTCTAAGAAAAGCTTATCACAAGTTCAGGCTGTGGTGTGCAGGTGGCACTTCATTCTGTGTCGAACTGATGCAGTGCTCCAACATGGGGCTGGAGCCATTGTGCGGCTGGAGGCTCTGACTTACATAAAAACAAGTTCTTGACTATTCATGACCCGCTCCCCCCTCGTAGGACCCTCAGCCAGCTCCCTAGGGTGTTAGCCACAGAATCCTGGGCACGTTCTGACATAGATAATTCTATCCTGGTTCCCTAATTGCCCCTGTAGTACTGACTCCATAACCTGCTGTGTCCTGTTGCTTTGTGGTGCATTCCACTTGCTGTTTTCTACTCTCAGGTGATTGTATTTCAGTGGTGGCCAAGGTGACTCCTATAGGGAGACCAGAGTTTGTCAGGTGCTGTGGGCTTCTTCAATATAAAAGTTGCTAGTGAAGTGTAAATTAATCCTATCTATTTGTCTGAGCTGAGACCCAGAATAATTTGACATTTTCTCCAGAATTTGCCTCCCTTTATAAGAGCTGCCTGCACCTTTCCGTCATGCCCAGCTGTTGACAGGAAAGCAGTGTGCTCCTCTGGTGATTGGATGAATGAGCCATGTTCTCCTCACATCCTTATTGGACATAATGAGAAATAGGAAAGGCTTGACAGCTCAAGTATGGACCCAGAATGGTTTCACTGAGCCCTGCATCTTGCCTTCTAGCTCCCATCCATCTGCTGCTGTATCCCTGAGGCTAGCTCGCTGCAGGGGAGATGTGCCAATTAAAAGTGCTGCTCCATGTCAGCAGGGGGGAAAAGATAATCACCCTGCATGTCGCCATGCTAGTGATGCAGTTCTGTCCTAGTGTCTCACGCTCTGGGCTTGCAAGGTCATGAAGGCTAGCTCTAACAATTATTGCTCTATGCTGCCAGGTACAAGATTCCAGTTCCATTTTCTGCCCCAATCGCTCACATCAGCTAGAAGGAGCACTGGGGCTAACAGGCTGTATTTACAAGCTTGGGGACAGCTCCTGTAGGTTTAGAACTGACAGATGGAAGCAGAAGTCAGGGAGAACTGGATGTGCGCAGGCCAAACTGACTTGTAAAGCTAGGGCCAATTTATAGCAGCAAATAGGGCTCTTAAACCACCAAGCCATTGATCAGTTCCTATTATTACCCCTCGCCTCTAATAGTAGATGGAGGAGAGAGTCTCCACATGAGCACTAGCGACAGCATGGTGCAGTAGCTGCTCCTTCCAGCTACTGTCAATCAATCAGCTATGGGAAATGCTCTGGGACTTGCTCTAGTAATCACTGGGGGGAAGTGCCATGGTCTATGTTAGAGAGGAGGGCAGACGAGATGATCACAATGGTCCCTTATGGCCTGGGAATCTGTGAAAAGGTGCTGGGTCTGCAATGAACCTCTGTGATGTGCCTGGCAGAAGTGGGGAGCATTCAGGCCCCCATACAGTCCTGCCCCTTTCCAGGACCCCTGATCAGTCCAGGTGTGGCACAATGTGCCTGGCTGTTCCTTGTGTGACAGCAGGGCTGCAAAGGCTGGGCTGCTGGTTAATGATCTGTACCGCTGTGTGGGATGCCTGCTTCCGTTCCCAATTCTGTTACGTGTGCAACTCCCTCCCATTCTGTCTCTCCATTGTCTCTGATTCACTTGAAAGAGCAACAGCTCTGTATACTGAATGTGCTGGCCTGACTGCTCTCAAAACCACAGCTCTCACCTCCTACCCACCAACCCACCCTTGAACCCACCCTCCTCTGCTGCTGCCCCCGGCCCCTTATGTTCAGCTTATCCTCCTTATCTAGAGAAAGTCAACTCCTCTCATCTCTCCAACTGCCTCGAGCCCTCCTCAGGCTGCTGAATGCTCTTCTTCACTCAGCTGGCCATGTCTCCCTTCACCCTGCTTGTCAGCCTTGCTCTCGGTGTTGTGTTTGCCATGATTGCGCACCGCATCCTTCCTGAATGCTTTGCTGGTGTCGCTTGCTCCACCCCCGTTTGGCTTCACACCTTTCCTTCTCAAGCCGTTGGGTCTTTCTCCAGGGTGGTGGCTATGTGCCGCACATTAGACCATTCCTCTAGGGGGTGCCCCATTGCTCTGTTCTTGGCCCCCGGCCTTTCTAGATCTATTCCCCGCTCCCCTCTTTTGATCAGTTTCACAATATGACCTCGGCGCTCGCTTTTATAGCGATGGCAGCTGGCTCTGTCTACTCCGTCATTGACCATTCCCTCTGCCTGCCTCACACACCTCAAACGCTTACCTTTCTTTTAGTCAATACTCTGTTTATTGCCTGAAGTAGAGGATAAGGTTTTCAAAAGAACCTGAGGCAGTGAAGTACCCAGCTCCCACTGAAAGTCAATGGCAATTAAACACCTAGCTCACATTGATGTTATTGAAAATGTCCCATCCCCCCTCAATCTCTTCTGGTCAGGGACTGTGTGTGTGTGGGTGTGTGTGCCCCCCTCAATCTCTTCTGGTCAGGGACTCTGTGTGTGTGTGTGTGTGTGTGTGTGTGTGTGTGTGTGTGCGCGCGCGCGCGCAGGGCTTAGCACAATGGGACCCTCAAACATAACAGGGGCCTCTGGACACTATTGTACCACAATACCAAAATAATAATAATCCTTCCTCACAGCAACTGTTGCATCTATCAGAGCAAGTGCACAGGCTGTTATCAGAAAGTGTCGGGTTCCTGTAATGTAGTAACCCTGGGCCCAGCAATAGCACCTGGTGCAGGTTTGAGTTACTGAGGTGCTACTAGGGCCAGCAGTGATGGTACAGCTGCACCGAATGCTGTCCTGAGAAGGAAGCCGCCAATGGGAGAGTAGCTCAAACTGGGGGATGGGGCTCAGATCCTGTGGGAAGGGGCAGCAGGTTGGTGGGGGGTGGGGAGAAAGCTTGTCAGGGAAAGAGGGAGGAGAAGGATCTGGATGCTGAGGTAGAGGATGAACCAGAGCCAGGGTAGGAGGAGAGATGATTAAAATAAAAGAAGACCAGGAGAAGTAAAGTAGGGGGCTGGGCAGTGAGAAGAAGGACAATAGGAAAAGTTTCAGGTCAGAAAAAGCAGTGAGAACTGGTGGGAAAAGGGAAGTGACCAAAAAGCTGCATGACATGGTTACAGTGTCCCCTGAGATCCTAAGAATGGGGTGGGGGGGTAACAAAAGTGGATCCAAGGGCCCAGCTCTTTGTGGCTTCTGATAAGAGCTGCAGAGAGACAACAGCTTTGTCAGTTCTCTGAATGCTACTTTATACACGCCTCTGGCTGACTGTGTCTGAAGCCTGAGATTTCCAGCTGTGAAGTGGACTCATGAGAGGTCAGAGAAACCATCTATAGCCACCTTCCCCAGGGAGTCTCAATAAAGATGCAGGCAGCAGCAGCAGCACTGTGGCTGCCTGGAGACAGCACATTTTCTAGCCTTGTGCTGGTTTCCTGTCTGAGTTGCTGCTGGCACATGAGTTGTTTATTGTATTTGTGAGGAGGTTCCTCTGTAACAGCAAGGTGAGGGATAGAGGTGCTGACAGGAAGCAGGGGACAGAACCAGTTTGGAAAGAATAAGAACTGCCCTGAACCATAGCCCAGAGTTCAAACAGAATCCTGATCCTCTTCCCAGGGTTGGCTAAGTAACCCTGCAGCCCTCCTCATGCCTGTCCTTCCCCCTTTCTGGGCCAGGTCCTCAGCTGGTGTAAATCAGTGTAGTGCCACTTAAGTCAGTAGTGCTAGTCTGATTTAAACCAGCTGAGTATTTGGCCCTTTGACTCCAGATCCCTCTTCCAGTCTCTCCTCTAGGTTAGAACAGTGCTTTTCAGTGCTGGTGGGGGCTGAGAGAGACTCTGCTCCTTGGAAACCTTTGAAGGGAACTGTGGGAAATGAAACATTTTACATATAAATTTTAAAGGAATCAGAGGGCATCAGGAGGATAAACAAACATAATTTGTGAGGGTGTATCACGGCCTCCAGATACATTCTGCTTTAGTAACCAAATCCCTCCCATCTTCTAATGGAAACCCACTTTCCAATAACACCTAGTATAACTCCCCTCAGATAACTCCCAGACTCTCCCTCCTATAACACCCAGAACTTCTCCCAGCAAGAGACCAAACTCTCACTCCAATGCAGAGGTGACGTGTAGAGGGTGCACACAGGGTCATGCTCCTCCCCCCACATTAGATTCCTGCCATTTCTTTAGCAACAGCAGACTGTGCCCCACAGGGCAGTGGGTGGTGGGCAAGGCCTCAAGCTGCCTTTTGCCAGGATGCCCAGCAGCGAGGAGGCAAAGTTTCCCTTTGGTGATGGCACTCACTATGTGTCTGTGGAGCGTCAGGGTGGGGAAGGGTGGGGGGGAGGAAGCAGCAGGGTGGCTGGCTGTGGGCTGAGCCCTCTCCCCACCCCAATCCCACTCCATGGGGCTGTTTCTCCTTCCTTGCTGCTGGAGTCCCAGTGCTTGCCGCGGTCACCCCTGTCTGTTCCCAGGGCAGAGGTTGCTCTCCCCCTTCAATAGCAGGGGCCCTGCCAGGGAGAAACTGCTCCCCTTGCGCTGCAGCAGGGCTGGCCCTGCCTTTCATTTAGTAAAAGCTTCTACATTTAGAGGTTTTCAAACTATGGGGTGTGCCCCCCTCGGGGGTGTGAGGAGGAACATTTGGGGGGGTGAGTGGCAATGTCACAGGGCTTGGGAAGGGAGTGCCACCTCCACCCCCTGACTCACCCCAGTGGGCCACTCAGCTTGTCTGATGGGCAGGGGTGCAGCCAAACTGAAAAGGTGCTCTTTTGAGTTAGTTTTGGTTGTGTGTCCTCCCCCAACCCAGACAGCCTGGGTGGTCCGCTGAGGTGTCAGAGGGTGGAGGTGCCTCCCTCACCAAGCCCCACCGTATAGGGCTGGCCTGAGCCATCTGGCATCACTGGCCCAGGCCACTTGGTGTCACCACTCAACCCTCCCAAATGCTACTCTGTGCCCCCTCGACAGGTGCACCCCACAGTTTGAAACCCTCTGTGAGGCAATGCATGGATCGGTCATGTGTCCCCCAGAACTTTTCAATTGTGCTCCCCCATCAACAGTTACCCATCATCTCTGCTCCAATAACATCTGACCCTTCCAACCTGGTAACTTCTAGAGCCCTCCCCCTCAGTAACTTCCAATCCCCCTTCCTGTAACACCTGGCACTGAGCCCCATCTTTGCAAGCTGTCTCAAGGTTTCTAAATACTGATCACTGCTCTTATATTAAACATACTGCAGTAATAAGCCCAAACGCAGTAGCCTCACTATAGTCAGGTGCTGTATTTGGGGCCATTCCTGCAGCATGCGATGGTATTGTTTTCAAAGGGAAGTACTGCAAGGCCCTTCCCCGCACTTACCCTCTGCCAGGAAGCTGAGAGTTAGAAGCCCACATGGCTTTCTTTCCATTGTGTCAGGGAAGGCTTGTTTTTGCAAGTGCCTGTTCCAATGACATATGCAGTTTCCAGTTCCTGTCAGTAACAGAACTTCTAGTTAACCAGTGCCGCAATCCTGTCCTATCTCATGGGGCACGTGGGTGTGCTGAATAAGGCACTACAGTACCTTGCAGGATGGTCTGAGTGTTTAGCTGCAGAGCCGGCACATGGCTTACCATCCTTATAGAAGCAGCTTCCGTCACCTCCCCAGATATCTAGTCCTTTTATCTTTGCTTCTTGATAAGTGGTGCCTATTTGGAAGGGTGACTTAACTTGCTTCAGGTCTTCCATTGGCAGAGGGCACTCATGCTCCTCTCCTTGCGTCAGTAGGGGATATGGAACAATAGATAACTGAGGTACTTTGTTGACTTTGATGTTCTTGTTTAGTAAGCTGAGGGTCCACCCTGCTAGTCTGGAGTTGGATACCCTCCCTTCATTTATGTGGCCTGTCAGATATATTTTACTGGTGTGAGAGTCATCTTGAGACCCACAGGAGACATGCCTACCAGGTACCCCAATAGTTCAAAGCCCAGGTCAGGGCTAAGACTTCCTTTTCACAGGAGAACTGTTTCTCAATGTCACTTGGCACTTTTGAACCACAGGCAATGGGTTTAGGCATATGTCTGGTGTCTTGGATCAGAACTGCACCCAAGCCTCTTTAGGTGGTTGCCAGTTGTAATAGAAACAGGGTGTCTGGTTTTGGGTAGGTAAGAGTAGAGCTTTGGTGAGCACTTGCTTCAGTTTGTTGTAGGCTCTCTTTTGCTCTTTGCCCCACACCCATTCTTGTCCCTTTTTTAAAAGCTGGTATAAAGGATGAGCAATCTCTGCGTTGCTTTCCACAAATTCTCTTGAAAAGCCAGAAAGTCCCAAAAACAATCTAAGAGCAGAAATGTCTTGGGGTGCTGGGAGCTTACATGTTAGCTCGACCCTCTGCATGTCCTGTGGTCTTCCATGTACTCCTAATTCAGTGCCTAGATACGTGATTTCCTGTAGTGCCACCTGCGCCTTTGTCGGATTTTTATAAAAATCCCGTATCTTTTTTATTTTGCCAAAAATTATATCCAGTGTTTTCAAGTTGTTTTCCTTGGATGTTGTGGCTATTAGGATGTCATCTACGTAACTCTCAACTTTGTCTTTTTCACACACTGTCCCCCACATTTTTGTCATGCCTCTTAGTGTATGTTATGGAAGCCTTATGGAACTCTAACAACTGGCAGCACACCTTCAGCAGAGAACAACGCAAATTTTATGCCATGCTGATCTGTGGAGGGGAATAGAGAAAAACACACTGGACAGGTCGAGAACAGAGACCCATTTTGCACCTGTGGCTTTGGTGGTTGCGATCTTGTTAAATTTTGCCACCACTGGTGCTAAACAAGGGGTGACTTTACTTAGCTTGTGGTAATCAACTGCTACCCGTCACATATTCAAGACTCCTCAGATGGGAGAATTGGATGTGCATGAGGTCTTGACAAGCATATCCTGGTTTACCAGTGCCTCAATGGTCTCTTCTAATCCCTCTTCTGCAGTGGAAGGGTATCTGTACTGACATTGTGACTTAGGGTCTGGGCCATCAGTCATTATCTCTGTGTCAGTTTTGCCACACTGCAGCTTGTTGGTCATGAATACAATAGGGTGTTTCATGGCAATTTCTTACTTCTGGGCTCCACTCTGGCATTATCAGCTTTTCAGATGCCTTTGAAGCAGCCACCCTGTGCAATGCTGGAATTACTTGGTATTCTGCACCCTCTATATTTTGGACTAGTCTTCTATTTCGCAAATCCAGTACAAGCTTCAATTGGGATACGATATAAACTCCCAATATTTCATTTCCATCCAGTAGGCCAAATGTTGCTTTTGTGGCAATCTTGTCAATAGCACAAGTAATTGGTTCTAAAAATGGTACAAGCCTCTCTGTTCCATTGAATCCTTCAAGGATTTTCATTTATGTTATGGTCAATTGTTTTACCTTGGACTAGGCTTTAGAGTAAATAGATATGGTGTCACCCAAATCAATTAGCATCTTCTGCTGAAATTGACTAAACTTTCTTTCCCCCTGATCATAGCTTTTACTACTGGTCTTACCCACTGTTCACTGGATATTGGTGCCACTGTTGGGGAAGGAAGAGGAGCTTGGCTCTGTCACATTAAGTTAGGACCATTGTCCACTCGCTGCTCCATACAGGTGTTTGCTCTTTCCTTGCCATCCTCATATTTAGCTAACCTTTTAAGAAGCTCCTTGGTCAGTAGGCCGTCTCTTTTGCCCTTTGGCTCGTGCCTAACCAATCATCTCCAGAGCATGACTCTAAAAGACTTAGCCTCGGTTGCATGCTGATGATTTATTCCTCTTTCTGGCTTGCTGGAGTGAGAGCCATCTGTCCTTTCTGATTTCTGCTGATTGCTGCTGCTGAACGTCTTTCCTTTTCTGTACTTTCTGTTACTCTCTTTGACTCCAGCTATCATTTTTGCTTTTGCCAGTGTGATGGGAAGTCTTCACATTGGATCTCAGAAGCTTCCCACAGCTTAACTTCTAGGTCTTTCAGTGCAATGGTGTTAGGATCCACTGCTCCAATGGTTACCTTTAAGGTAAGCAGCAACCCTTGTAATAAAGTCTCTTTCAGTTCAGGGGTATTACAGGACATAGCTCCTGCAAGCCAGTAGAGGAGTTTTTCTCTATTTAAATATTTTTCTGGATGCTCACCCATCCTTTGTCTCTCTGAGTAGAAATTCCCAATGATATTACCATGGGAATAATAATAATGTGTATTCTCTTTCACACATCTTCATGACATTTTCTGTATTAGCCATTTGGATGTCCCAGGGTAAGGCATTATATTCATCCCTGCTTACGCACTCCCTTAAGAGTGCAGCTGAATCTCCTTTTCTGATTCCAGGTAAAGTACTGACTCTGGAGAGCCAGTCAAGGGAGGTTTCATGATTTAATGGCCCCAGAGCCTTTCCTGGGGCTTTAGCTTGTTCTGGCGCATACAACTTAATTTCGTATCTGGTCTCTGCTGGACAAGATGATCCACAATTTACAACTGTGGTTGTGATCGGCACCATAAGAAGTCCTCTCCTCTACTTGATTTCTTCAGCTTCTGCTATTAAGAAAGCTGAAGGCTGGCACCTTACTGCTGCTTCCTTTGTGGACCCTTGATCACTTGCTGCTGCTGCTTCTGTATCTTCCGAGTCTGTCCCAGACTCCGAACCTCTCAATGGGTCCAAACTCACTGCTGCTAGCATCCCTTGAGTTTGTTTTAGTTTCTCCTGCAGTCTATTAATCTTGCTATTATAGGCAGTGTGACTGCCTTGTCTGCTCTTTAACTCCTTCACCAGTTCTTGGAATGCTTCTTGCAATTCTTTGTTCTTTGGTGCTAATACATAGTTCTCTCTCTCTTTTGTTTGGGAGGCACTTCGCTCTTGAAGTTGCAGTTCCAGTTTACTGATTGAGTCACATAGCTCAGATTCTGAGCTGTTAACCCATCCGTGTTACTACCCTGTGTGATGGGGCAAGGCCAGATGGCTACAGTAAAGTACTGAGGAACAGGTATGTTAGCCCCAGGCTAAACAAATCCCTGGTAACCAAATGGCAGTTGCTCCAGGTTAATCAAGGGACCTGGGGCCAATTAAGATCTTTCTAGAAGGCAGTGGAGATAGCTATTTTAATTAGAAACCTGCAGCCAATCAAGACAAGCTAACCAGGGCACCTGGGTTTAAAAAGGAGCTCACTCCAGTCAGGAGGGAGGAGCCAGAGGAGAAGGAATGTGTGTGAGGAGCTGGGAGTGTACTGCTGGAGGACTGAGGAGGACAAGCATTATCAGACACCAGGAGGAAGATCCTGTGGTGAGGATAAAGAAGGTGTTTGGAGGAGGCCATGGGGAAGTAGCCCAGGGAGATGTAGCTGTCATGCAGCTGTTAGAGGAGGCACTATAGACAGCTGTGATCCACAGGGCCCTGGGCTGGAACCTGGAGTAGAGGGCGGGCCTGGGTTCCTCCCTAAATCTCCCAACTCCTGATCAGACACAGGAGGAGTTGATCCAAACTGTGGGTTCCACCAGAGGGGAAGATCACTGAGATGAGCAAATCCACCAATAAGCACAGGACCCCCCAAGGTAGAGGAGGAACTTTGTCACACCTGCTTTTCCATTTCCAGATCTCTTCCTGCTAACAGATCTTTTAACTGGGAGTTCTCCTGCCCTTGCTCCCTACAGTGCCTGCTTAATTCATTGCCTGCTATTGCTAAACCATAAATTAACCCTCTCTTCCACTCTTGCAGCTCAGGCTAGGCATAGCTACTACACAGACTTCTCATTTTTTACATCGAGTGTCATACACATCTACCCCGGTAAATAAACCCTTTGACCATGGGTTTTTACATTTCCTGAAATGATTTACACAATATCCAAAAGCATTTTTATTTAACTCTTGTGTCCAACCAGCTGCTCTATGTTTTCTATCTCATTTTGAACTAGTCTGCACTACCGCAGCCTGCCCAAGTGCCTTAGTGGGAGACCCACTCGCTACTGACTGTCAGAGTCAGCAATCAGCAGCATCCAATTGTCTGAACTGGAGCGTGCTCGGAACTTCCCAGCTCTCGCAGGACCACCACAACATCTTGGGCTGGTGCCTGTTTTCCTTAAGTCATCCACCAAAATATCAGAGCTGGCGCCTACTTAATCACAGCTCACCGGATCATCCAGAATGAACTTCCCAAGAAATATTGTCTTTTCCAATACCAAAAGACACACCAGGTTGTCCGGTCTAAGCCTGCAGGACTCGCTGTCCTCCAACAATTCATAACTGAATGGGTCAGCAGGGCTGAGCCAGCTGCTCAAGCCTGCACAGGACTCACTGTCCTGTCTACCAGATCCTCTGGCTAAGCATGGTAGACTGCACTCACGCTTCCTGATGATCAGAGTCAGCACTCCCCTGGATTCTCACCAGTGCTAGAGCTAGCAGCACTCAAGCTGCTTCAGTTCTGGGTTCCAAGAAGCTACTGTCCCGGCATCCAGCACTCCCACCCTCATGGTCAATGGGACGTAGTTAACAATACTGAGTAGATGTTGCAAATAAAACAAAACATACTAATGTAGTAAGATGTAGTAATGTAGGTAAGGAATAAACCTTTAGTTAGTTTATTACAGGATTGGCTACAGGCATTGTCTTTTGGTGTGAGATCTGAGATACAAATTGATCTGAGGTATATGACTGCTTCTTGGAGCTGGAAGTAACCTGAATATGGTGTGATCTTTGGTGTAGGTGACCATTTAACACTAAGTCCAGCTTGCCTGGGTGGCAAGATAGACTGGAGAGCCTAAGAGGACTGTCTGTGACTCCATTGTAAGACTGTTTATAGTGATCCAGGAGTTCACATGTTACTGGGCTGGTAACATCTAATTATAGAACACACCATCAGTTGTTTGTTTCACAGTCTGCTCTGGGGTAGATGCTCACAGTCGTGAGCCACTCCAGACAGTGTGACAGGTTTGTCTTTCTGTGCTACAATTAAACCTCCAATTGCAGCATAAACATACTCTAAGGGCTGGTCTATACTAGGGGAGGGGATCTATCTAAGATACTTCGACTTCAGCTATGTTATTCACGTAGCTGAAGTTGTGTATCTTAGATCGAGTTACCTACCATCCTCCCCCTGTCGACTCTGCTACCACCGCTCGCCCTGGTGGAGTTCGGAGTCGACAGGAGTGCGTTCGGAGATGGATATATTGTGTCTAGATGAGATGCGATATATCGATTTCCCCACTAAACCGATCGCTACCCGCCAATCCGGCTGGTAGTGTAGACATACCCTAAGTGTCCGCCTGACAGCCAAGGGAGTGGCTGTGAGCTCTGAGCTCTTCAGACTGGGACTTAGGAAGAGCATGAGAGAGGCCAACAATACAGCAAGAAAAAAAGGCTTCTGTCAGCTACTATGGCAGCATAATTGCCTTGTATTGTCAGTGACAGGTTTAGCTTGGGGAGGGACAGTGCTGCTGGTATCTGCATAAGATGCTAGTCCCACCACTTCAATTGTGCTAGAGGTTTGACTCAGGTGATGGTTGTGCAGCTGGTATCTGCAACCAGCACAAATACATGGCCTAAATCAGAGGTCCCCAAAGTGTGGGGTGTGCCCCCCTAGGGGGGGCATGGAGGACCATTCAGGGGGCACGGAAGGGCCTGGCCAGCCTCCATGGGGCAGGGAGGGAGTGCCATCCAGCCCTCCCCACCCCCAGCTCTGCTCCAGTCGAGCTCACTGCCACATCAGCGACTCTCAGTCATGCACACACCTGGCTACAGCTCTGTTCTCAGTCCAGGGCTGAGGCTGGGGGCAAGGCCAGGAGTGGAGTCACACCTGGCCATGGGGCCAGCTGCTAGCCCCCACGGCAGCCCAGCTGTGGCTCTGCCCCCACCGCCAGTTGAGACACATGGCTGCAGCATTAACCCCAGACCCACTTGAAGCTGCGGCCCCAGCTTTGGCCCCATTACCCTGTCCACATTCCCCTCCCGCCCCCTGAGCCACATCCCCCACTCCTGGCCTCAGCTCAGGGGGGCCAGGGTTGTGTGGACAGGGGAAGGCGGGGTGTGCGATCCTCCAGAGTTTAGGGACTGCTGGCCTAAACTATGTAGGTGCTGCTTGGTTTAGGCCAGGGCAGTGTTTCTGCAGTGTTTGGTGTTTTTGTTTTGTTTTTTTCCTCCCTCTAGCCTGTTTGCTAGAGCAGCAGGTGGTTTCTCTAGTGGATGGTATGTCCAGAAGACAAGATGCTCTGAGATGCAGCAGGGCCCTGTTATGCAGAGGCCTGTACTCTAAGTTGTTCAAGGTAACACAAGTTTAGCTCGGCCTGTTACGTAAAATTGTTTATGAAAGTTAGCAAAAGTTGAAGGGAAATAGTTGGCCCAGACTGGATTGTTTAGGATAAAGGAGCTGTCCTAAGGGGTCTCCAAGGCTCCTGGTAAAGTCCTAGGTAGGCATGACAATAAGCTAAAGGAGCCTAATAATGGCAGGAAATATTTATAATTGTTTTGATTGGTAACGTTAATGCTGTGCAGTTGCCCTCCCTTCTTGGATGTTGGCTGTTTGGGGGAAGAAGAGGGACAGGTGAACTGGAAGGAATGAGTTTCACCATCATATCTGCCAGCCACATTGTCACCTGGGACCCTGTTGGGTCTTTGTCTATTGTGACACTGTTGGGTCTTTCTCTCCCTGCTCTGGTCAGACTAGGCCAGAAAGCAGGAACCACATGACATCGCCACCTCCACTGTTCCCTGCACATTCTAGGGTACCCACCTTTACCCTTCCGTGGGCTCAAGGTGTAATTTTACATTCTGCAGGTTTGCGGTGTCTCTTACCAGTGAAAGAGCCTTACACAGTAATATCCCTAACCTATTTATTAACAATCACCAAAACAGAATACACACACTAAGCATACAGTGCTCACCACTCTCAATAAGTCAGACAAACTTTTCCTGCTGGCCAGTCAGGATCAGGTCATCTGTGGAATCCAGCTTCTCACGATGTAGTTGGCAGGTTGCTAAGGTCTGGCAATTCTGATCTTGGGCTGTGTCCTGGAGTTGGTTCCAAAGAACTTCCTTTGGGACCCTAGTTTAGACAGTGAAACTGGAGTCCTGCTTAGCTGTACCTTAACCAATCATTTTACTAAAGTATTACAAAATAATTCTTTGACCAATCCTAACATATTGCAAAACAATTCTTTACCCAAACATACCCCACCATCTTAGTTGATTTACACCTTGCAAAATTGGTTATGTAACAAACAGAAACAATCGAAGAATCAGATAGAAACCATACAGATAAACAATAGAGAAGCAGGGACTATAAAGGCAAAACAATAAAGAAGTAGAGATTTCACAGCTATAACTGCTAAGTGATTCCTTGCCACAGAGAATGCTGTCAAACGTTTTCTTTAAACATCTTAAGATCTGTTTCTTTATCTGATGATGGTGGGTGCTGTTAGGACAGGATGGCTTTCTTAACAGCCCAAAGTTGCATTGTTTTACTGTAATTTAGATGGAATGTGAGGATGTGACTTTCTGCTTCTTGGCTCATGGCTGCTGCTCTCCTAATATGGCTGCAGAAAAATGCCTCAGGCCTTAGACTATGACTTCATCTAGATCCCAAACACTACCCGGAATATGAGACTTTGGTTTTTGCTGTCATACTCCCTCCCACACATGTCCTTTTTCCTTCTCCCCCCACTCCCCCCCCACTCTTTCCTCTCTCTCTTTTGCCTCTGTCTAATAACATTGCCTATCTTAATCAGCCAAGACAGCTCCACCCTTCGCAATACAGCTGTGAGCCTGTGATCATACAGGTAGCTAAAGGCAAAGCTTTAAACTGCCTGATACTGGTAAAAGTCTGCCAGATCCTGAGTAGTTCATGAGACACTGTGCTGTGCCATTTTTCTCCAGTAGCCATGCATTAAGGGAAAGTCAACACCTGAGACAGAAGCTGCGTTTTCTGTTCTTTTCTCTCCCCTTTTGTTTGTGTTAGTCTGGTTTTGTTCTGAAGGAAGCAGGATCAGATTCCATCAACAGCAGCTCTAGCCTATTTCAACTAACTTTTCCCCCTTTCCCCAAAAGGACACTGTTACCATCGTTAACACCATCTAAAAGACTGTCAGACAGGGGTTTTCCTCCTAAAAACTAGGTACAGCTAATGGGAAAGGGAATAAGGGATACTGTTAAAACAAGTATCAGAGGGGTAGCCATGTTAGTCTGGATCTGTAAAAGCAGCAAAGAGTCCTGTGGCACCTTTTAGACTAACAGATGTATCGGAACATGAGCTTTCGTGGGTGAATACCCACTTCGTCGGATGCATGTGTTAAAACAAAAGCCTCCCATAAGGCCAGATCTATCCTACGGCATTACTTTGGTATAAATACATTGCTCAGGGTTATGAAAAATCCCCACTCCTGAGCAAGGAAGTTTTGCTGACGTAAGTGCTGGTGCAGACAGAGCTGTGTCAGCAGCAGGGTTTCTCTCCCTCAACATAGCTACCGCCTCTCGCAGAGGTGGATTAACTATGCCGAGGGACGAGCTCTCCTGCATCGGCGTAGAGCGTATTCACTCAAGTAGCACAGTCGCATCAGTGCAGCTGCGCCGAAGCAATGTTTCAAGTGTAGACCTGCCCTCATACTTTACATTTGAAATGCTTTAATGGGTTTTTCCTTCTATTTCTGTGCCTCTTACAAAAATTTGTAATGGTGGCTGTTGCAAAGGGAATAAGCCAATAACAACTTGACACTAAACCCCCCACCACACTTAACTGTTTAATGCTGTAACAGGGAACAGGAGCTTTCTTAACATCTTATCCCTTGTTGGCCCCAGACACCCTCTTTTCAACATGGCAACCCCCGAGACCAAATCCTGGCAGAGGATGAGGCACTGCATTCTTCCCATGCTCCATAGGGCTCCTTGTGTCTTTCACAGCAGACTCCTTCCTAAATGCTCAAGAGGGTTTTGAAACATCTGTGTGTTTGCACAGTATTGCTAATTACGGGTGAATCTCACTAAGCCTGGAGTTCAGTTTCAGTTCAAAAGCCCTTAAAGCACAAATGTTTGTGTGAAACTAATCAAAAGCTTTTCAAAGGAGGTGTTTATGCTATCTACATAACACACCTCCTCTCAGCAGACCTCAGCTACTTCTTAAACCTGCCAGCCAGCCCCTGAAGACCCTGGAGGGTGATAGCTGGTTGCTGGGTCTTTTCTTTCTTTCTCACCCAAGAAGACCTCCCAAGGCAGGTTAAATGTGGCAGCAGGAGAATAGTAAGACTTCTCCACATCCCTTCTTCTGGGACATGGATGTAGAGGTCAAGGTCCTTAGCTGAACATCAAAGAAACATGTGGTTCAGGTTCTGTTCTCAAGTTGGGACAAAATTGGGGGGAAATTCTGATATCTGAGGCTTGCACTTTCCTAAATCCCTTCTAGTTGTTCCTCGACCCTGGTTAAAACAATGGCCCGAGAACCAGTTCCACTCTGCTCGTGTGTGTGACCGAAATGCAAATGTTACGGTGAGCAAGAGGAGGAGGAGACAAGAGGTGCCAGGGCTGTGCTGACATACCAAAAGGCTGCTGATCATAAGTAGAACTTCATCTCACTGGCCAGGAGCTTTCTTCGCGCAGGGACAGTTTGGAGATATGAAATTGAAAATGAACTTCAGGGGGATTTTTCTAGCCAAGTGTCTGGTTTTATTCTCCTGTGTAAAAGGTGAGTTTGCACCAGCTTTTTGCTCTTTCAGGCTGGCTTTCCTTAAAATTGCACTTAAAGCATTTAAAACGGTGGTAGATTAACACCCAGTTCTTGTACCCAGAGAAGGGTGATGGATATCTTAACAGGGTGCTGAATTAGGCCCATCTACGCCACAATTATAATGGACTCTGGGATCCAGTTCCAATACGGCTATAATTTTCAAGGTGGATGGAACCTATAACTGCGCTGTCCCAGGGTTTCACCCAGTTATGAGAATTTGAGGTGGTCTTGTCCACACGGCACATTTTAAGCCTCTCCCCTGACTCAGTTATAGTTGAGGAGCAAGTTATTACCAGTATGTTTTAGATTATTCCTTTGATAGTGCTTTTAATATAGAAATGTATAAGCAAAATTAAACGTGACTGATCCCATCTCTGCCACATAGCATCTACTCAAAGCTAAATAGCGAAGCTTGGGGCAAGATGGATGATCTGATAAAAATCCTTGGATCTTATCTAAATATCATGGGCCACATTCTTCCCTGGTTTAACTCTACTTAAAATCCAAGATGAATTTGGCTCCTTGTCTCTAGAAGAATTATCGCTATTGCCAGAGCAAGTGCAGTGCAAATAAATAATTTAAAAAGTATTACACAACCCTCTGAATGGTAGCTAGCCCTTATGAAGCTGCAAAGATCAGATACTTGGGGAACTGGCAATGGGACCTTTAGGGTAAAATCCTGGCCCCGATCCTTGGCCATTGACTTTAATAGAGCCAGGATTTCACCCTAAAACTCTTAGGGCTTGATCCTGCAAAGTTGTCAGCATTCTGTCCCCAGTCCAGGCAAAGCTCTTAAATATATGCTTCACTTTCAGCATACGAGTAGTCCCACTGACTTCAAAAGAACTATTCACGTGCTTGGATTGAAGCCTGTACTCAAATGCTTTGCTGTTGGAGGCAGAGTGCTCATGTCCTTGTAGGATCGAGCCTTCATTGTTAAGCACATGGCCTCACTTTTACCATTGGTAAAATGAAGATAATGATATCTACCTTACTTTGCAAAGTGCTATAAGATCTCTTAGCTAAATAAAATAACAATAGCCTTCAGTCTGGGGGAACCCACAACCTGAGCTTGTTATTATAATATGTATAATAAACTTTGTAAATGGTTTTAGCTTCAGTCTAACAATCCTTTATCTGACACATATTAATATAGGTAAGTGTCAGCATGGAGTTTTTCCTACCGCCCTCAATGAAGCTGTTGCATTTTTTTTGTAACCCTATTCAAGAGCGACTTCACTGTGTGGACCCATTGCTCTTTTCTAGTAACAAACATTTTATTAAAGGGAAACAGAACTGTTGACAGTGCCAAGTATTTTTTGCAAAGGAATATTAACAGAAAGGGTGATAAATACAAATGATCATACGATAGGGTGGGGTCGGTCTAGCTTGTAAGTTACCAATATGTATGTACCTAATGTGTTATTTCAAGTTATAGCAATTCTTTTTTTAAAACTTTTTAATCTAAAAATTTAGTTGCAATTTTGGCTTATAGATTAGAACAAGTAGTAGTGGATTCCTTACACAAGAACCATTCATGAATAACCGGAATAAATCCAACAGTCGATGCTTTATGATGGTTGTTTAATGTTTCCTATGTGCAAGGACTAGATAAATAAGGAATATATCCTTGCTATGGACTTAAAACAGACTCTTGATTTCCTTGAATGGCTCTATTTGTTTAATATGTTTGAAACTTTAAAAGTGAATCCTACTTTACCCTCTGAGAAAAGAATTATCAGTGCAGCTCCTTTTAGATCACTGCAGGTGAATCATCCCATCCTCTTTGTGACTGCAACTGACCAGTCTGTCGCTAAATTCTGATTGCTCTGTCATTTGCAGAGTATTTCAGTTGGCACTATCAACAAATATTGTTTCATTGTCTATCCAGAGGACTTAATGTTGTTTGTTTGGGATGCTCAGACTTCTGCTCCAATGATTCGGGAGATCAAGCAAACTTTTAAAGACCTATCAGGACTGTCTGTCAATTGGAATACTATTGAGCTTTCCTTCCTCAGGATTTTGATCAACTTTTCCTTCATCTACACATGCAAAATATAAATGATAGTATATGCACTACAAATAATAATGAGTAGTAATAACTCTAAATATCTGGGAGTAATTCTGAGGAGTAGCAAGTATCTGAATTACATTTTTTTTTCTTTGTCAAAAATGCTGCAGGTTTTACAAAGGGCTTTGGTGCTCCTGTTAACACTTATTGGGAGAACGAATATTATTAAAATAGTTACACTTCTAAGAGTGAGTGATTTCAGAATGTGCCATTAGAAATGCTGAATGCTTTTTAAGAAACTTGATAACTCAATAATAGCTTCCCTTTGGGCTGGCGGATGCAGTGCATGAAACTCTTCATCCTCTCACAGGCTCTAATGGGCCATCTCTCTCAGATGTCTCAAATAATTATTTTGCTGAACAAGCATGATAGTCTAATTTTTTTTGACTCCAATATTACTGTTTCACAAAGCAGCAATTAGTTTTCAGTTTTCCTCGCTGTGATGTATTTTATCATACTCTAGATCTAATGAAAACTTTATAATAAAGGATTATAATAATAGATTTATAAACCTAGTTTCTCTCTATGGGGAAAAGAACTTACAATGTGTAAAATTAATTCAGCGTAGCTCACCATGCCTACCAGTATAGCTTTATCCCATAGATTAGAGGGGAATTAATTTAGCAAATGGAAGATTGAAAGTTTTTTGCTGTTAGTTAATTTATTGTATTTGAAACTTACAAGCATGTATTTAACCTGTCTGTTTCAATATTATTTATCAACTTGCTTATGTGGTATAGACTAAGAATCCACACAAATGTTTGTGTGGAGTCAGCTTCTCTTTTGAAGTCACCTTCAGCTCTAAAACCCAATCTGCTATTACTATTCAGTATTCAGAGGCTGTGATTTTTAGATTTAGATTCAGTTTGAGATAAATGGACATGAGATTTTGTGACAGAACATACCATGGGAAGATAAATGGTTCTTGATATGTAACAACATAGGTAAAGGCTGTCTAGCCTTATTCTTATTAATAATACCAATATTTAGCCCTTATGTGACCGCTAACATCTTCAAGCACTGAACAACCACTTGCAGTAGCACCCCTGTGAACTGGGTATTATCTGTTTTGCAAAGGGAACCAAAGTCAAAGGTGACCTGAAAAGAGGGGAAAAGCCTGCCTTTGGGCCTGTGTTTATCAGGGGATGGTACCCATGAAAGAGAGCTCTTGGAGGGAGGGAGTGTATCCTTCTGGTCACAGCCATGCAGGAGGGAGGACCTCTTCACTCCCACCTCTGTCACTCACTCACTCACTCACTGTGTGACCTCAGGCAAGTTGCTTAGGCCAAGATTTTGAAAAGTGACTAATGATTTTCAGTGTTCAACTCAAGACACATTAAAGGAGGCTGATTTTTCAGAAATAGCTGAACAGCTGGTCTTTAACCTGTCTCAAGTTTAAATTGAGACACTCAGGATCACTGGTCACTGGAAAATTTTGGCCACAGGTCTGAATTGTCAGAAGCATTTTGAGTAATTTTGGCTGCCTCAGTTGTGGGTGCTCATCTTGAGGCACATACAACACAACCTGATTTGCAGAGGAAATGCGTGCTCACAAGCCTTATTGACTTGGAGCTGCAGGTGCTCGGTGCCTTTGAAAACCAGCCCGAGGGGTCTTAAAATGACCACCTCTGAAACCAAGGTACCTCTAAGGGCACTTCTGAAAATTTGGCCCAGAACTTCTGTGTTCAGAATTAAAATGGGCTGTTTGGGAAGCTTAACTAACTAATGTTCAGGAGTTGCTCTGAGGGCCTGAGATGCAAGCAGCTTCATAAATGCCCACCCTTATTAATGAGGAGTGGTTTGGGAAATAAGGGAAAAGTGGGGCGTTTAACTTTGTGACCAAGTTATTTAATGCTGCAGTGTCTACTGTTAACACTCATCCATAGATGCTTTGGACAGACACTAATCAGGCTGTATTGTTCTTCCCCTGTTTGAAGGGTCTGCAAACGAAGCACGTAACGAGTATGGCATGCGGGGTGGTTCTGTTTTTTTGAACATTCATAACTTCAAAGTGGAACAGCAACAGGAAGTAATATGGCTCAAAAATTCATTCCGTCTCACGAAAGGCAACAGTTCTGGTGTGAAATATTACAAGGATAAGAACAAGTATGAAATGTTCCCCAATGGAACCCTGAAAATAGACCACCTGGTGGAAGAGGACAGTGGAAATTACAAAGTCACTGTGTACGATGGCATGGGAAATCTGCAAGTGGAGAAGAACTTAATTCTGAGTGTTCAGGGTGAGTCACCTTCCATGTCCCTTCCATCATAGCTGGGTGAGCCTCCTTGTTCCCATTCTCGTCTTCTGCTGAATGGGTCTCCATCCTGTTTTCTTGTGGTCTCTAACTTTGTCACGTGGGCTCCTTTTCACTGAAGGGTTGGTTAGCTCTGCTGCATCTATTCCCTTTCTCTGTTCCTGGGTGGGTTCCTCCTTTTCCTCTCTTGCCAAATAAGTCTCCTTGTTCCCTTCTTTCCCTCTGTTCCTGCTGCTCAGTTGCTCTGCTGTCTGATTTCTTCTTTCTCACATCAGCCACAAACTCTTCCAGGCAAACAGACCTGCACTGGTATCGAACAATGGAAGACCTTATCTCAGGTCACACTGAGCCTTTCTTTTGCCACTCAAAATATCCGGAAACCCTGGTGTTTATATCTACATTTGGGAGAGATCAGAGGCTGGGGTCTAACTTGGGGGGAAAAAATGGTGGTAGGACCCTTCGAAGCTCCTTCCATAAATTAATAACCCACTTGAGGCATCAAAATGAGATGCTACTCACTACGTATTGTAGAGATGTTTGAACTGTTTGCATGCTCTGCTGGGCTCGGCTCCCCTAACTGGGGTTCAAATATACCCCTGGGCTCCGCTAAGCTCCTTGAGCTTGTGTTCTCCTCCATAAGACTCACATTTTGGAGCCCAAAAAGACAGCTCATGAGAGTGCTGGTACACGTGCTGCTCCCTAGTTCAAGCCCTGATTTCACAACAGATAGGGAAAACTTTCTTAAGCAGCCATTCAAGGGACTGATATCTCTAGGTTGTTTAACCAGTGAGATGTGGAGCAGAACTGTGCTCTGTACATTCAGAACACTTAGGCAGACTCCTAAAACAGGAGACTGTTGAAAAAAGCCTGATATCTTGCACAAGTTTCTGTAACATGAAGATTTTCCTTCTACAGTACTTTGTTCTCATGACTTGCTTTTGAGCTTACCAGCTTGCTTGCGTGTTTACATCCTGTATGAATGCACTGCTGCATTTGAAGCCTGACAATTAGTAAATGATTCAGTAACTGGCTCCCTATTTATTTGTAATTAACTGGGTCTACTGTTTACTGTTCACCTGTTCCATCCCTTATAAGCAGCGCTGGTTTGAAATTTTTTTGTATTTAGAAAAACTGACAAAATTTTGAATTTTTTAAAAAAGGGGGAGCTGCTTTGGAATTTTTTTCTTGTTTATTGACCAATTATTACAGCTGATTGGAATTTTCTGAATGTTAAGATTTTGATGACACATCTTAAAAATTTTTAAAGAAAAGAAACATGAGCAGAATTTAAAAAAAATTACTATGACACTCATTCCTGATTTTCTACTAACTTGATTTATAAGCTGAAGGAAAAAAATTCAGATATCTTTAATGTTTTAAAAGTTTTTCTTGATCAGGATAATTGCTATTTAGATGGAGGTGACCAGTGTCAACTCAGACATCTTTGACAGCATGAATGACAAACTCTCCTGCTAGACGTTCTTGTGTATGAATACGTGTTAAGATTGCAAAAAGAGGCAACGATCCTGTAAGCACTTAAGCACATGCACCACATTGCTCTTTGGAGTAGCCCCAAAGTGTTCTGTGGCTAAAGTCAAAAGCTAATTAAGGAAGTCTGGCACCCTAGGCCCTCCCACAAGTGTGGCCCCCTGTGGCCACTTTCCTGACTTTGCCTCGCCACACAGAGACAACTGGCTACCCAAGAGCCATCTGCTGGGCTGGTGGGGAGGTCTACCCTTTCAAATTGTGTGGACACCTGCTGCGACTGCCCTAGCAAAGCCCCGGAGGGGTGACCACTCTCAAATCAACACTTCTCTGAGCTATTGTTACAGGCTGCCTGCTGACTCAGAGAGGCATCATTATATCTGTTATACTGATGAAGTGGGTTCTAGCCCACAAAAGCTTATGCCCAAATCAATTTGTTAGTCTCTAAGGTGCCACAAGGATTCCTCATTGTTTTTGCTGATACAGGCTAATACAGCTACCACTCTGAAACCTGTTATACTTGAGTCACGTTTTTCAAAGTTTACAGGTTAGGCATTGGATTGGGGTAGAATTTCTAGCGCAGCCACTGGCTTCCTGTGTGACTTTGATCAAGTGACTTAATCTACCCTGTGCCTCAGTTTCCCAACTGTGAAATGGGGATGTACCTCTTAGGAGTGTTGGGAGAATAAAATCCATTAGTGATGTGAGGTGCAGTGATATGATGGCTATTAGAGTCAGATAGATAGCATAATTATTTTTTAAAGTAAAAGCTTAGTTTCTGGCATCATCATGTGAATCTAGAAATCTGGACCCTAGGCATCTGTCCATAGTGTCTAGAATGTTTCAAGGCTGGATGTCTTTCTGAAATAAGTGCCCGCTCAAACAGAATTTATCAGCATGATGCAGAAATTACTGGGTGAAATTCTATGGCCTGTGTTATACAGGAGGTCAGACTAGATGATCACTATGGTCCCTTTTGGCCCTAAAATCTATTAATAGTGTTTATCCAGCCCTGAGCAATTGCGTAAGTGTTAGCAGGACCGGGGTCATACATTGCACATACACTGTATTCAATGGATGGATTATAACGCTTGCTCAGTAGTTAGTTATAGTTGAAGTGCAGTACTCTGAGAAATGACTGAGTGTAAACTAGCATTGAGGGTTTCCAGGCTTTTTGCAATGACTGATAGAATTTGCTCAGCGTAAAAGTAAAAAGTTGCTTCTCTCCCTCCCCCTGCCACTGCAACTGATGTGCCTGCAACGTCAACCTGGACTCAGAGTCCAGGTGGGCTCTTTCTGGCTCATGTACCATTGCCAGTAATAGAGATTCCGCAAGGGGAGCTCCATTACCAATTCACTGTGCATAATAGGAAACTGAAACCAGCTTATTCATAGCTTCATTGCCTCCATAGTGCTAAGACGATTTCCAGTCTAATCTACATTCTTATACTGCAGTCATCACTGTCGTATCTGAACGCGTTCCAGCAGTGCGTTAAGCAATGTGACAAAGACCTGGGCTATACACTTAATACATCCCTGTCTGCCATACCTATGATGGTATATTATTATTTTTATTTTTACTGACCTAGTTTTTCCAGTCTTTCCGGTGTCCAGCTCTGAATGAAAAGTTGCAGATGCAGTCGTGCCAGAGCTGCATAGAAGGAGACTATTGTCTCTTTGCTCTATGATATAAAGCCTTCGTGTAAGTCCTCCCCCTCCGTCCCATCCCTCCTGTGCCAACTCCTCCCTGCATAGCCTAGCTTCTCTCCTATAGTAACTGCAATGTGTGTTTGCTTACACTGGACTGCTGGCCTCCTGTATGGAAGAGAGGAAATACTGTGGTCTCCCTATGTGCCAACCAGCCACCTTGCTGTCTGAGAGCCTGCTAGTATATGAGGTATTGGTGGGTGGAGATAGAGCAGCAGTTGATGTTTTGCTCTCCTTGGCTCTTCCCCCTGCTCTGAGCTCAGTTTTCCACGCACAGATCTAGGTGGGAGGTGTTACATCTTTGAGCAGGGTAATAGAGATACAGCTCTGGGTCCGCTCCCTGGTTGCTAATGAGCAGCCACCTCAGCTAGTGCCAACTCTGCTCTGTAAACAACAGAGGGAGGTGGTCAGTGAAGCCTGCAAGTTGACTCCAGGCTCTATATGGATGGAATAGAGTTCCTGTATCCATAGACTCGTGAGAACTGATGTATTGGGAGGGTTTGCAGTCTCCCAAGCTGCAGGATCCCCTAACTCCTCCTACCAGATGGGATGATGCAGCAAAAATTTTGCTGCGGGAAACTGGTAGTTTGCTCCTCCCTTCGGCCATGCCTGAGGGGATTCTCCATGAACTAGAACTATGATAACTCAGACCTCAGTGGTTCAGGAGCCAAATTAGCAATCACCATTACCATACTGTACCATACCATACCATTACAGTAGTGTGAATTCCTTGTTTCTTTACTATAGCAGTGTTCATATTCAAACAGTATGATGGGAAATACACTGTGCGTGTGTGTGTGCGTACTGTATTATTCTCACAGCAAAAACTTAATTGGTTAATAACACAGTAAAAACATTGTGATTGGTTAATAATTAAACCACACAGTGCTTTAATATCCTGTGCTGCAAAGAGCCTCAGGAGACACATTAAAGAGCCATTTGTGGTTCCTGAGCCGCGGTCTGCGGAGGCTCTGTCTATACTGGCACTTCATTAATGTCGTTAAAACTTTTGTGGCTCAAAGGTGTGAACCCCTGCGCCGCCCCCGAATAGCAAACTTTTTAACAACAAAAAGCACTGGAGCTGCTCTCCCAGCGCTGAAGCTACCACCCCTCATTGCGGGTGGTTTTATTCTCTCGCCAGGAGAGCTCTCTCCCACCTATAAAGAGCGGCTACACAGTGCACCTTTCAACAGCATGACTGCAGCGGCCACCATTGTATGGTGCACAGTGTAAACAGCCTGAGCTCAGAGCTAGAGTCATCTGGCCCATTGTGTTTCAAAACAGAATAGGACAAAGGGACTGGGATTCTCTCTCTAAATAAACCACGAAACGTTATCTCAAGAAAAAACACTCTACAGATCTGTAGGGAGGGAACTGAATATCTGTGTTTCAGATTAATTTGCCCCATATCCTTTCACAGGATCATTTTGTTATGTTCTGCCCATGCCTCTAAAATCCTTCCATGTTCCTTTGTATTATTCTGTGGATCTTGCCTGTCCTAACAATGAACTTTTTAAAATTAGAAATCTTCACAGACTGATTGCCTCTTTTATTCTCTTTCAGAAATGGTCTCTAAACCAGAAATCAAATGGACATGTTCACAAAAACTCATAAATGTGACATGTGAGGTGAAACAGAAGAATAAATTTGCTTTTCGCTTGCTTCAAAATAACCGGCTGCTCTCTGTCGGGCCAATCGATGCAAATGGCACATGGAAGATTGAATATCGACCCAAGACCAAAATCCTTACTGCAAAGTTCCTATGCGAAGTTAAAAATGACGTTAGCCAAAAAACTACTGATCAGGAAATCAAATGTTCAGGTACAAAGTCTATATTGTGAAAAGGTCTCCAAATCACAGCCCACAAAGAGTTACAAACATACAGCTGTCGCCAGGGTGCTGATTCTAAAATAGTGTCAGCCCAATAAAATAACTAAGGGAATTGACATGCAGTAGGTTTTATGCAGTGCTACACAGCAGGAAGCAAAAAAACACCCCCACCGCCCCAGCTATTCTTCTTTATTATTTCTACAGCACCAATAGTATCAATTGCACTGCACAGACCATTACAACTTCTAGAATGTTTCAAGGCTGGATGTCTTTCTGAAATAAGTGCCTGCTCAAACAGAATTTATCAGCATGATGCAGAAATTACTGGGTGAAATTCTATGGCCTGTGTTATACAAGAGGTCAGACTAGATGATCACTAGGGTCCCTTTTGGCCCTAAAATCTATTAATAGTGTTTATCCAGCCCTGAGCAATTGCGTAATTTTAGTTGGGTAGAATAAAATTACCCAAGTTGAAAATTAGTCAGGATGTCCGTTAACACCCTACAGTTCCAACGAATTGGCCTGATTCTCCCCTCTCTTAATCCAGATTTACACTGTACACCTTCATGACTTCATTGACGTCAATAGAATTGCTCTTGATTTACACCAGTGTAAGGCTGTGCCTACATTACAGGTGGTACAGTGCCATAGCTGTAGTGCTGCAGCGGTGCCACTGTAGTGTAATGGTGTAGATGTTTCCTACAGTGATAGAAGGGTTTTTTCCCATCACTATATTTAATCCACCTCTCAGAGAGGCAGTAATGAAGTTGACAGAAGAATTCTTCCATGGACTTAGATGCATCTATGCTGGGGGTTAGGTCGACTTAACTACGGTGCTCAAGGCACAAAACTTTTCATGACCCCAAGCAACATATTTAGGTCAATCTCGTTTTTTAACAAGTTAGGTTGCCCCAGCTATGTCACTCAGAGGGTTTAACCCCCCACACTGTAGACAGCGCTAGGTTGACGGAAGAATTCTTCCATCGACCCAGCTACCCATGCCAATGGGAGAACATTTCCCTTCAGCATAGGTAGTGCCCATGCTGAAGTGCTATTGGGGGTGCTGGAGCTGTGCTGCTGCAGTGTTTTGAGTGTAGACAAGCCCCAAGTGACAGGAGAATTAGATGCAAGGAATTCTTGATCTCTTTCACCCTTGTATCTACGAAGTCAGTGGGGCCATAGTGGTGGATGGATTCTTTTGATAGAAAAACTGGATGTGCTGATTGTGCTATTTAACATGTGCATACAAAGCATGGGCTTCCTTTGCAGTGAGCTTTTGGGAAATTAACCATATTTTAGAAGTTGACTGGCTTAAATGAGCAATCAAGTACACTAGGCCTCAGGTGTAGATTTTCTTAAAGGGAAAAGGTTTTTACAAAACTTGATATTCCTAGAAATGTTGTTATGAAACTTTAGGGGGGAAAAAGTCTCTGGAAAATTTATTTGTTTGAATTGAAGCTGTATCCTGCAGTGTTGGGGAGGCAAGCCCAGCAGCATTAGGCTAGTGTGCATTCAGTGAAACACACCTGAAACTGACCAGTCTTTTCTTTAATTGTCCAACTTGGGTAAAATGCAAGAAGTCAACAAATGAAAAATGAATCAGATCTCCAAAATCCTTTCACTTTTAATAATCTAAAGCGTCAATAGAAAAATGGTTAAAAACTAAATTTTATTACCTATGTGTTATTTTTAGTCTTTTTTAAAAGTAATACCTGAACTGCTTTGTTGGCTTCCCACCTGCGTGAAGTCCTGTGGCCCGTGTTATTCAGGAAGTCAGACTAGACGCTCAGAATGGGCCCTGCTGGCTTTATAGTCTATGAATCTCCATTTATGCAATTAACTCTCACATGTTCTCTTTGACCTGTTAATCTAGGCATCTGGCACCTTCAGCCGCCAAGCAGTTTAACAGTAACATAAGTAAAACTGTAGGTTTCTAGAACCTGATTATCATACTCATTACAATGGGAACAGTGCTGCAGGCTTTACCCTTCTAGTTTTGCCAGAGTCACAGCAGCAGAACTGGGCATTTACAGCTATTACAAAAGAATCATATACTCTAAATTAGAGATCCCAAAGGTTAAATCATCACTATTGACTATCCATTGACCAGTGACTCTGCATTATGTGCTGCATGGTATATGGCTGAAGATATAGAGTCAAATTCTCTACAGAATTAACTCCTTTGGCTTCAGTGAAGTTACTTAAGTAGAGAGTTTGGCCCATTTGCCATACTTCAGTGAGTTTATAATCTAGATCTCCGGTCCCCAAACTTTTCAGGGTCACACCCCCCTTTAGTCCGGACACTGCAGTGAGAAGTGCCACTGAAAATCTGCAAATAAATTAAAACCAGTCAGCTTTCAAATGGGGTGAGAAAAGGATCCTACAGTGTGGGACTCACTGCAGTGAAAGGGTGATTGTCTGCCTCCTTCAGACCAGTGGCAGGGTCATGGCCCACCCACTTAGCACCAGGCCCAGCCCAATCTGAGCCTGAGAGGTGGCAGCTCTGCCGTGCCTGGAGCAATGGAAGCAGCAAGAGACTTGTGAAAGTGGGAAGAGGTGGCTCTTCCCACCACCTGCAGAAGAGGAGGCTGCTCCCAGTCACCTTTGGAAGAAAGGGCAGGAGATGTATTCTCACCAGATGCAGTGGGCTCACTCTCTGGGATGGCCCCGCTGGACAGCGCTAGGCAGTTACTGAACCGGGGTGGAGTGTCGCTCTCAGCAAGAACTGGGGCAGGGGTGCTGCCACAGCGGGTCCAGGCTCATTCATTTTCCTGGAGAGCGGGAGCTGAACAGTGGCGGGGAGGCATTTGTGAGACGTGGCATGTAAGTGTGGTGTTGGTGCAAGACTCACTGCTCTAGCACATGTACTCCCAGCAGCAGCTGGGCCAGCTGCCCCAGGACAGCCAAGGCTGCTTCTTCCACAGCTGCAGTGGTTTCCTCTTCCGCTACATCTTGGCTATATGCAGGACCTGAGGTTGCCCCAGCACTTTCCTGAATGTAGCCACCTGCAGTGGGAGGCCAAGCACTTCCAGCTGCTTGAGATGGCATGTCCTCTGGCACAGAGCCAGGGACAACTTCCAGGAGATGCACCCTGCACCGTAATGGCTCCCTCTGCACTGACCAGCCCCTGCCCTTGCTCAGTGATCTGGAGGTGGAGCCATCTGAGGGTGGGGGCACTGCCTCAGCCCCATCCCCGTACCTCCAGCGACCTGTCCTGCCCCTTTATGCAGGAATAGGGAAGTTCTGTCTCCAACCCCCCAGACTTGCTCCAGGGACAGGTCATAGACCATCCACCATAAGTTGGGGCACATCCAATTTCACTCCTAGCTGTACCACCACTTTAGACAGCGTGGTGGCAGCCTGAAAGGGTGAGAGGAGTAGGAGTGCAGATATAAGACTCAAGAAGCAGTTCTCAAAGGTAGCCAGGGATAAGCCTGTTAAATTGACAAGCAAGCATGGGGTGGGTGATCCAAAGATGGAGCCAGTCAGCCAAGGCAGTGTGGAGTTGCTGTTTCTTGCTGTCACATTCATTTGTGTATATTAAATACTTGGACCTTATTGCATGACGTTCATTCTCTCATCACTCAGGGCCAGTCCTCACTGGGTGTAAACTGACAATAATAATTAATGCCTAGCACCAGGGCCGTCCTTAGCTATTCTGGGGCCCTACACAGCCCCGCCCCCCACCGTGGGGAGAGGGGGGTGTGGGGCACCAGGCCTTTGTGGGGTGGGGGCTGGCCCCAGGCCTCCACGGGTGGGCTGGCTTGGGGGGGGGGCAAGGGAACCACCCTCCAGCACTCACCAGTGGCATGGCTGGGGTCAGGTCCCTGCACTTCCTGCTGCTGGTGAGCGCAGCCCCAGCCCTGCTGCACTCCTCAGGGATGGGAAGAGGCTGGGCGGAGGCAGAGCAGGGTGGCTGCTTTGGGGAAGGGGTAGAGTGGGGGCGGGGCACGGCTGGGGCAGGGAAGAGGTGGGGCTGGGGCAGGGCAGGGGCCAGGACCATGGGGAAGAGGCGGGGCACAGGCTGGAGCAGCACACAGTAGCATAGGGCACCAGGAAATTTGGTGACCCAAGTTTCCTTGTGCCCTATGCAGCTGCATACTTTGCATATGGGTAGAGATGGCCCTGCCTAGCACTTGTGTAGGTCTTTTAATCCATAGATCTCATAGCACTTTACAAAGGAGATCAGTGTCATTACGTAGTTTTCATCGACTTCAATGGAGCAATGTTGATTTACATCAGCTGAGGATCTGGCCCTCAGTGTTCTTCATTGTGACTTGGCTGCTGAACTTCATCTGTCAGATATTTAGAGGCTGGGTAGTTTGGAGTACTCCGTCTGTGTTTTTTTTTTCTGTAGCATCAACAGCTAAGAAAAGCATTTATCATAGAGGTCTTGAAGAAATATGTAGCACAGATGTTGTCATATCACAAGAAAGTTAAAAAAACACATCACAGGTTTCTTCCTATGCAGGTTAGAACCATGGGTGATGTGGGTGGGGGGAGGGGTCAGCTGTCCCCATCACATTAAAAATTCTTCTGGTTCAGTTAATCCTTCTTCCCAACTATGGGAGAAAGTGTGGCCTAGTTGACAGAGCACCGGACAAGGACTCTGTAGACTTGTAATCTATTCCTAGCTCTGCCACTAGCCTGCTAGGGGACCTTGGGCAAGTCACTTCACCTCTCTGTCACTCCATTTTCCCATCAGTAAAATGGGGATAATGATACTGACCTACTGAGATCTATGGATGAAAAGCAATATATAAGAGTTCAGTATTATTATTACTTGAATCTCTTGTTTTAACTGGGTTACTTACAGGTGCCACTTTGCAACCCAAATAATACTGATAATGATGATGATAATTGTATAAGTTTTTTTTTTTTTTGGAAGATCACAAAGCACTTCACAGACACTAAGAAATTAAGCCTTGCAGCATGCCAGCCTGAAGTAAATATTATCACATCCATTTTACAAGAGGAGAAGTGGAAGCCCTGGGATAATTAAAGATACATTTCATGACACAAAACTCAAAGTATATACACCTTTTTGCACACACATGCACACTTTCGCATAACCCAATCACCCCATTTTGTGAGCAAAACTTCGGATTTGCAAGTTGAAGTGGGGCTTTCCGGTATCTCTTATATGATCCAGTGCCCCGTATGTGCACACATTTGGGAGAGTTGTGTGCAAACATGAATGTGTGCGCACATTTTTGTATGTTTACAGACCTTGAACCTCCCTTTCTGCAAATTCTATGCCAAGTATCTATCTTGACTATATGGGCAAAGAGGCTGGGGCCAGTAAGGAAATCCTCTTCCACAGGGACTAGACCAACTGTAGAACTGCTCCGCGGGGGCTTCTCCAGCCTGATCCCCTTCCCTAACCTGGGCATGGAGGGAGACTGTGGTGCATCTCTGGGGGATATAATTTAACCCGGGAGCCCAGCCTACAGAGGAGAATTGAAGCAGGAAGTACCTGAACTAAAATTCCCATGGGGCTCCGAGGTGCCACTTCTGAACTCAGCTATTTCAGTTGTCAGCCAAAATATTTCCAGTTATGATTTTTTGAAAAGTCATAATTTTCAGTGAGGAGAAAACACAACGTCAGGCCAGCTCTATGTAGAATCTACTCCACATTAGGGATTTGTGCATCAGTATAGGTGCAAAAATCTCTAATGCCCACAAGCTGTAAGTGGTAAAGGTTTGTAATGTGCACTGGTTTGGTATTCAGGGGCTGTGCAAAGCAAGTCTAAGTGACACACTGATGGGATAGAAGAGGACTGTGTTTTACACCTTCCACTTGGTTGCCTTACCTGCCACCTACTTTTCTTTTGTCCACTGGGCACAAGTTCTGAAGTCCTTATGCAGATACAACCGTAATCGACTTCAATGGGAGTTCTGCCCAAGGAAGCACTGAGTCAAGTTTTGATCCTCAGTATGTAAATGATACTCGTTTGCACATCCATTGAAGACAAAAATCAGTGCACGTTACTGTACTTCACATATTTTTTGGCCAACTTACCCCCAATGAGCAACTTTACATTTGTGTTGAATTTAGTCCCCCTCAGCCCCCTCTTCTGAAAGGGCCTGCTCTTGAATGATACAATCAAATAGACATTCCAGATGCAGAGGGGTGTTCCCAAAGAGATGTGGTGCTGGAGCGGGGAAGTGGAGATACAAGCAAGTCTATTTGGCTAAAATAAGGAACAATCCCATCAACCTTCACCCTCAGATCAAACCAAACTTTTGTTTTGAGGCTACATAAAGTCTGGTTAGTTTTTTTTTGTTTCTTCACTATTGTTAATTATTGTGTAGCACTTGTTTCGAGTTCCAGCCAAAGCTAGAAGAGCAAGCTCTGAAATACCACAAGACAAGCTGTTCTCACAGTATTTCCGGCCCTATTTCCAGCTCCTGAAAAAGTCTGTTTTTTGGTCAGACTCTGAGTCCTACTTTCGCCCAGTCAAAGCATTTTGAAAGTCCTTAAAAGGCCAGAAGGGCATTCAGATCTTTGTGTGTCAATATAGAACAAGACTTTTGAGGTTTGACACCTATTGTGCTTAAGTAAAACTCCTTGGCAAGCCTGTGAATTCTGCCTCAAACTTTCCCTAGAATTTTCATCAAACAAAGCACATCATACACACATTTCATAACTCTGTTTCATGAAAAAATTCTCCTTCCCACCAAGTTTTCTGTGACCATAAATTAGTGGTTTAGCCTTGTTTGTGCCTCAATTCCCCCCTCTGTAAAATGGGGATAATAATACTGAACATTATCTCAGACGGGTGTTATGAGTCTTAATTTATTGTTTGTGAAAATGCTTTGAGATGCTGGGACAAAAGATGCTATATAACTAGGTTTTCATATCATCATCGTTATCCATGTCATAAGCTTCACATGTGTACGTCCTCCAGATCACTGGGACCAAATTCCAGACTTTGGAGTTTTATTCTCTCCCTGTGACATCTCCTCCTTTTTCTCTCTGAGCTAGGGCCGCTGGACATTGTTCTCATTGGGAGCATTGCAGGAGGTGCAGTTGTCTTTGTCATCTTTTTGGCACTGCTGATTTACTGTATCAAGAAGAAGAGAGCAGAAAGATATGAAGAAGAACAGGGTAAGCACTTGAAACTTTCATGTTGCTGTATGACCACTTAAAATCTCATAGTTCTTTCCACAAACTGCTCAGAGATAGTGAGAGAAAGAACTGAGTTTTGTTACAGTGTAATTCTACACTTCAATTGCCAGTTTTAATCTTGGTTTCAGAGTAGCAGCCGTGTTAGTCTGTATCCACAGAAAGAACAGGAGTACTTGTGGCACCTTAGACATTAACAAATTTATTTCAGCATGAGCTTTTATGAGCTACAGCTCACTTCTTCGGATGCATAGAATGGAACACACAGACAGGAGATATTTATACATAGAGAGAACATGATAAGGTGGATGCATACTTCCACCTTTTCATGTTCTCTGTATGTATAAATATCTCCTGTCTGTGTGTTCCATTCTATGCATCCGGAGAAGTGCGCTGTAGCTCACGAAAGCTCATGCTGAAATAAATTTGTTAGTCTCTAAGGTGCCACAAGTACTCCTGTTCTTTTTGTAGTTTTAATCTTGGTTTCTGATGGTTGTTTTTTAACACGACAGTACTATTTTCAAGGACTATTATTTACCAGTGAGGGGAGAACAGACTGTCCAAAAGCTTGTCTCAGAGAAGCATCCATCATTATTTGAATATCCTTAATTTAGAGATAAGCTTGAGAATCTCACCAACACACTTTCTCATTAACTTATATATATGTAAAGGCAATCAATACCACGAATTGCATTTGAAATGTAGGCATGCCTAGAGAGTGATTTGGGGTGCCTCCATTTTTTTGGCTATGCAGCCTGAGACACTGTAAAGAGACCAGATTTTAGAAAGTACAGAGCATAAGAGAGAAGTTTTGTTGTTGTTTGTTCATCCTCTAAAAATCAGGCCCTGTTAAAGTGTCTCAACTTGGGCACTTTAACACAGAGGTATGTAAAATTCACTGGTCATTTTTGAAAATTTAGACTGAGTTTTAGTTTTGGTGGTCACAGAAAAAGAAGAAAAGGTATGTAATGAGAGAAACTGAATTCAAGAATACAACAGAAATATTGGCTATAAATAATTAATAAAATCATCATTACAGGCAAATCACATCATTATGGTGAACAGGGTTTAACTAGGTCCTACATGCTCATGAGATGTTTTCATGGTGTGATTGGCTTGACCAGCAACAGGGAGGACCATAAATCTCCCAATAGCCTTTCCTTGGAATATATCCAGTCCAACTTTGCAGATCTGAGAGGTGTGGACAGTTCTGCAACTGAATGTTTAGTTGCTCATCTGAACCAAACCCAAACTCCAGACCTTAGAAAACTAAGACATGTTAGAACATGACCTTGAGCAGTCATGAACATAAGAACAGCCACACTGGTTGAGACCAATGGTTCATCAAGCCCAATATCCTGTCTTCCGATGGTAGCCAATGCCAGGTGCCACAGAGAGGATGAACAGAATAGGCAATCAAGTGATCCATCCCCTGGCACCTGCTTCTAGCAAAGAGTCTGTTTTAGTTACCATGTTTCATTAACTTTGTGCCCTAGCAGTTAGTGTAGACAGGGACTGCTGTGTTTAACATCCTGCCAGCTGGTCAGGGATAACCCTACTGGAATCAAAGATTTACCCATGATCCATTGACACGATGTTAAAACTGGCTTATCCCTTTCCTCACTGAGTGTTAAGGTGCATTTGACTCCATGTTAGTTACCATCAAGGTAGCCAGGTCCTTTGGAATGGTTCGATAGAAGTTTAGGATCAGTTCAGTATCTGAGCCACTGGGTCACTCGGTCCTTAAATCAAACCATACATGGTCACTGGCCTTTCAGAAATGGTAAAAAGTGGCCAAAGACCATTAGTCTACTTCATCTATGTGAAGTACATTTAATACGGTTAAAAGGTACAAGATTGATTGCCCTTGTGTGTGGAGTCCTCTATCTACCTGCAGAACAGCACGGACAGTGGCAGGGCAAACTTTTCTTACACTGCCCCCTACTGATGTGTCTCAACCCTGTCTTCAAGGGATCACCTCCAAAGATGGGAGAGGAGTTCAGTCTCCTTGGCATATTTCCTGCTTGCTGGTAAGCTGTAGTAGTTGTCCAGCAGAGCAGGCACACTGAGATAAGAGGGGATGGAACTGACTGAAATACTCCATGAGCACCGTGACCCCTACCAGCCAACAGATGGGCCATGGGGTAGTCTGTGAGTAGATGGCAAATCCAGGTTTTATTATTTCATTGAAATAAACAGGGTCCCCAACACCATACCACTTAAACATTGCAAGTATTTGACTGCTTGTCAGTGTCCAAGCCTCCTTCCCTAGGTAGTAGCTGTTCCCCATAAATAACAATGCCATATTCCTTTCTGACTGATTTTTTTTTCTTATTGCCCTTCTGTTTTTTATTTCCAAAATATCAGATAACTAAAAGGCACTAGCTTCTGCGTGATATCTCTGCTAACACTAGCCCCCGGCGCAGTGAAAATCTTTGATCCCATTAGAGGAACGGGGCTCAGGAAAGATCTCAGCAGCTTCTTTAACTAAGAGGCACAGGCTGCCCTGCAGACTCCTTCTGTAACCAGCATGGATTATCTTCTGTTTGTTTGTACTGGTGACATGACTCATGCTGAGTCATAAACTAATTACTTGGTGGTTTTGTAATTGCAGATGAAGAGACACAGATGAAAATTCGACAATCAAGCGACGAACCAAAATATCGGGAGCTTCCTAAACCTCCAGTTCACGGTCCCCCAAAGCAGCCACGCCAGCAGCAGAGACTCCCTCCACAGTCTCAAACTCAATACCAGGCAGGGCCTCCCCGGCCCAGGCCACGCACTCAGCAGAAGTCTCCAAGCCACATGAAAGAGCGACTGTAAGCATTTGTCCTGGAGGAACAGAACCTGTCCCATTACTTGCTCTGGTGGGACTTGCCACAAAAATAACCTTGCAAATAGCCAACAATCCCCCAGATTGGCCGCTTTTGTTGTGGAAAATCAC
The DNA here is from genome assembly GCF_007399415.2 of Gopherus evgoodei. Lineage (NCBI taxonomy): Eukaryota > Metazoa > Chordata > Testudines > Testudinidae > Gopherus > Gopherus evgoodei. The sequence goes on along the minus strand of NC_044322.1, from coordinate 189,849,887 downwards.
TGTCTATACTGAATGGCTGATGAAAAGGCACAACGATGGAGACTTGAAGTCATCACAGGTCATTATCTTGGCCATTTTCTTCAAGTGACTCCATGCTAATGTGGGACATTTAGTCCTGAAATCTGCTTCCTTTTTGTTTCATTTGGTTGTACCTCTCCTTGCCAACTTCTGATCTAATTTATTTTATTTTATTTTAATTTTTTGGGGGGAAGGCTCTAAGACTCTATTGAGATGACTTTCATCACATCTATCTCTTTCTCCCTTTGCCTGCACTCCCACCCAAACACCCCTCTAGTTGTTGCAGCCAGTCATTTGATCACATGGAGAAGAAAATAGCTGTGTTAATTGTAATGAAGGCCTGACATAGTGGAGTGCTGGCAAGAAACTGCAACTTTATTTCTTGGCTACAGTGACATGACCTGGTTCAGGGTTCCCAAGGCAGATGTACCTGTCACGTGACAGGAGTCAGTATCCATTGGTTTGTGAGATTCCTGTAGCACAGTAATATATACTACCAACCAAAACCAAGTAGTCTAATTAATAACTATTTTCTCTGAAGCTTGTTGGCTCTCTCATCCCATGGCCACTTTGTGCTCTCAAAAGAGGCCCAGATTTTGTGGCCAGCGCAGGTACTATGGTTGGTGTGCCACCTGGAGCCAGTCACATGTACCAGAGAGGAGGAATTCACCCTCTTGCTTTTTCTACAATATTACTTGCTTCCAGGAAAATCTGGAAATGCTGCAGTGCTGTCTTCTGCTCCTCTCCCAGAGCTTGTCCACACGGAGGGATTTAGAAGGCCTCATTTACTCTATTTCTGTGAAGGACTTGGTTTAGGGCTGATACCACATAATTCATTTGACATCTGTGTCAGCATTCTGAAAGCAAATAGCCTTGTATTGACGCAGGTCAGGGGACCCAGCGGTTCCAATAACTCTTGCTTTGACAAAGGAGGACATGCTCGGCTGGTCTGCAGTCAGCACCACATGTCTCTGGAACAGTGGGTGTAGTGCAGGAGTTCTCAAACTGGGGGTCTGGACTGTCATGAGCTGTCAGCCTCCACCCCAAAACCTGCTTTGCCTCCAGCATTTATAAGGATGTTACATTAAAAACACATTTTTATATATTTATAAGGAGGGGTTGTGCTCAGAGGCTTGCTATGTGAAAAGGGTCACCAGTACAAAAGTTAGAGAACCCCTGGTGTAGTGGGAAAGACATTCTCGCTTATTCATAGGCAACACATCGGGGAGCATGCGGGGCAAGTGCCCCCCATCCCCATAGATTTTTGCTTGGACTTCAGGGAGGAGGGAAAGGGGCTTTGTCCTTCTCCTGATGGGCCTTCCCCCTGGCATGCTGTGCCTCTGGCAGCTGGGACTGGGTGGGGAGGGAAGGGACGGAGACCAGCCACTTCTCACACCGACCGCTCCGGGTTGCTGCTCTGTGCAGCACAACCACTGCCTGAGAGAGAGCCCAGCTGGGGAGGTGGCGGTGGTAGCCTATTTCCCATCTGGGCCCAGGAGACAGGGACAGGGGCCAAGCAAGCCAGAGTCCCTTTGCTCCCCCTCAGCACATTTCCGGTTTGCTCGGCCCCTGTCCATGGTAGCCAGTCCCAGGCAGGGAGCGAGCTGCTGCCGCTGTCACCTCTCCAGCCTGGCTCTCTCTTCGGCAGCTGTCACGGAGAGCTTCCCCCCCCCCCAGCTAACTCTGGTGGGGCAAGGAGAGCACG